>NC_072038.1:3617696-3925446 GCF_027791375.1 Indicator indicator
CAGCAATGCAGTCAGATCTCCTGCTTTACAATCATAGAATCACAGAATCGTTTTGGCTGGAAAAGACCTTTAAGATCAAGTCCAAATGTCAGCCTAACACTACCAGGTCTGCTGCTAAACCATCTCCTTCAGCACATCTCTGCACCTTTTAAATCCTTCCAGGGATGATGATTCAACCTGAGCAGCCAGTTCCAAGGCTTGACAACCCTCCAGAGAAGAGGTTTTTCTCCTGTCCAACCTAAACCTCTCATAGCACAACCTGAGGTCATTTCCCCTTGCCCTGTCACTTGCTGCTTGGGAGAACAAACCAAAACCCACGCTGTTCCAACCTCCTTTCAGGGAGCTGTAGAGAGTGAGAAGGTCTCCTCTCAGCCTCTTTTTGTCCAGTTCCCTCAGCTGCTCCTCAGAGGACTTGCTCTTTTAGACCCTTCACCAGCTTTGTTGCCCTTCTTTGGACCTGCTCCAGCATCTGCAATCATGTCTGGTAGAGACCATGCACCCATCCCACTCATGCCAGTCCCACAGTCCTCTAGACACCAGTCCAGCACCACCCAGGATCTGGTTCTTTAGGATCACCTCCTGTAGATTCCATGGTATCTCATGCATATGCCAGCCCTATCAGCTCAGCATGCCCCCAGCGTGGCCCACCAGTGCCTGGCCAGATCCCAGCTCCTCAGCGGGCTGGCAATCTAGAAAGGATGAGTGCACACCAGAGGAGGAAGGACAGTTATTTGTGGAGGTATGAAAGAGGAGTCAGGAGGGACAGAAAAGAAGTGCTGGAGCTGTACTCACTATGATGAGCAGGTCTGCATGTGTCCCTGTGAAGACAGGGATGTCCATAGGCACTCGTACAGAGTAGGGCTTGTTCAGGCGGACCCCAAAGTTGCGCTCCCCACTGAGAAGCAGGAGGATAAAGACCCCAATGTGCATCAAGCCCACTCGTGCTGCAGGGAAAAAAAAAAAAAAAAACAGCCAAAACCAAACAAACCATATGTGAGAGGGAGGCCAGTGGAATCCTGAAGTCAGAAGAGCAGTGAGGACAGAGGAGAAACGCTATGGGACTGAAAGAAAAAAGCACAAAGCAGCTCATTCTGATAAGAGACACCCAACACAGAGCTCCCTCCAGTGTCCCCCACAAGCACACCCATGGGCCAGGACAGTGTTAAAGTCTTGGACAGATCATGGCTCTCTTCATTATGTTCTTGTTGTGAACTCCTTACTGTAGCAGGGAAGATCTTACTCTCTCTGCTCCCCAGTGATGGAGCTAGGCCTGATTCACACCCAAGGCTCATTTCATGGGATCAGGGACACACTTTTTGACATAAGGACTCCAAATGAGCTAACAGATGCTAAGGGCCTCCCTCCTCTGCGTTGTGATACCAACCCTGTCCTGCTTCCAATCCATTACAAACATGAACACCCAGCTAACTGAATCACTCTACTCTATGCCTGCAGAAGGCCAGGAACCAGGACTCAAGATGCTACCACATCTCAGTGCTAGGGAGGAAGCCTTTTTAAACCATTCCAGCTCAAGTGCACAGATCATCCCAGATACTGAAACAGCCAACTTACACTGGTCTGCTCTGGCATCATTGAGAAAATACAAGATGGGGACAAGGATGTCCAGAACATCGCTGCTCTTCAGCACAAAGAAGAGGAATTTCTGGAAGAAAGGGGAGGATTTCAGACAATCAGAAGCATATTTGGTTTCCTGCACCATCCTGGAGGACTCAGGCCAGGCAGCCTCCAGCTAATTAGTCTCTGAAGAATGTTATAAGGCTGGTGTGTGGAGCAGCTCTTCAACTCCAGTGTTATTTGTAGTTATTTCAATACCTGCTCCTGCATTTGCCCCAAGCTCTGACCCTCAGAAGCTGCCACCTCTCTTACAAGCTCTCTCTGGAGCCAGACCACTTCCTCAACCCACCCCACAGGGCTTGTGCTGCTGACCAGCATACAACAGAATCACTGTTATCTGCTCACAGCTCTTCACTAGGGCTTGGGCCAGCCAGAGCCACACAAGACTCTGGGCAACATGGCAAGGTGGGGTAAAGCTCAGCAAGAAGCAGATCCACACCTTGTTGAAGTCACAGAGTTTCCAGAAGAGGACAAGGAGTTCCTGATGGAATTGGATCTTCTTGGCAGAGTTTGGCAGGTAGGTCTGGACCAGCGGGTTTGATAACAAGCGGGCCACTCCCTTCAGGATGAACTGGAAATCCTGCCAAGAGACCAGGAAAGAGACTGTGGTGGGCCCAGGGCTCATGCAGTCAGCACAAAATCAGACAGGAAATGGTTCAGGACAGAAGCACGTTACCTCCTCTCGGTGTATTCTTGAGAGGTAATTCACAAACAGATTGTCTGGTCCAGGAGGCTGCCAAAGAAAACCAATGAAATGTTTACTGGCAACAAAGGTCACTCAGGAAGTCAAAGGGGCTGATGACTCCCACTTCAGCTTTCCTCTCTGAATGATCCAATTTTAAACACCAGAAAACAGAGCACCTCAGGCAAGAGTGAAATCAGGAGCTTTTCACTTCTGTGCTCCTGATTCAAGTCAGTAAGCAAACCCTAGTGGTTTGGTCATCTACAGCTGTTTAGTGACTTCCAGGAAACAAGCAGAACTGGACCAGAGATAGCAGCCTGCAAGGAAAGCAGTGGTCCTGAGCCCTACAGGTCATAGAATCACAGAATTATTGAGGCTGGAAAAGATCTCTGAGATCATCAAGTCCAGCCTATGACCTAACACCACAACATCAGCTAAACCATGCCACCAAATGCCACATTCAATCTTTTCTTACAGACCTCCAGTGATGGTGACTTCACCACCTCCCTGGGCAGTCCATCCCAGTGCCTAATCAGCCTCTCTGTGAGGAATTGCTTCCTAATATCCAACCTAACCCTCCCCTGGCACAGCTTCATACCATGCCCTCTTGTCCTGTCACAAGTTGCCTGGGAGAAGAGCCTGACTCCTACCTGACTACAGCTTCCTGGAGCACCTCTCCTATGAGGACAGACTGAGAGAGTTGGGGCTGTTCAGTCTGGAGAAGAGAAGCTCTGAGGAGACTTTATTGTGGCCTTCCAGTATCTTAAGGGCACTACAAAAAAGCTGGGGAGGGACTTTTTAGGCTGTCAGGGAGTGATAAGACTAGGGGGAATGGAGTAAAACTAGAAGTGGGTAGGTTCAGATTGGCTGTTAGGAAGAAGTTTTACACCATGAGGGTGGTGAGACACTGGGACAGGTTGCCCAGGGAGGTGATAGAAGCCTCATCCCTGGAGGTTTTTAAGGCCAGGCTGGATGTGGCTGTGAGAAACCTGATCTAGTGTGAAGTGTCCCTGTCCATGGCAGGGGGGTTGGAACTGGCTGATCCTTGAGGTCCTTTCCAACCCTAACAATTCTATGATAAGGTTCCCCTAAGTCTCCTCTTCTCCAGGCTGAACAACCCCAGCTCCCTCAGCCACATTCAATGCAAGCTGGTGCAAGAGAACCACAGAGAGTTCAGGAGAGCAGCAAATACAGATCCCAGTGTCACTCACATCCACATCATCCATGGCTGTTCCAGTGGTGGTGCCATCCACAGTGGGACTTGAGCTGGTGGAGCTGTCATAGTCCAAAGTGACGATCAGCACCTGGGCTGCTTCCTCCACCAGCGGCTCGCGGTAGTCAGAGAAGAGCAGGTGGTTGTAAGGGATGCCATAGCCCACTGGGTCATAGGCACAGACCACGTTCAGGAGGGAGGTGAAGAGTGGCAGAGCATGTCTGGGGAGGAGAAAACATTGTCAGGAGGCAGAAACAGGAAGCACCAATTGTTGCCTTGGAGAGGGACAGGCATCTCCCTCTCCAAGAGTTTGGAGTAATAGAACCTTTCTGGTTGGAAAGGACCTTTAAGATCATTGACTCCAACCATCATCTAACTCAAGCCCTCAGCACCACACCTCTGCAGCTTTTAAACATCTCCAGGCATGAGGATTCAACCACCCCCCTGGGTAGCCTGTCCCACTGTTGGAGAACCCTTTCAGTGAAGAAGTTTCTTCTAATGTCCAACCCAAACCTCCCTTGGTGCATCTTGAGGCTGTTTCCTTTCATCCTAATCATTTATTACTTAGGAGTAGAGACCGACCCCAACCTGTCTCCAACCTCCTTTCAGAGGGCTGTAGAGAGCAAGAAGGTCTCCCCTCAGCCTCCTCTGCTCCAGCCTAAATGACCCCAGTTCCCTCAGCTGCTCTTCACCAGACCTGTTCTCCCAACCCCTCACCATCTTTGTTGCCCTTCTCTGGGCCCATCCAGCACCTCAATGTCTTTCTTGTAGTGATGGCCCCAAAGCTGAATGCAGTACTCAAGCCAACACTAAACACAATCATGTTTAACCCATGCCAGTGGCCCATGACTGAGCAGCCCAGAGAGAAGAGCTGACTCTGCAACTCTCAGCTGGTCTCCTGGAATACAGCTATGAGGGAACGGGAGGTGAAAAAGGCCAGGTGGCCTCCCAGAGGAATTCTGTGCAGCAATGTGAAAAAGAGGACAGGACCTCAAAGCTCTGCAGACTCTGCAAAGACACAGCTGTCTGCCTTCAGCCAGGCCCCTCCTCTCCAAGAGGAGCAATTGTCACCCGAGGAGCTCCAAGTCCCAGAAGAGACAATGTCACTAGAGGGCAGCATTCATCCGACACCACAAACCATCCACCGCAGGGCCGAGCCACCATCCCCAGCAGGGAACCGGCCCCGCAGCAGGAAACAGGATCTGGAGCTGAGGATAGGATCTGCCATTTCCCACAGGACACGGATCAGTCCTGCACCAAACTCAGTGAGCACCAGGCTCAGCCTCTCCTTTAGCTGCTGAGGAACAACTCTGACTAAGCAGAGATGCTAATGGAGCATATGCAAGACAGGGACAAAGGGAAAGGACAAGAGCCCCTAGATGTTACTACAGGTGACAAGTCCTTGATCCCTTACTACCAACACACTCCATGGAAGAGATTTGAAGGTATTTCTCCCCCTGGTACCCAGGCCCCCACTCCTCACCTGTTCTCTGTAGAGCAGAAGAACTGTACCCAGGGGTTGGTGTTGCTGCTGTCCGAGGATGGAGGCAGATACATGGCCTCAGAGAAACAGGTCAGCAGCAGCTTCAGCAGCTCTGTCCTGAAAGGTGGAAAGAAGAAACTAAGCTCAGGAGCTATTCAGGAGTAGGAACTAGACACAGGAGGCACAATCACTACAAGAAGACCTGAGGAAGGCTCAGCCTCACCTAGAAAGTCCTCCCTGTATGGGGCTAAGCCCATTTCATCTCACAAGCAATACGGCTGGCACAAAGCTCAGCAGAACTGCTGCCTTATGAAAAACAAATACAGAGCAGAGCTCCCAGAAGTTTTCAACGCAGCAGTGTTCTGCCACCTCCTGTTGCAGACACTCCCATATCATACTTCAAAAAGCTATGCAAAAAGCCAACTGTTTGGTTGGGGTTTTTTTACCATGTTGCCAGTCCTGTTAGCTCAGAAAGGAGCAGGAAAAGAGCCCCTTGGGAACTACAAATAGCAGAGAAGGCAAGGAGAGCCCATCATCCCTGAGCCCAGTTTCTCTCCATTCTGCCTTTGCAGAGCCTCTTACCTATTCAAGTCATGGATGTAGTTAGGCTGTGGAGAATGGGCAAAGCCCACTCCTGCCTCCCAGATGTACTCACAGCTGTCAATGGAGTGGATATCTTCTGCTGTGTCCTGTGGGGAGGAAGAAGAGGTTGGAGCACGGAAGGCAGGAGGAAGAGTTGACAGTACTTGTGGCACTCAGGGCAGTTCAGCTTTCTCTTTAAACAACAGCAAAGAAAAGAGCAGGGAAGCATCCAAACACTCAGCCCCACCCAGGGAGCATCTCTGACAGAGGGCCTCTCATCTTCAGCTGGTACTGAGCACCATCCATGCAGAATGAGGCCCTTCCTCTAGCATGTTAAGGTGCAATGCTAGCCAGCTCCACCAGGAAGGGTCACCACTGCCAAAGGATCCAAAACACATTCTCTTCTCACTACAGGATGCACCACCAGCTCCTCTCCCTTCCTCCACATCTCATGAACCCCAGCCCAGGGCAGGGCTTTCTTCTGCAGGTGCAGAGCACCCCACGGGAGGTCAGTCTTGCTTGACACTCTGACCCCCTTTCAGAGCACATCAAGTTGAGTTTACCCACACAAGGGTGACTCGCAATGGCAGCATCCCAAGGGCAGGAGAAGCAGCAAATTAAGCCTCATTTAAAATAAAAGCAGATATGGCTGTGGCTTGTTTTTTTTGTTTTTTTTTTAGAGGGTAAAGCAAGAAGGTGACTGCAAAAACGTGATTTTTCCTACTGAGAAACCTCCCAGTCCCTTGGCAGCTGCTGGCAGGACTCCCAAACTCTTGCTTTGCAACCTGAGCAGATGAACCACAGCAGTTTGCCCTTCTTTCTCATGGCCAGGTAGAGTTGAAGCAGCTTTGCAGAGAGAAGAAGCCATTGAAAACCACCTGCTGACCCTCTGGGAGCAAGGGCCCAAATGACTGCATTTGCTTCAAGTGCATTTGGCACACTTTGGCTGTCTCTTTTCTGGGGTTTAATTAAGCAAATTCTGCTCCTTGTCTGTCTTTGCACTTGGGGAAAGCAGATGAGAGGACTGTTTCCAGCCACGCTGGGTTCCCACTGCATAACCTCTCCCCAAGAAGGCACTGATCTCAGGACAGCAGGGTTTGAGGGCAGCCAAGATGCACTTAGTCAGACAGCCAAGATGCACTTCCCCACCCCAACCATGACTCCCACAAAACCAGCATGCTGCCAGCAGCTACTGCTGACACAGAAGCAACTGCAGCTTTCTCCACACTCTGGGCTTTTCCTGCCTTGCTACTCACTTCCTACAAACAAGCCAGAGCTCACCTGCTGTCAAGTTTCTCTCCTCAAAACACCTTTTGCTGAGGCTGGAGTGCTCAAGACCTCCCTCCACAATCAAATCTTGAACATCTCCTGCCAGGAACAGGTTTCACAGCAAGGAATGCAGTTATATCCACAAAGCTGCTTCTATCATATGTGACTAAGCAGGAGCACCAAGAGGAGACAGCTTGTCACTAACCATCACTGCAGCAGTTCCCCAGGCTTGAACAAGCAGAGCTGATGTCTTCAAAGAGGTCAGCCTTGGAAACTATATGATAAAACACAGGTGCAGGCACTGTGCATGACACAGGCAGCCTTAGTTTCTAGCCAGAATTCAACTGACTTCAGTAGGAGGACAAACAGCAGAGTATGGCTGACTCCCGGGACTCTTTTGCCCATTTTCCTCCCAGCTCTTCCTCTTCACCCAACACTGCTCCAGCAGCTATCTACCACCATCTGCATGTCTGGGGCCACAGCTGTTCTGCCACGGGACTGAGGTGGCTCTACCCATCTCTCTGTTCTTAATCTGCAGTGAGACCCCATCACTGGCAGGGACAGAGAGAGAGAAGGAGGGAGATGGACCAAAATCTGTTATTAGCACAGCTGGTAGAAGATCCCTGCTTCAGGGAACTCCTCTGAAGACACTCACTATAAGGATCAGAACACATTTGTCCTTGCTGCAACGACACAAAGAGGGAGAGGAGGCAGAAAGACACAACAAAGACCATCCCCCATCCCTCATTCAAGTCACACACCTGCCATCAGGCAAACAGCTGCTTCCCATCCTGGATTGCACCAAAGTGCCAGTGGAAAGAACAAGGTGCTAAAGGTCTCTGCTCTGCTGGCAACCACAAAAGACCAACTGCTTGCCAGCAGTTGGTTGCCACTTTTTCCTTGGGGGTGAGCTGCACACCTTTCCAAAAGCTTGCCACTTTTTCCTTGGGGGTGAGCTGCACTACAGAGTAAACATCAGTCACTCTGTTTGAGACACATCCAGCTGCGTACAAACACCACACAGTGAGCTCCAAATGTTGACCAGCATTAGTTACTGTGGGTTCAAGCTCAACAATTCCATATTTTCCTGCCTGGAGGTTTGCAAGGCCCTGCTGGGGTTTTCCAGCCCCTCCCCACCACCACCAGGCCCCTCTTGGCTCACTCACCACCGTGCTCCTCCGGTGGCTCTGCACAGTGAAGTCAGGGCAGAAGAGCAGATCTGCAACAGCAAGGAGCAGGGACTCAGCCAGAGGCCTGGCATTTTCATCATCCTCATCTCCCTGAAAATGAGAAATGTGGAAGAGAGTTGTCAGCCCAGGGTGAGCAAAGAGCACAGAGTGACACAGTCGTGGGACACAGCAAGAGAATCAGGGAATTGTTTTGGTGGGGAAAAGACCTTTAAGATCATTGAGTCCAACCATTCCTTAACTCTACCAAGGCTGGTGTTAAACCATGTCCCTGAGCACCACATCTCTGTGTCTTTTAAACATCTCCAGGGATGAGAGATTCAGCCTGGGTGGTTCCAGTGTTTGAGAACCCTTTCAGTGATGAAGTTTTTTCTAATATCCAACCTAAACATGCAGCTTGAGGCCATTTCTTCTCGTCCTAGAAGATACACTCCCCAAGACCATGCAGAGAAACAAGAAATTACAAAGGAAGAAGAGGGAGAAACACACAAAACCCAGCCAGGACAGGGAAGGAATTCCCCCAGGAAGGTGCTGATCAAACAGGAACAAGTTAATGACACCAAATTGGACAAAAGCCTCACCCCTGGAGGTTTTTAATGCCAGGTTAGATGTGGCTCTGATCTAGTGGCTCTCACTAGATCAACCTGATCATGTCCCTGCCATGGGCAGGGACACCTCTCACTAGTGAGAGGTGATCTAGTGATCTAGTGAGAGGTGTCCCTGCCCATGGCAGGGGGGTTGGAACTGGATGATCCTTGATGTCCCTTCCAACCCTAACAGTTCTATGACTCTACACTGGGGAAACAGAAGAGCAGCACTGGACCTTGCCATGTGGAGATGCCTGACTTACTGAAGACAAAAGGAAAGGGAATCTTTCACAAGGACTGTTTGACAGTCAAGAAGGAGAGTGATTTGGATGGTGCACAGAGACCACAATAGGAAGAAGCCAGCCAGCAGCCACAAGGTGTAAAACCTCTCAGAGCCCTGCATTGGCTGCCCAGAAATGGAGGTGACAGAACCAAAGAGGCTGCATGCACCATGCAAGGAGCTGCCTCAGCCTGCCAGGGCAGAGTGAACATGACAGCAGAGGGGATTTTGCCATCTCCAGCATTCAAAGCAATCACTGGAATCATGCATGGCTACTCTTCTGCAGCCGTTGCCAGGGGAAACCTTGCCAGATCCTGCCTGTCAAGGAGCATCCTTCCCACCACACTCCAGTGCTGGGAGGAAAGGCAGGGAGCAGGAATGGAAGGGGCTTATCTACCTCAGCCAGGCCTCTGTCAGCCTGCACACGACACACAGCTCCTCAATCACAGCTAACTGAGATAATGGCCTGTGTGGCTCTGGGTGACTGTCATCAAACAGCTCCTGGATGTAAGGACAGGCCCAGAGAGCAGGGATGGACCAGCACAGCAAAGCTGCTGCTACCTGAGCTCTCAGTGAGAGAGGAAATGACAGCCATTAGGGTACAAAGAGATTTCTTTTCCAAGGATGATCTTTGCTAACATTGCCTCAGCTGTCAAAAAAGTCCCTGCAGGCTCTTGGTGCCACCACCAAACCTGGTGGCACACAACAAACCTATAGATCTGTACACAATACAGACTGCCTTACAGGAGGACAGCACCAGGCTCCAGGAGCACTGCCATCCATCACTGTATCACGAAACAGGTGAAGGATAAAGGCACACACTAATGATCTGGGCATATCAGCATCTTCCCCTTCCACTTCCCATAGAGAAATCAGCCATCAGACAAAGCCTTTGCTCCCAGACTAGATGTGGCCTTCCCTTAAAACTCAGGGCTTTATTTGTCATCCCCTGCCAGGCAACTCAATCAGCCTTACAGCTGCTTCTGCACATGGTTAAGTGATGGAAGCATACTGAACCTCAACAGCTTCACTGACATTCAGGAGGCCCAGCAGCAGGAGGGCTCCCAAACCCAGCACATCTGCACTGGGTGATCCCACCACTCCAAGCCTCAGAAACTCTTTGTTCCAGGTGCTAAACAGGGTGGGAAAAGCCCTAACAGCAGCCTAGCTGAATCAGAACACTGAGCACCTTGTGTGTTCCTTCCCAAAACAAGTTCCTCTATTGTTAAGTCTCTCCAGAACTCCCTAGCCCCTGCAGGGATGAAAGGATGGAAAACCACCACCCTCCCAATCACACAGATCACATAACACAGCAGGGCTAGCAAAGCCTTCCTTTCCACCACCCAGAACTTGCCCTCCAAGTACCTCAGACGAAACAGATTAGAGGTGACAGCCAGAGACAGCACAAGGTGCAGGGTTTGTACTGTACCAACTGCTGCCAACCCTTCACAACCTTCCCAAAACCACTGCAGTACCCTGAAGGCTCAGGACAAGCCAGGCTTCAGCACAGCCACGCTGACCTGATTCAGAGAGTCATAGCAGAGTGCTCTGTGTGCACAGAACTGCAGCTGCTAAAGGAACAAGCAGGCAAATGTGTATTCCTGGCCTAACTCAACTGTGTTTGCCGTGCTGTTTGTGTTTGCAGGAGATCCTAAAGCACTTTCACTCTGTTCCTCTGAGACACAGAAGAGGACTACTGTGCCTGCTCTCCAGACAGAGAAATGTAGGGAGGTTCAGAGACTCCCCTGAGGTTATACACATCACTGACAGAGCCAGAGTCAGTTAAGGGGCAAATTTTCAACCCACCACATTAACTCTTTAACCTTAATTCTTTAACCCTAACTCTTCAGCCACTCTTGCTCCGTTGTGGGCTTCACCCCCTGGTTAAAACTGTATCACTCAGCTCAGCAGCAGGGGATCAAGTTATGCTGCCAAGAGCTTCTGTGGCACCATTTGCTTTAAATGTGACATTGCAAGGTCAGTGGCAGTGACACCCTATTTCAGTTGGACTTGACTCTTGAATCAACATCAGGTACTGAAATAAGGCCAATTTGGTTTAAGAAAAGTCACACAGCTTTTACTATCACTCTCATGTTCACCTTGATTCACACTTCCAGGAGGACTGGAGAAGCCTTCCCTAACACACCAGTGCTCTCCTACAGCTACACACCCAAGTGAAATATTCAGATGATGCAGCAACAAAGCAGCTGAGGGGGAGGGGAAGAACAGCAAGGATCAAAGAAAGGAAACCAATTTAGAAGGTGTCACCTAATTGCTGACTGAACAAGAAATAACTGGAATAAAGTTGCCCCCCAAAGTACAGGAAGTATCCTCACTCCAGCCTCCCTCCCACCCTCCAAAAGAAGAACAAGTCTCAAGAGACAGACCCCTCCTCGGCCAGCCCCAGGGACAGTTGACCAGAAGAAACCTCTCCAGTCTGGGTCCTCAAAGATGTAAGGCAGGATACGAGTGAGGAGCCGGCAGCAGTTCAAGACGATTTGCCTCTCCTTCTCCGTGTGGCAGCCACTCTCTGCTCCCTGCACCAGCTTCTCCACAGCCTGCAGGAAACAAAACCAAGGCAGGTAGTGTTAGCAGGACACAAGTTAGCAAGAGCTGGGCAGAGCTGACCTGCTGGTGACACACTCAGATAGAGTTATGAGAAGTTCTTTGAGCTCATGTTCTCTGAGTTCAATGATAGAGGTGCTGCTGCTGTTTGAAACACTACAGTTAATGATTTTAACCAGACCTTCCTCAATTTCTACAGTCCCACTGCAAGACACTTCACATGCCAGGGCTAATCCATGCAGCACACGTGTTGTGCCATGTGAGACTGCCAGCTCCAGCATCAGGAGGCTCCTTCCAGCACTGCTCCATGACAGCACACACTGTACAGAGCAGATCAGATTAATCAGCTGCATGAAGTACAGCAGACACAGACAGAAGCAAGGCAGCAGCACTGTGCTGTGAGGTGTGAGGTGCTGGCAGGGGAAGCCTGCACAGACACACACAGTCTGACAGATCCTCGTGTGCTGTGGTGGTTACAGCAGGACCTTGCCTGACTCGGGAGGTGGAAGCTAAGAAGCTGCCTGTGACTATTAAGTGACCCTATGAAGAGGGCTACTGCTCTGGAAAGAACTTCTGGCCTGGGTCTTTGCAGCCCACTGCTGACACTGACACTGGAGACAGTCCCTGGGTTGTCGAGGACAGGATGTGTGTCTTGCCAGGCAGCTACCTCAGCCCTTCCTTCATAGAATAGTTTGGGTTGGAAGTGACCTTAAAGCTCATCTAGTTCCAACCCCCTGCCATAGGCAGTGACACCTTCCACTAGACCATGTTGCTCAAGGCCTCATCCAGTCTGGCCTTGAATACCTCCAGGAAGGAGGCACACACAACCTCCCTGGGCAACCTGTTCCAGTGCCTCACCACCCTCACTGCAAAGAATTTCTTCCTAATATCTAATATCTTTCAGGAGGTTCTACCCGCAGACAGAAAAGGGAAGCTCTTTCCCCCAGCAGCTGCACCCACTTGCTGTTAAACCCTGATCCCAAGGGGAAACAAAGGGGGAATGAAAGCCAAAGCATTTTCCAAGGATTCACGTTGCTGCTTTTAGTTCATGAGGTCATGTGCCCCTGCTCATTCCCCCAGCAGACTGTCTGGGTCACTGCCTCTGCCTGCCTGCGTCACTGCATTAATGGCCATTTAAACACTGCTGGCGCAGTCCCACTCCACACACTGCTCTGTGGCTGAGCTTAACCATTCTTTCAGGCACATTTGTGACTCTGCACACTCTGACTCTCCAGCCATGACTGAAAATAACATTTCAGCCATGCTGTCATGCTCTCAAGGGACATGCAGCGTTGCTTACTCCAGTGGCTTGCTGTGCTTGGCACAGGGCAGGGCCCTCAGCCTGGTAGCAGCACTGCAGGCTCCTCTGGCCCTGATAACCCAAGATCTACAGCTCCTGGACAAACAGCCCTGCCATCACCAGGTCTCCCAACACATCCTTCTTCAGTAGCCCATACTTTAGTCTTGGTTTTGGGGGAAAGAGGACACAAAGTTATGTGGTCAGTACAGGTCTCCTCAGCCCTTCTGGATTCTCAAGCTGCTGATTGCCAGAACCCAGGAGACAGCATCATGGAAGAACCATTCCATTTTTCCTCCTTTTTGTATTCTTTCTCAAGTATTCACTACAGTCATCTGTCTGAGGCATGATTCCCAGTCAGAGGTACCTTCAGTGTGATGCTGAAGGTCTCATTCTCATTTTGTAGAGCAGGAAAGAAAAACAGGATGGCAACAACCACTTAAAACTGGGGAAAAATGCCATTCCAAACGTTCCCAATACTACAAATTCAAGGCTGTTCTTTGCACAGCTCAAACCAGGAGCATTATTAACATCTGCACTTTCCCAGGCAGAACAAGCTTTAGGCTGCTGCTCATGAGCTTGACCATTTGCCAAACCTGGCAGGGTAGGAAATGTGAGTCAACGTCACTTGTGCTCCACACAAGGACATGGCAATACCAGAAGCACCATCAGGGATGTTCTGATGTCACAGCAGAAAGAACAGGAGCCTTAAGATCTCCCTCAAACTTCATCCAGGCTCTTGTACAGTGACAATCTTCACATCCCTCTGGGATCTCTCAGCCTGAAGCCAGATTCATGCATGGTAGGGAGCAATTAGATGCAGAAAGGAACTTGATCTACCAGCCTCAACACAAATATGCAGCTTTGATACAAAGCCTCCTAAGCAGGAAGCAGTTTATACAGCAGCAAGACCCAAAAGGGCAGAGTGAAACACAGAAAAGGGACAAGAGAAAAAAAAAAAAAAGCAACAAAAAAAAAACAGCTCTGAAGTTAGCAAATAGCAGCTGTGGTCTGTGTTAAACCAACAGAGGAATGACTGAGATTTCCCATCAGGAACAAAGAGGGACAAGCAAGGACATCATGTGGTATAAGGAAATCATATGGTACCTGCCACCCCTTGGTAGCCATTTGGCTACTGATCCAGGGATACCCCCTGCTAGCACAGCACCAAGGAACAGACAGCCCCAGCCTCACCTTATAGCACAGAGTGGCCAAGTTTGAAGGTGATTCTTCCCTCACCGCTCGGATCTCCGCAGCTGGTACCAGGGCAAAGACATCCTGCACTGAGGTGGCTGTGTCTGCCCAGAACTGGTCCCAAAAGGCATCATCTGTTGCCTCCACAGGCTGTGGAGAGACAAACGTGGTTACAGATGCAGAACTATCATTCCATGAGGTCCAAACATCAGCAATTACACTTGGTGTGGGGATGGGAGGAGACACAGAAGAGGTTCAATAAAACTAGCACTGGTTTTGTACCTCAACCTCTTTGCTGCCAGGGCTTTGGCTGATCTGACCTCCCAAAGCATTCCCTCAGCAAGAGGGTGAGCAGCAAGGTATTTATGTGATCAACTGCATCAGACTGCAATTCCTCAAGTCTTTGATGGAATCCCAATATACATGAGACCTCCTGTTTGTCTGCAGCCCAGCATGTATGCTGCAATATCTTCACCAACACACATGGGCCAGGCTGCTCTGATGAGCTCTGTGTCTTTCAGAGCATCCCAAGTATGTCCTGAGCAGGTGCTGTGATTACTTCTGTTGTAACTAAGTTCTTGAGGAAGCAGTCAGAGGCACCTCACATCAGGACACACACAGACCCACAGATCTGAGAGACCCACCTTGAAGCACTTACAGATGCAACAGAATTGATCTTTCCAGATCAAATATTTATAGGGAACTGGATGCAGTGCATCTGGTTGCTGCCAAGGCTTTGTTCTTAAAAAGCACTAAGTGTGCAATTCAAAGAGGAAGATGGAAGGAGGAGGCTGATACACCAGAAAAAGCAATCCATTTCAGACCTATGGCCTGAGAGGCCCACCCTCTTCCTCACACCTGGGAACACATTCCTTCCCATTACCTTTTCTGACTCTGAAGGTACAGCCAACCTCCTCCTCTTTTACCATCACTGTTGCTCCCTTTTCACAGCAAGAGAACAATTATTCTCCTCCAGCCCACCCTGGAATCCCACTGCAAGAGATGCTGGCCATAAGGTCTGTCTGCCAGACTGCTGCTGGCTGCAGAGTCCCAGTGTGATCTCCTCCAGCTTCCTCCTGATGTGTGGCACCTACTTAGAAATCCAAACAACGATGACTACCTGGGTGTCAGGTCATACATGGCTGAACAAAGCAGAGTGGACCTTGCTTTGCCCTTTATGGCTTTGTAGAGCCAGAGAGCAGTGCTGGTCATTCAGGGTGAAGCAGACACACAGGGAAGCTGCAGTTGGAGAGCACCCTGATGAGGTGAAAATGCCAGCACTGTTTGCTTAACAAGAACACATCTCCATTACACAACATCTCAGACATCCAAAGCCTGGGAGCTCGGAATACCCAGCAAAGATAACTTTTCAGCCAGTCTAAAAGTGAGCACAGCTCTCCATATCTAAATGATAATCAGAGAATGGGTTGGAAGGGACCTTAAAGATCACCTAGTTCCAACCCCCACCACCACGGGCAGGGAGGGGTTATACTTGCCCACAGACAGGCATTGTCCAAACAAGGCTGGGAGTGCTCATCTAGCCCAGTGGCCCTGCCACAAGGGTGGGATAAATGCCTCTTTATTCTGAGAAGTATGAAAGAGAAATGGTTCCTCTTCCTTCTAGCCTGAAGAGGAAAATGGAAAGTTTTCCCAAGCAGTTCCCCCAGTTCCCCCATGCCAAGACATAGTGGCACATTTGGCAGAGCCACCTGAGCAGCCCTTGGCTTGGGGCAAGGGGAAGCCTCCTGCCTGTGATGTGCCCTCACTCCAGAGCAAACAGCAGCTCCTGCTAACTGCAATCAGTGCCATGGGCAGGTCTGACATGCCAGATGGGAAAGGGGCAAAAATCTGAACCTGTGTTTAACTTCAGCTGTTCCTGCCCACTCCCAGCTCTGCTGTAGGAGGCAGAAAACTTGCCCAGTTCTACGCTGCTGCTAAACAAAGCTAAACCATGACTCTGGGAGAACAGCTCACCAAGAAGTGCTGTGTGCTTCAAAGCCTTTGCTGTCACCTTCTGAATTAGCAGCCACAGTCTGTGAGCAGGTGAGGTGTCACTACCACCCAAAGGCAAGAAAGTGAGAGGGGCAGGCAAGCTGGCCTCCAACAAACTGAGAGACCAGTTATAACCAGTATAACAGGTTACTGCCCTGCAGCTCTCCGCCTTAACGCTCCAGAGGCTGCTTACTGCTTGTGCTGATCCTTCCAGCCATGCACTGAATCAGCACAAGCAACCCTCCAGTCTCTAAAAACAAAACCTGAAATGCCCCACATGTTTAAGCATCTTCTTAAACTCTCTTCTAGTACTGAAATTCTCTTCATTACCTGGCCACCAAAGTAAGTTCTCACCAAACCTCTTCCCCATGGAAAGGGTAACTTTTTCCAAATGGCTCAAGGTCACAGCTCCTCAAAGGGCATCTTCAAGAACAGTCAAGAGTTTACAGTCTGATTTTCAGCTTCCTGAGCATGTAAAGGAGCAAAGGCCTTTGTAACCTGGGCATGAAACACTTAAACAGAAGCAAAGCTGCTTTAGCCAATTGCATCTCTAATTGCACTCCTCAAAAAGAGCCAAGGATTTGGAAACTAAATCTATGTGATGCAGGGAACATCCTCCACTTCCTCCACCTCCTTTCAAACCATCTTACCACAACCACATATATAATTTGCCACATGTACCTCCTGGCTGCCTGCCGCAGCCACTCCCACCAACAACAGCGAGCAGCAATTGCTGCTAATTGGAGATCATGCATAAATAATGGCCTCACTCTCATCCAGAGGGGGAGCAGACAGATCCCTTTCCTTTACCTCCTACTAGCCCCAGGCCCCCCTGGAGGCTGCACACCGCCACTGTTTTACAGATGGTAGCACAACAGCTACGATGGATGGAAGAACATGGTCTGTGACTGAAATGACGTGGAAGAAGAGAAGCAGCAATTACCCAAGCTGCAATGTTTGGGGGTGCTGCAGCTACATTAACGTCCTGGCTGCCATCTTGGCAAGCAGATTACACTAAAGCACCATTTCTTTCCTGTTTTCATAGCTGCAGCAAGTCAGCTCCTCATCAACAGATGGTATCCCGTGGACAATCCTGGGGCAGGGATTCAGTACTGAGTCACTCACAGCCCCACAGCCCCCCTCTTTTAATTAACAGTCTGGCATCATGAAGCTACTCCATCCACATAATAGTAATCTCCTTGATAGAACATTACTGGATGTTTTTAAGCTGATTGTATTCTGCACACAGCATCTCTGGGGATCTAAATATGCATTTCCTCACGCTGAGCTCACCCAGCAGCCTGTACCTAGCTCATAGAGAAGGGAAACACAGAGACCTAGAATAGTCCTGTTCACCAGCCATGGGTATCTTCATTTGGAAATGTCAAGCTTTAGTTACAAATATTGGTACAGCACATGCTGCAGTGACAAATCTCACAGCACCCCAGTGAGCCTTGGCAGTGCTTTAACCAGCAATGCTCACAAGGAGCTGAACCCTCATTAGGAATGCTGCAAGTTCTGGATCCTCCAGACCAGCACAGATCTGTCCTCTTTTGGGTAGGGAGCTGCAGCACAGGTAAGGAAGAAGTGATGTTCCCCTAGCACAGAGCAGAGAACCAGCTCTGCACCAGCAGTGCAACAAGAATGAGAACTTTATTGTTGCCAGAAGTGAGGGATCAGCAGCTCAGCTCTACTCTGGAAACATGACTGGCACATCTGGAGAGCAAAGGACTTGCCATGCACCCCTGTGACAGAGACTGCTGAAGTTACAGAGGTAACCAGCAGAGAGAGGGGCTGCTGCCTAACCAAGGTCTCCACACCAAAGGGGTCAGATGACTGTAGCACAGAGTGGTTGATGAGAACACGGTGGGCAGAGCTGAGGTGATACGACATCTCAGAGTGGCCAAGGAGGGAGATTTTTGCCTTCAGTTCCCCTGGGCAAGGTGTAAGGCCTCCTACCTACCTGCATGAGGGTGGAACCAGTCCTACAGGACACCTGCAGCCTTTCTTTCCCAATAGTTATAAACACTGGGTTTCAGATTCCTTAAAGCACACCACACATGCTGTGGGACTCAGAAGAGGAAGGTGTTCAGTTTGCAAGCACCTTGCCAGTTACTGGTCAGACAATCACAGCCCTGAGCAGGCAATCCCCAGGCAAACAGGATACATCATGGAGAACAGGAAAAGAGAGTGGAGCTGAACCGTGTCCCATAAACAGGAAAAGGTCCCCAGGCACAGCCTCCCCCCAGTCATCACTGCCACAGCACCACCTTCGCTTTCTCTTTCAGACACAATCCCTCACAAACTCGGGCAGGGAGAGCGTCTGCACCCTCCTCCCAACCAAGAGCTCTCTGCACTCACACATTTGCAGCAAATGCCTGTTCCAAACAATTCCTCCAACGGGTCCCTGCTGGAGGACTGTCCTTAAACCAGTTCTGAGGTAGCTGCAAACCACCAGCAGAGAATCAAGGGGGCAAGCAACCACTAATCCCAGGCACTGTATTCTCTTCATGCCAACACATCAGCCCAGCATCCCACCAGCAAACGTAGTGAGGTGCCTGAGGCAGAGGTTGGACAGCAGAATCCCTGGCCAAGGTTTCTGGCTCAGATAACCTGCAACTACAGCATGCTCCTTTCCACTCCAAATGAGGCAGAACTGTGGAGTGTCGTGAACAAAGAGCCACTCATGCAGCACTTGATAGAGCTCTAGGAGATGAGGCAACCCTGCAAGGCCAGCAGATTAGCACAACACAACTCACACACCTTTATGACAGCTGTTTGAGCCACTGTGCAAGAGGAAAGCCTGAGGACAGATCTTTCAAAACATTAATAACTAGCAAGATTTCATCCCTGATGCCAAACACAGCAGCTCCACACAGATTTCAGAGCACTAAGTAATTTTTTTTTTCCTATAGGATCTTTGCAATCAGCAGAGCAGAATTAAGAAGAGACTCCACACGAGTCTGCTGCCAGTCTGCTTCCACAGGCAGTGCTGCAAAGGAAACTGGAAAATGGGATTTGCAGAAGTCTGGCCCGGTAAGACTAGGACAAAAGTCAGCTGTGTGAAGTGCTAGCTACAGCTTTGCTTTTAAGACAACTTTGCTTTTGATCAACTTGAGACATTTGGACACTTGAGTCAAGCTTGAATACTACCAACAACAGGCTACTAGAAACCAACCTCTCTCTAAGCACCAGGCATACTTTGATCAAGCTCAAATTCACAGCCTGTTGTGCTGCTGCGTTTCCACACCAGGGAAATTGGAAAGACTAGAGCTTGTCCCTAGGGTTTGATCCTTCCTGTCTCTTTAACAGCAAAGGCATAGCCAGCATTAAAATCTAACAAACCAGTTCACAAGATTAAAATGTCTTATCTTGCAGTCAGTTGCTTACAGTTAATCACCAACTGGCTGAGAAAACAAAGTGTGTCCCCAGCTGTTGAGACTCCCAGCTTCAGTCCCCTGCTCTGCCACTGTCTGGCTGTCATACTCACAACCTTCCTTTCCCTGTTAAGCAGACAGCATTTTTATGGGCAGTTTGGGCAGAAAGCACATCTGGTTTATTATTAAAGGCCCTATCAATTTAAAGGTGCACAGTGTAATGTGATATATGTGTATCATAAAAAAAAAGAACCTAAAGCCTGTTTCTCCATGTGTGATTATAGATATACATCTGTAGCATAAGCTGAATTCCTTCCTTCTGCTACTACTTTTTTTTTTTTAAAACCACTGAAATCATTTTGAAGTGATTTTTCTTTTTTAATACCGTTACACTTTCAGAGTTTCTCTTTGGCAATTAAAAAAAGAATAAAAATCAGTTAAGTCTATTTCATTTGTGTCCAGGTTTGGTTTAACCTTCCAGTGCTTGGCTCCACTTGTGCTACAAGCATTCAAGTGTTATGTTCCTTACGGATTTATTTAATCTTTGTTAAGGTTCACACAGGAACACTCACATTTTTTAATTAGTGAGTATCATAAGAACTTACTTTTAAGAAAGATTTCACTCCTGTGCCAACTCTGAACCTTCACCAGTCAGTGAACAGTTCTTTCTGCTCCACTACTTCCTCCCATCAGTGCTGAGGAAACACTGCTTAGAGTGCTACTAAGCTCACAGTTTCATGTTACCAATGATTTGACAGAAATGTTTGTCCAGCTATCTAAAGAAAAAGGCTGCAAAAAAAAAAAGGAGACACACTGCTGAGAAAGCAAAGCGTGTTTTGAGCTAATAGCTTTGAAGGATTTGACTCTGTCCATTACTGCAGCCTGGTTTGGAATCCAGGATCTCATGGACTAGGAGGTTACACGGAGGCTGCTGCCAGTAGGAGCTCAGCAGGTTCCAGGAGAGTCCAGTCATGCATCCTGCACAAGCAAACACTGGTGCCCTTCTATGGTATGTCAACATGGGAGCGCCCACACCCCACCCTTTTTCCACATGGCAGTTAGTCTCACCTAGACCACACTGACGTGAAATGAAGCCAGCCAAGAATGAAGCTTTTTCTCCTTCCTTTAGCCAGGGCCCCAGTGAACCTGCTCTCATTACACACGTCGATAAAGCAGGGGAGGGGAGCACACTCGTCTTGGCTGGCAACACGAAGGATTGCCTCATACAGGATTCTCTTTGTGAATAGCAGACTGAGAAGATCCCCACTGGCTTGGTTTCCCATCCTCCCCCCCTCCCCAATCTCACTTTAGAAGCATGTTTCCCAGTGGAGGAATGCCAGACCAAAGCTGAAGGCGCTCTTAACTACTTGGCACCCAGAAGAGACCTTGGAAGAATCCCTTGAAATATTAATTCATCCATTTCTCTTTTTGCCTAAGGATGTTGTGGAACAGCCACAATTGGAGGTTTTTAAGAATATGTTCACCAAAGCCATTCCTGAGCAATGCAGGCAGAGGTGATACTGCTTTGGAAAGTATCAATATGGTTTCTCAAAGGCCCTTCCAGCCTTCCTGTCTGTGATTCATTTCCCAGTTCTAGCCTTTGCCTCTTGAGTTTTCACAGATCTTCTATTACCCTCTACCCCTTTGCATCCAGACCCTTTTCTTCTGAATTCATTCCCCACCATTAAATATATTTCTGCCATCACCCCCAAGTTTTCTTAACAGCTGTTATTCCCTTGCTGCCAGACGTGGGCCATAGCATCAGTTCTCAACTGCAACTCAGAAGAACCTGAGATGTGATTTCTCCACTAGAGGAAAATCCCTCTTCTTAGACAGAAGGACAGTCTACCAGTTTTCTGCCAATGTGCTACCAGGCTCTCAACTTTAATACAAGAACTAAGCTAAGTCCCAGCACATGTGCAACATCTGTTGGACTTCTAGGCAACCACCCTGCCTATACCCAGTCCTGACTTTCTATCAATTCCTTCTCCTCTACAGCCTGCAGAAACAAATCATCATTTCACAGGCCACAGATGGAAGCTCCTTCTGCTGCAAAAAGCTCTCCCAACAGCAAGGCTGGCCAATAGCCCTTTCAATCATCTGTTACCCACAAACCCAGCAAGGCGTTCCACCAATTATTCAAGGAAACAAAAAAGACACAGAAAAGTGGGTTCTGGCAAACCTCGTGGTGATGGAAACCTGCAGCTGAACACACTGGAAACTGTGGACATCCTTTATGGCTGCCACAGGACGTCGTGTGGCAAAGCACAAGATGTCAGGGGCAGCGAGAGCGGTGATGCAGGGCTGGCCCTGCCGGACCTGATGGCTGTCCCCAGGAACCAGCTGGTGCCCCGAGGCAGGGCACAGCCTTGCGGCGTTACTCCTGCCCCTCCACAGAGCAGCGATACGGAGGGTGGGATCGTGTTCTCCAGATCCCCCCCACAGCTGCTCCTCAGCCTTCAGGCGAGGCCTCACCGTGAGAGCTTGGACGGCAGCCAGCCACGGCCGAAGCCCCGGCGGTGCTGTCACCTTGGCCCCGAGCCCCGCGGGTCCCCCCGCGCTGTGCAGCCCTGGCCCTACGCACAAGGCCCTGCTCACCGGCGCCGGGCTGCGGGGGCAGCAACCCGGGCGCCCCCTTCTCCCAGCACCGGGTGTGTTTCGGGGCGGGGCAGGGCCGGGGGAGAGAGACCTGTCAGCTCCCACCCCGGCTGCCTCCGAGCGGCGGCGGCGGCCACCTCACAGCCGGCGGAGGCCGCGCCTCGGGGCGAACGGGAGGCTCCCGAGATGGCGGCCCCCCCCTCACCTCACCTCACCTCACCTCACCCACCGCCCGACATGGCGGCCCCCTCACCTGGGTCTTGGTGGTCAGCTGGATCACCGCTTTCCTGAAGTTGAGCTTGGAGTCAGCGCTGCCCATGGTGCGGCCCGGCCCGGCGGGGCTGCGGCCTGCCAGCCGCGGCGGGCAGTGCCGGGCAGTGCCGTCCCCTCACGCCGCCGATCCCGCCTCCCCTCCTCGGCTCGCCGCTGCCGCCATGCCCCTGTACCCGTGCGGGCGGCTCTCGCTGTCTCGCTCCTTCCCTCCCTCCCTGCTGTCAAACCCGGCCTCGCAGGTCCCGGCCCTCCCGCCCCTCCTCCGCCCACGGCAGTGGCTCCTCCTCCTCTCTCAGCCCTCCCTCCATCCCTCTCCGCTGGCGTCTTCCTCCTCGTCCCCATCCTCCCTTTTTTTCCCATCTCCGCCTGCCATCCCTTTCCTATCTCACACCTCTCTCATCCTCCTTCTGGAAGCCCCTTCCCTCCCGCCCACACTTCGCTCCCTATGGCCGGGCTCCTCCTGCATCCTCCCTCTTCTACTCTGCTCGGCTTTCCTTACTTCACCTTCACCTTCCTCCTCCAACCCTCCCTCCTTCTCCCCTCTGGCCTGGGCTCTCTCCACCCTCTCTGCCCCTCACCTTCCCTGATCTTTGCCTTCTTCCCCCCCATCCCCAACCTTTGTCTCCTGAAGCTCCTTTGCTCTGTTGCTCTCAGGCACAAGCTCCACGACAGCTCTGTCTGGTCACCACCAGCGACCTCAGCTGCTCTGAGCAGCCTGTCCCCAAGCCTGGATGAGAGGTCCAGAGGTGCAGTGGGATGCCAGTGGGAACGGCCAAGTCCAGCTTCATCGTAGTCCTGAGCTGAAGGGGGACAGGAGTGAGCAGGCTGGTAACCAGCGTGCAAACACAAGCTCATTGCCTGTGATGGCACATTAACACTAATGCAATTCTACCCACCTGCAAGGAGGGATAGGGAATTCAGGATTTTGCCCTCAATGAACACCTCAAAACAGCTGTTCAGTGTTACCTTTGAAGCCATTGTCACTTTTCTGTGCTGAGCAGCTCAACGAACTGCAAGGAGGTCTTTTTGGTATCACTGAGTTACATTTCACATGCTCAGCTCTGTAAACCTCCTTTCTTCAGAGGAAATGAGGTAATTCTACTCGTTTGGCAAAAGAAAGCAATGTGCTGACTCCCCAGCTGGGGCAGGCTCTGGAAATGCTCATTTGTTAGCATATAACCTGTTCAGAAACCACCAGCATTTGATTATATCAAGTGACAGGTCAGATCTCAGGCATTCTTGTAAAAACTACAGGGGGAAAGATATTTTCATAGAATTGTTTGTCACCTGGATTCTGCTGCCAAACAGCCTGAGGCTTTGCATCCCAGCACTCAGCGTGGCTCTATGTACAGATAAATGATGGCATTGTTAGGAACAGAATACTTTTCACAGGCAATTTTTTCCCCCACAGTTAGTATCTTCCAGGAAAGGAAAAAAAAAAAAAAAAAAAAAAGATCTGGGAGCCACTCCAATATGGATTTCTCCCAGACTAACTTTGCTGAGTTAAGAGACCCTTCCACTCTGGTCTGCATCTGCATTAAGGAAGAAGACTTTTAAGGTGGTCACTGAATTTTGGGAGCCTGTAGATGTGTAGAGAGAGGTCAGTGAGGAGAGAAAGGAAGAGGAATCACCTACAGTTTCTCTTATGCCCTGTTTACCTCCCTCCTCTGCTGCTGTACAGAGGAGCTGAGTACTGCCCATCACTTTAATCACCCAGGGGCTCTCAGCTGCCTGTCACTGCCAGATTGGACAGAATTTTCCAACACAGATCCCATCTTTTCAGGATGCACAGTCTGCTGCTCTAGCGTAAATACCTTATATTGCCTTTTCTGCAGGCACCCCTGCGAGGTAATGCAATCAAGAATAAATCCAGGGAGTTCCATCACACAGAAGGCAAAAACACCCTTCAGCTAAACCCACTGTCACATGAGTTCATTTGGACCTGAGCATCTCTGATGGATTCCAGGGCTGACAAGGACAAATAAACCTCCTTGGATCAAACTCCACACTGTCAAGTAGGAGAAAGGGCACCTTCTTCAATCCTTATTCCCTTACACTGAAGAGCAAATACCAGAATCTCAAGGCTTTTCTGAACTTGTATGTAACAGACATCTCACACTCACAACTCTGCAAACCTTCATTCTCCTCAGTTTTAAGCACCTTCCACCCTTCAGAAAGTCACAAAGAGTTTTTCCCCAAGAGTAAGAGAGGAACCTGCACCAGAAGCACAGATTTCTCATCAGGGTGCAAAAGATGGGAGAGCATAGAGTTGGAGCAAGAGCTACGGAAGACACAACACCAAGGTAATGATGTGGGGCTGTTCCTATGGGGTTCCCCTCTCACAGGCCCAGCTGGGGAACTTAGAAACACCCCCATCTTGAAGAGTATTCCATCCAAACCACCGAGGAACCGACATTCCCACCAAAGGATCTTGAGACTTGCCCAAAGTCACCGAGAAGCCCACGGCAAAGCCAGGACACCCTCCGGTGCTGAAACAAGCCTTGGTCCCGGGGATGCAGGAACCCATCATAGCGGTGGGGGGAGGTCTGCGGAGCAGCTCCCTCCTCCATTCAGCCCGGGTCACCCCCACCCTTCCAGCCCCAAACCTCGCTCCCTGCAGCACCGCGGGAGGGCTGGGCGGAGAAGAGGAGGAGAAGGAGGAGGCCGGCCTCGCCTCGCCTCCCCCTTCCCTCTCGCCCGTTTCCTTGCAGCATTTCCATGCTAGAGGTCTCCACCGAGCTGCGGAGAGAGGATCTGCCGGGCTGCGCCGGGCCCTCTTCCTTCCTTTGTGCATCCCCCAGCCCTGTACAAGCCGTGCCCCCTCCGCCCCGACCGCCACGTCCCCGCTTCATTCCCCACGGAGCCTCCTCCGGTCCTGGAGGCAGCAGGAAGAGGCCTCCCCGGGCAGGCAGAGCCGGGGCAGCAGTGAGGAGCCGGGTGCCACGTCGTGCCATCCGCCCCCAGCTTCCCTGCCGGGGCACCGAGGCCGCATCCCCACCCGCATCCCTGTCCGCATCCCAGCATCCAGCCCCGCTCCGCGTCCTCGGCGGCGGCGGGGTCCCCGCCGGCGGATGCTCCGCGTCTCCCCGGGCCGCTGGTGCTAAATGCTGAGCGCCGACAGGATGGAGGAGTTTCAGAGCGAGGAAGAGGAGCCCTGGTACGATCAGCAGGACCTGGAGCAGGGTAAGGATGGGGAGCACACCGCAAGCTGCCAGGGATGGCTGAGCAGGGGGATGCGGAGAGAAAAGAAACAGGGGCAAATCACGGGTTCGGGAGGGTGGGATACCTCCCCTCAAGACTCACATTGGCTTGGCAAAGCCGCTGCCACGTCCTGCAGTGACACCTCTGTGGAAATCTCAGCTGCACTGTTCCAAATCATTCTCCTGGCTGTGGAAAGTTGAAACCCAAGGGATACAGGCAGGGAAGACAGATCTGTCCTGAGCACCAGGAGGGTAAACCGATGTGTGTTACACCCCCAAGGAAGCTGGCTCCTCAGAAAACTTGCTGCAGAGAGAATCAAACAGGGGTAGTTATGACAGTGCTTCCAGCTCAGAGCGGTCACAGGTAGCGTTTGCAGGCACACTAGTTTGAAATTAATACATCAGAAATTATGTGTTGCAGAGCTGAAGATGCTGAAAGCATCTCTCAAAAGCTTTTCCTATCCAAGCCCCAAATTCAAAGGGAATCTTCAGCTTCTAAGTCACCTAATTACTTCTGGAGATTTTTGCCATCATCTATAAAAGCGGGGGAGGGGGGGAGGGGAATATCCAGTCCAAGTTTCAAACAGCAAAAAGAGCCTTGTTAGAGGATAAACATTTTCATGTGTAATTTGTTTCGAGGTAACTGTCCCTACATTTGCACTGGTTCTGTGTGACATTTATCCTAAGGCAGGACAGTTGGTGGCTGTGGGTATTTGGGGCTTTTAATTTCATTTTGCTTATCTTCATATATTGAGTCAACATGCAGAAAGTAAATAACAGGCAGAAGTCCCAATTCAGGCTGGTGGCACAGGAACCAGCTGAACTGATTTGCCAATCTGTAGGTAAAAATCATTCCCACCTGAATCCTCACCCCTCTGGCAGGGTGCACTATAGGTAGGGTGCAGCCAGAGATGTGCTTCAGCCATCTGACTGTCAGCAGGAACCCAGAGGCTGCAGTGCCTCTGCCCACCATCACTCCAGGACGTTATGTCATGATTTGAAGTTTACACAACTTCAGCTACAGGGCAGAAGCCTGTGAAGGAATGACAACAACACCCCCCCACACACACACACCCCTCCCCACTCCCCCAGAGATTGTTGCAGCTGGTTTTTTAACCCCAGTTTCTCAGTGAACAGGAAGTATCAATAGCTGGATCCTGGGCTCTGTGCTCTGAAACACAACGTTCAAAGTAAGGCAGGGCAGAGCACAGAGAGGGAGCTGTCAGCTGAATAAACAGTGCAGCCTTTGAACGTTCAGAAATTCACATTTCTGGGTGACGTCTTCCCAAGGCTCACGTCTTCCCATGCCTCACAAGGGGCCTGGGCACTGGGCCAGGGGCAGGATGCAGGCTGAGGAACAGCAGAGCTACAGATGAACATGGGGAGTGTTGAACAATGTGGGACCGATTGATTTTTAGCCCAGCACTGTCCCTGGTGTCAGGTTCATGAGTCAGCACTGGCACAGTACAACTGGCTCACAACAATAAAAGCACCTTCCCACTGCAGGCCAGGTTCCCAGCTCTGTCCCAGCAGTATAAACACAGAACAACCACCTCCAGATGACGGATTGATGCTAGGGACAGACTCCACCTTTGAGCATACACAGGACTGGAGGAAAACACAGAACCAACACAAAGCCCAGCTGCAGGGTTTGCAGCCTCCTGTATGAATGGAGGCTGCACAGGCTTGCACCAACTCAGGAGGAGAGATGGGGAAGGCTTTAACTAAAATCAGCCAAGTGGAAAGGTCCTACAGGATAATTACAACCGTAATTAATTTGCATGCTGCACAAAGCATCACGAAGGACAGTGCTAGACTTTGTCCACGGACACTGTGCCTTCACACTACAGCCCTAGCAGCCTCCAGAGGTCTTTGGTGACAACACAGCCGTGAAGCTGTTGGTTTGGAGATGGGGGAGGGGGTGTGGAAGCACAGAGCAAGATGCCCAGCACAGCACGGTGATAAGGCAGTGGCAGGCTGGCATCACCCAGAGGATCGGCACATCAGCAGCCCAGGGTCACACAGAAACCCATGCCTGGCAGCAGTGCCAGCAAGGCAGAGGACAAAAGCATAGCTCCTTAGGAGCTGAAGGGTGGGAGAAACAAACAAAAAAAAAAACCCACAAAAAAAAAAAAAAAAACAAACACCAACCCAAGCTTGGAGAGCAAAGAAGGTTCCTCTGTGAAGCAGTTGGTTGCTGGGTCTTTATCGTCATCTCACAGCATCATCAAATATTTATTACATTTACATCCAAAACTGTTTGCTAAGCAACAGATGGCTTAACTGGGAGCTCTCTGATGATTACAATAATTAACCATTTTAGCACCACAGAGGAAACCATGACTCCAGCTCCACTCTGAGCACCTGTTACGTTCCTCCCCATCCTTCACAGAGCTTTGCCTTGTTGAAGTAACTCATTTTTCCAAGAAAATAAACCCAAATCACTCTTTGTTTCCCCCTGAAGTGCCCACAACAACTGATTGCATCCACCATGTGCCTTGGAGGCATCAAGATCTGGCCCTCAGCCTTAAGGCTTTCCTAGCCTCAAGGCTTTCCCAGCCTCATTCAAATGAAGCTGGTGCCTTTCAGATTGCTTTACCAGTTTCCTAGCAAGCTGTAAACCTGCCTGGTTCAGGGCATTGCACCAAGATACCTTGGCACATTGAAGCAGAGACTCAAATCCCAGCCAGTACTCAGCAGTGACATGAAAGCTGTAGTGGTGTCCTCTGAGGTGTTTCATTCTTATGGTGTTCCCTTTAGGAAGGCTTTCTGGTTTGAGGAAAGTGGTAAAAATGGAGCTCAGATTGCATGGCAGCACGGCTATCCTTAGTGCCAGGCTTTGTAAGCATGAGTAGATGTCAGGGTGCTTTGGTTCAGCCACAGCCTCACCTTCCATGGGCTGGAAAATCTGTGTCTCTAAGCCTCAAAACCAGAATATAACAATGGTGAACCTTTTTCCAGCCATTGAGAAGCAATGATGTGGCTACAGCTGCATCATGCCCTGTGCACAGGCTGTACGTGAGCCAAACCCCAAGAAAATGAATAAGCTAAAATTAGAGAGTCTGAGCTGGGCATAAGTGGGGACACCTTTTCTGTTCATCAGGAGCATTTGTGTTCAGAAGGGCTGCTTGCCAACTCAGTTGCATCTGGATCCAAGCAGAGCACAGACCAGTTCCTGCAGCTATCTCTGCCACCACTTCCAGCCTTCATCTCCCCTGCAGCAATCTCCCAACATGAGTCCTCCTCGCAGTCACCCCACTGCATTCCCTCATCTTCCCAGCTTCCCTATATCCTTGCCAGCATTCAGGTCTAAGCCAAAGAGCAGAGTGCAGCCCAAGAGGAGGGATCTCAAAGCCACCTTTGCAATGTCTGGAGGCTAAATACAGCCCCAGTGCTGGGGTGATTCCTGCTGTGTAAATAAACCGGCACCAAACTGCTCTGAGTTAGCCAGCAGGACAAGAACCAGAACATCACCTCATTGCCACTGACAGTCCTCTCCTCCCAGGCAGCCACAGAAACTTTAGGGCCAAACCATCTGCAATGCAGGCTTGGGACTTTATGGCTGTAACCTCTAAAGGTCTCCAGACTTAAGGATCTTATTTTAATTCCTCCTGCTCTTGCCAAGCATCTGATTGCTTGCACGCTAAGAAGGAAAATGACACAAGGTGCTGAGCTTGCACCACTCCCATCTCATCTGTGTAAAGACACAGGGGCAGCAGCACTCAGGTGATCACCTCCTGAAGCTGGGGTGAACCCAAGGGATCAGTGCTAGCAGCCTCTGGCACCCATACCTGCCTGTTTGCTGTATCACTCAGCCTGCACAGGGTGGTCCATAGAGCTGCAGGTCCTATCAGCTTTCCCAAAGGACCCATTGCCCTCAGGAGTAGGAGGTACCCCAAATTCTGTCCTTCATGATGCAATTATCCTGGCAGTCCAGCTCAGGGGACAAGCCATGCAGCTTTCCTGTCCTCCAGGAAGGCAGCAGTTAACACACTCTCCTTCCTCCCCAGCAGCAAGCCAGAAGGATGGAGTTCTGCCTGCAGTAGCTGAGCCACTTACTTATTCAGCAGTGCAGTACAGCAGGTAACTTATGGAAGTGGAAAGTTTTCAGTGACTAATTGCTGAGCTGCCTGGGAATGACAAGAGGGACTAGAAGTCCCAGGAGACAAGGAAATCAGATGACAGGTTAGTCTGAGGAAAGGATGAGAGCCTCCAAATCTGGGGAGGGAAAAAAAGAAAGGCTATATGTAAAGATCAATATATTTTCCTGTTATGTAAAGACAGCAAGAATAAGGGGTTCAAGAAAGCCCCACAGAGCAACTTCCAGGATCTCTCTCCTGGTCTCTCACAGAAGCTCCTGTAGAACCCTAGGCACATAATTCCAGCTGTGGGAAGGAACACAATTAGAAGAACTGCTGGAAAGGGAAAAGAAGGGAAGGGGGGGGATAAACTGGAGTTTCCCGTATCTCCCATCCTGAAACAACCAGCTGACAGTGGCATTTCTCCATGGCAAGGCCATGCATGAAGGATTTATGGTCCAAGTCCTGAAGGACATTCCCCCCATGGCAGCCCTGAGCCCAAGGGACTGGAAGCCAAAGCAGCAGCCACTAACACCCTGCATGCAGGGGCTGTCCCCCCCACCCCAGCATTTTCCATTCCTCTTTCTTTCCTCCTGTACAGTGACAGGGTGGCTGCACTGACTCACTGTGACAGTCAGGAGCCACTTTGAGCTGTGACAGCACCAGGGTCCCATCCTGCTCCTGCTAAAAGCAGTGCCAGTGCTCAGGCCAGCACATGGCTTGCTCAGTTCCACACACACTTCACCTTCTCAGCTTTCCCAGGGCAGCACAGTGCTACATTCCCACCTCACCCAGCTAACAGAATCATAGAACTGTTGAGGTTGGAAGAGACCTTTGAGATCATCAAGTCCAGCTGCTCACCTAGAGCTCACAACCCCACCACTACTGCTAAGCCACTACAACTAAACCACATCCCTCAGCACCACACCCACACACCTTTTAAATCTCGCTGGGTATCTCTCCACCACCTCCCTGGGCAGCCTGTTCCAATGCATGAGAACCATTTATGTGGAGAAATTTTTCCTAATATCCAACCTGAACTTTTCCTGGCACAACTTGAGGCCATTTCCTCTTCTCACATGTTGCATGTGAAAAGAAACTGACCCCCACCTCACTCCCCTCAGCCTCCTCTTCTGAAGACTAAACAACTCCAATTCCCTCAGCTGTTCCTTGTATGATATTTTCAAGGCCCTTCCCCAACTTAGTACATCTGTGTTCACACCAAACACACCATGAGGGCTCCCAAAGATTCTACTTAACCTGCTCAAAACCACATACATGGGCCAAGAAACCAGGCAAATATCTCCAATACAAAAACACCCTGGAGGAATAATTCCAAATGTTACACAACTGCTGCTCTCTGCACAGCTGAGAATTTTTTTTTAAGTGATTTTGTGCTAGAGTTTGTCCTTTGGGTACTTTTTTTTTTTCCATGTGTATTTAACAAACAGCTGTAAACCTTCTCTTTAAAATGTGACAGTTCTTTTTAATGGTTTAAACAGCCTGTTCTCTGCAGCCTGCTGCAAAGTCACTCCAGTGTGCAGCTGCCCTGGCACTGCTCACTTAATTTGTCTCCTCCTCCCTGAAGAATTCAATCCTTGGAGTCTGTAGCATCCAAGTCCACGCTGACTTCTTCCAATTACGCAGCTGCAGCAATGGCAGTTGGGGCTAGGACATCATCATGCTGTCCTCCAAGTTTTCTTGGCTTGCAAGGAAGTGTTGAGTCCTGGGAAGGCACACTGGACTGGGAGGAGGTGGCTGAGCACCAGTGTCTGCAGGAGCAGGCAGAGCAAGGAGCAGCACAGCACATCCTCCCCAAGCATCAGAGCTGCCTTCAGGGACACTGGTGTTGGGCTCCTGGAAAAGGCACTGCCCTGCACCCTGCTCAGAACTAGTGATGGACATAAATAACACCATCTGGAGAGCACATCAAGTATTTCCTCACTCAGGCTCAGACTGCAAAGCTGCAGCCCTGTGCTCTTCTTGCATAGCTCCACACTGACCACTCACTTGAAGCCAGCACCTCTTTCCACAAGGGCAGCATCTCAAGCCAGCACCAATGGCAAGGCCCAAGGCAGCTGGGCTGTGTGAGCACCTGGAGGAACTTCAGAGCACTTCCCAGCAGTGGAGAGGAAGGGACCAGCAGTGGGGCAGCAGCTTGTAAGGTGATACTCTCCTTTAAAGCCAAGCAGAGGAGCTGCTAGAGAAGAGGTGGGCTGGGGGTTGGTGTTGCTGCAGAGGGTCAGGCTGCTTTCTGCATTTAGCTGTACCACATGGCTGTGGAAGAAGATCTTCTCTGTACCTACATGCCTCTGGCACATGAGAGGTAGCAGGAGTAACCAGGAGCTGTAGTGCTGGTGGTGGTCATGAGGGTTGCTGTAGCTCAAGTGGCAGCTGTGCCGGAACTTAGTTGTTCCTCAAGAGACCAAACCACTCAGGATTGGTGATCCTATCTGCCTCCTCCCAGCAAGGAGGGCAGAAAGGGTGGACAAGTTGGCTGGTAATGGCTCAGAGTAGGAGAAAACCTTACGTGAGCATAAGCAGGGGTGGAGAGCTGGCATGGTTATGGCAGCCCATTGCTGTGGGCAGCCTTCCTGCCACGTGAGCACACTGACCTGTCCTTTGCAGGTCACCTCTGCCTGGGGCTCTGCACATGCACAGCACTGTGGTGCAGCAGCAGCAACAGAGAACGTGCCAAGCCTCCCTGGTGGTCATCCTCCTTGTCCATCCTGGGTCAGCCACGACCTCCTGTCCCCAGACTACAGCGAGGAGATGAAGTTGCCACATGGCAGCCATCCACATGTCTGTGTCTTTGCCTTTAAAAGAGTAAAAGCCTCCATTCACGGTTCTCTGCATCCTAACATAATTAATTAGTTGGAGCTTTGCTGCCCAGAGGAGGAGTGCAGGCAGGAAAGCACTGCCTGCCTTTTCCCCTCCTCTTTCCTCCCTTCTTCTCCCCAACAGCTTCACTTGTATGCATTTATTTAGGACTCTTTCTGATCCAGGTGCACTATCAGAGTCTCCAAGCTCTTTGATACCATTTTAGCCTACAAGGTAAACACAGGCACTGAGGCTGTTTAGATAAGAGAGCAGCAGGGAAAGAGGCAGATGGGGCCTCAGCCATGGTCTAATAACATGTTCCATGTTATCATGCTCTAACAACTTGGCAAAGGGCACATGGATTGCCATGGGCACAGGGATGGGACTGCTGTGGATGTGTTTGTATAGACACATACAGCTCACAAGCATCCTAGGTTCTCAAACATCAATGTATAGGGGAGGCTTTGGGGAACAGAATGGTAAGAGGGCAGAAAGAAAAGGCAAGTATCAATGAAATCAAAACAGCCTGATGAGCATCTGAGAATAAGAGAATGAGAATAAGAGAATGAGAATAAGAGAATGAGAATAAGAGAATGAGAATAAGAGAATGAGAATAAGAGAATGAGAATAAGAGAATGAGAATAAGAGAATGAGAATAAGAATGAATAGAGCTGATAGAAAGGAAATACTGAATAGAAGTAGAAGGGAGCAGCAGGAGCTGCAAAGACTGGAGGGATTCCCAAGCCCTTATTGGAGTCTTCTACTCCTTGGTGATGCCTCTTCTGCCCAGGGGACTAGAGAAAACCCCAAGAGAACTGCTCTCATTGTGCTGTGCTGGCCTCAACCCCCTGCAAACCTCTTCTCTCTGCAACCAACTGAGCTCCTTTCCCTACCAGAGAAAGCCAAAGGCAACCCAGGGATATGTAACAGATTACGTAAGAGAAAGAAAAGGCAGAGAAAAGGAAGGAAAAAAGCAAGCAGGAAACCCAGCAAATCTTATTAGGCTAACAGAAACACCCGTGTGACCAACAGCAGCTCAGGGCAGCCAGGGCCATGGTTTGAAGCAAGGAGAGGATGAAGGTGGAGGTGGCTGTGCTCCTGTGTGCTCCACACACCAGTTTTGCCTGCTCCCACCCAGCCCTGCCAGAAGCATCTTAGAATCATAGAACCATGGAACCGTTTATGTTGGAGGAGACCCTTGAGATCATCAAGTCCAACCACTCACCCAGAGCTCACAACTCCACTACAACTGCTAAGCCATTGCCACTAAACCTCAGCACCACATCCACACATCTCTTAAATACCTCCAGGGATGGGGACTCCACCATTTCCCTTGGCAGCCTGCTTCAATGCCCGAGAGCCCTTTCTCTGAAGAAATTTTTCCTAATGTCCAACCTGAACGTCCCCTGACACAACTTGAGGCCATTTCCTCTTGTCCTGTCGCTGCTGCACTGGGCTGCTCTGCAGAGCAAACCCTGCTTTTGTGGTACACCCAGCTACAGCAGAATGGGAGGACTCAGGAGTGCAAAGCTGAACTGGGTTAAGTGTGAAAGGAATGGAGACTCCACACCTCAGCAGTAACGCTGGTGGCTCTCTGAGAGCTCTGCCTGGCTGTGGGAACCACTATCATCTGTGGAATGGGCATGTTGAAAAGGCTGTTTGTGAGATGCTGTCAGATGGTTCTTGCTCCTCTGCACCCCAGGACCTTCCACTGCACACACACAGTGCCTCCATCACTTGCCACGGAGCAGCAGCAAGTGATACACAAAAGCTGATCTTCATCGTAATAAACCCAGACAGCACAATCCTTTGCAACTAGAAGGAAAAATAAATGAGCAGCCAGTCCACCCTACCCTGGGGTAAAGCAGCAAACCATCCTTTATTTAGATTTTGAAAGGAATAATTGCACCTCCCCTTGACTCTAAGTACCCATGTGTAATGGAGCAAGCAGCGAATGCAATTAAATTCAACGTCAACAGCATTAAACATCAGTTCTTAACTCTCAACCTACCCCATCCATCAGCCAGCAAGCACCCTGCACTTCCTCCAGAGACCTCCAGAGCAGAGCTCTGCTGGCTGTTCCTCCCTGCTCCTTATAAAGCAGGTGAATTCACCACCTGCAGCAGGAGAGGAGCAGCCCTTCCTACAGCCCCATCCCCAACCCTTTAGCAAAGGACAAGTAATTCCTTAATAGGAAATAACCTGATAAAACATGCTCCATAACCCCTGCTTTCTAGCTCTGTGAGCCAAAAGACTACTAACACCCCCTGCAAGCCTGCCTGTCTCACAGGATGGAGACAGGGTTGAGTTATTGAAAGGTGAGGAGCAAAAGCTCAGTATCCCTTGTCTGCACTCGGAGCAGCCTGAACACAAGAATCCCTCAGTGCAAGAAAAACAACGAGGGAAAGCTCAAAGCAGCTGCTCCAGATGGTGGCTTCCTCCAGAAAGCCATCAACTACCATCACCATTGTGCCAAGAGCAGCCACAACCTCCCCTGCCCAGCACCAAAGCCACAGCCAAGAGACACTGAGGGGAAAAGCAAGGACTCGTAGCTGTGGCAAGGGCTGCTCTGCCCAGAGAGCTGCAGGGCAGAGCTGGGAAGGCAGAAAGGGCTCCACAGCCTCTTTGTGCCTTCTCTGGGGCAGCTGGGAAGCACTCAGCCCCACGGCAGCATCATGCAGTTCACACCTGCCTGTGCCAGCAATACCAGGGGATGCTGCAGTGGAGGAACATCCTGCAGGTTGTTCCTCAGCCTCTTTCAGCCAGACACAACCTCCTGCTGCTGCTGCTGGATCAGGATTTTGTTCAAGTTTGCCAGCAGAATTATTGTTGGGCTGACAATGACCTCTGCAGCTTCAGGGTGCCTACCTCCTGGATGCACTGCCCAGACATCCTCTCCTGCAACGAGTGCTGCTTGGATTCAACTCCTGCTCCCTTCACACCAGATGGTCTCTCTTCTCTTCCCCTCCCTTCTTGCTCAGACACCATTCCCATGGAAGCTTGCAGGGAAATGCAGCCTCTCTCCTGCCCTCTGCTTTACTCTGCAGGCTTAGCTCTTTGTTTGGGCACATGAGGGGTCTCCTTGGCTGGTGTTAATTAGAAAGGTCACATCAGCTCTCACCATGCCAAAAGCCAGAAGCCACCAAGCTGGTGCTGCCCAGGACAGTTTGCATCCACAGTCCTCTCCCAAAGAAGATTTGGACAACACCAATGCTCCCCCATTTTTTTAAGCTGAACATTGGCTGTTTCCCAGTGATGCCTTCAGCACAAGCAGGCTGCAGAGGGGTCAGGCAGCAGGGCAGTTCCCTACCACTTCATGTCTCCTTCTGCACTGAGAGGGGAGGGGGAAGGGAGATACCAGCATATCTGCTAAATTAGGGCAAGTCAAACAGCAGTGGCTGGCTGATCTGATGGTGGAGTAGCAAAGAGGAATACAAAAACTGGTGGGGAAACTACAGTGCTATGCAGAGAGAGACTCCCCAGATTCCTAAACAGTTCTCCCCCCGCAAATTCCACACTCAGCCTCAGGTTGCCAAGGTCTCCAAGGAGAGGAGCTGTGTGCTCCCCCAGCCCGTGCAGGGCCACAATTAGAGGGAGCTGGTCTAAAGAACACATTAAAGAAGCACTTCCATGCAGCATCTCCTCCCTCCCCACAGTCCCACAGCCTGCAGGGGGACACCAACAGGTGGGGAAGAGGACTGGGGGATGAGGGGTGGGGGCGAGACAGGATTCCCAGGGATGCTCTGGCTGGCAGGCAGGCAGGCAGAGTGAGTGTGTGTAACCATGGCTGAGGCAGTTAAACAGACACTAAAAGAATCAATTCCCCCACGTACTTCAAGCCTGGAGTCTCCCAGGCCCTTACACTCAAAATGGAAACAAAGCATCAATTTCCTCCTCGGAGCTCAGCCCCCTTCTTCCTTCTTTCCCACTGGTCCCCAAAGGCTGCCCCTGTCCCCCATTAAATTATTGCTGACAGAGCCCTTTAAATCACAATGCAGGATCTTGCACTGCCTAATCCACTTAACTCAACCCCAGCTGATTAAATTGGATGCCATATGGTGGGGGAGCACTGGTGTAATCCAGAGGGAGGACGACACACTTGACTCATTACCTGGAGCCCAGCAGGGAGCCCACTCACTGCACACCTCTGTGCTGGGGCCCAGCTTGCTGCAAGGGATGTGATTTGCAAGACCTTGGTCTCCAGCAACCACCCCAGCTCTGGCAAAGTGGCTGTGGCATTAAATACAGCCCCAAGCAGCTTAAAGGCACAAATTGTCCTCTATCTCTGCTGGCATCTGGCTGTTCCCCCATCCCCAGCTGGTGTAGCAAACACTCAGGCTCCCAAGGGCACTTTGGAAACTGGGGATATTTGGTGCTTGGGGAAAGAAAAAGGAAAAAAGAGACAAAACAGTTGGAGGAGGTCTGCCCATGGGGAAATGTGCCAATATCTGGATTGCACTGATAGCTGTGATCACAGCCCTCAGACCAGGTCACTGTGCAATAGTGAGGATTATAATTAAAAAGGTCACAGCCTAGAATAACACCCTGCAGTGCAGGGCCACAGCTGGAGAGCACATTCCCATGGTGAAGGGGAGATTTGAGGACACACTGAACAGCTGTTGTGGCTGGACCACATCTGGGGAGCCAGCAGCACTAGAGCCACAGGCAAAGAAACGTGGCCATCACCCACCAGAACAGCCTGGCAGCAGGTCCCACAGTGCAGCATTATCCACCAGGAAAGCCCCATCCCAAGAACTGGCAGCACCAAAAGCATTTCTCCCAGCATGGACTCGTGTCCAAGAGGTCAGTGTCACTGTGAGCCTTATTCTGTCATGTGCCATTAGAAGTTGTGAGAGAACCCAGGCTCAGAACACAGCCTAGTGCCCTGCTCCACCTTCTTCATGTCTTAGTGACCAGCTATCCCTCTTTCCCAACCAGCTGCATGGCCAAATTAAGAACTGGAATAAATTCTATCTGCTCTGAGCCCTAGCAGAGCCTTTGCAAAACACATCATTAGCTGCAGACTAGAGAGGAGAGTCACAATGGTCTGAGAAATGCCAGGGCAGGAGAACCAGGTCCCCCCAACACACTGCAGGATTGCCACTCAGGTACCTAAAGCTACATGATAACCATACCAGAAAGAGCAGTTACACACATCCAGGATCTGTTTTCTTACCTTTTTGAAAGCTTAAGGTCAAATTTCCAGTCTGCCACTCCAAGAGGTAGGAACTCACCTCTAAAAACAGCAGGAAATGTAGAAAAAAACTGATCATGAGAGGTCAGGTTTTAAGAAGACAACCAGTTTCTGTGACAGCAAAGGGATGTCCTCAGAGCCACCTGTGTCATCACAAATCCCCAAACAGCATCACCTAAGGTGCTCAAGCTTTGGCCAACACAGGACTCAGGGTTGTGCTGAAGCTTTGCCCAGTACAGGACTCACAGGGTCCTGAGTTTTTTTCTTTACTCAGGAGGCAGCAACCCAACCTCCCTGACAAACACCTACTTTTCCCCTGCATTTTTCCTGAAGTCAAACTATTTCAGTAGCTTCCTAAGGGCATTCAGAGGTGCCAGACAAAGTAGTTTGCCCTCACCTTGAGGCTGCCCCAAGGAAAGAGCCTCAGACCCAGCTGACACAGCACAGCCAGGGTGGGAGGTGCAGGAGATACCTCCAGCCCCCTGGGGCCATGCATGGTTTTATTCCTGATGTCAGTCTGTTAGCAGGTGATGGATGGATGCTGACAGGCAAGGCCAGGCACTCCCCTCATTAAGGATAATAATAGAATTTACAGAGCATCCCTAAGGCCCTGTGGGGTTTTACCAACCCTCACTCTCATTCAGATGGATGCTGAGCACCTTTCAGCCCCACAGGTCTTGGTGATAGGCAATGGAGGTGCTGAGCATCTGCCACAACCAAGTTTGGAGCCTGATCCTGGCTGTGCAGTCTAGTGCAGAAGGGTTGTGCAGGCAGGCAGGTATCAGATCCTTGTTGTATGGAGAAGGTGCAGATGTCCTGAGCTCAGCCTCCCCACGTTCCTGCAGCCCAGCAAGACAGAAGAGGCCAGATCCTTGATGTCCCTCAAGCCCGCATCCGTGTCAAACCCTGCCAGTAAAACCAGCACCATGCAAAATGTGCCACTGTGTTTGGGGTGGTGGCATTTGGGGACCACATTCCATCCACCCACAGATGTAGCAGCTTTGTCCCATCTGCTTTTCAGACTTGCATTTGGCTGCAGAGCTGGGGAAGACACTGCTGGAGCGTAACAAGGAGCTGGAGGACTCCCTGCAGCAGATGTATGCCACCAACGAGGAGCAAGTGCAGGAAATTGAGGTAGGGACACAGTCAGGCCAGAGGTGGGGACAGGAGCTGCTCAGCCACTGCTGTGACCTAAGGGTGATGGTGGGGAAGGGACGTTTCCAGCAATGCCAACGACTCAGGTGTCAGTAGAAGGGAAGGGATGTGCCATGGGGCGTGGGGCTTAAAGTATCTTTTGTGTGTGCCTGAAGTGGGATGGATGGATGGATGGATGGATGGATGGATGGATGGATGGATGGATGGATGGATGGAGGTCTGGTCAAATTTTCCCCAGCCCTGGAGAGAGTCCCTATCCCCCACTAATTGGGATTTTCCCTCTTCTCACATCCCCACACCCTGCTCAGAAGAGCATGCCAGATTTTGGCACCAGGCTGCATCTGGGTCACATTTGGCCTCCCCCTGCCCATCCGCCAACCTTCACACTCATTTTCCTTTGCTCTGCTGCAGCTTTCCCTCGACTCCAGTTATTCATAATCACATTTGTTCCCAGCTGGCTCCTCGGCACCCCTGAAACACAGCGCCCTTTGTTAGAAGCATAAAATAGCTCTTTCTCCAAGAGCTGCAATCCAAACCTCTGCTTCAAGCATCCTTTGGGGTCAGGGCAGTATTTCTAAGAGCCTCCAGAACTGATCCTAGAGGCTTAAACCTGCTGTGTTGGGAGGATTTTCATCCACTGGAAAACTTCTAAGGATCTGTGAATTAACAAAGATTGGAACCCCCCCTGATTTAATAGGACAGAGGGCAGAGGGGGGCTGTGAGATCCAAGGAGCAGCTCGTGATGAATGAAAGGATCTGACAGCTGATGTCTGAGGAAATTGGTGGATGGCTTTAGTCATCCCCTCAGCAGCCCTTCAGGAGTGCATCTACTCTAGGATTTGAGAGCTGAGCTGAGAGTGAGCTCTTGAGTAGATGCCCCTCTCCCAGGATAAAATCTTGCAAAGGCAGACTCACAGAAAGGGGTCTTTGAACAGGCAGAAACCAGCAGTCACCTCACATTTCACACACTCAGGGGTTTCGCCTGAACTCCCCAGGAAATGCAGCTCCTGCAATTGATCCATCAGGCAATCCAATAACCAACTGGTAAAGGGTCTCACTCCCAGGAATATCAACTTTCTTTGAGCACTGAGAATGAAAAAACAGCTGAATAGGGAGAGGCTGAGGTTAGTGCCCTTCACAGAGGGCAGGGGAAGTTCAGTGGTATTTTAGACACAAAACTCTTTACAGGGGGGGGATTAATATTTCAGTGGTGGAAGAGACTTCAGCCAGGCAGAGGATAAATCAGCCACAAAACACATTATCAGAGGAAGGCTGTGGGAATTTCTGCCCATGAAGCAACCTGGATTTTGGGTGTAGAGAGTTTCTGGTTTGCTTTTGTTCTTGCAGTACCTGACTAAGCAACTCGAGATGCTGCGGCAGATGAACGAACAGCATGCAAAAGTCTACGAGCAGCTGGACCTGACAGCACGGGACCTGGAGCTGGCTAACCAGAAGCTCGTGCTGGAGAGCAAGACATCCCAACAGAAGATACAGTGGTACAGCCTCCCCTCCTCCCACTGCAGCAATGCTGTACCCGAGACCTTCACCTCACCCTTCCCCAGCCCCAGAGCGCAGTGTCCTTGCTCTCTAAGCCACTCTCTTATCAGTCAAGGTTTTGCAGCTATTTACAACACAAGCCCATGGCACTGATGCTGGGTAGCAGAGGTCAGGCATAGCACAGACACCCCTGGGACGAGGGCTGGATAGAGGAGTGTCTGAAGCTGCCAGAGGAGAGGCATGGCAGCCCTTCCTCAGGTGCATTTCCTTGAAGAAGAGGCAGATAATCACACCAGGGAGGTTCCCCAGCACACAACCCAGCAGAGACATTAGGCACAGATCCAGCTTCTGTGGAACTCTGGCTATTCCATGCTGGAACACCAATTTATCAATGATACTGCTTTCCTCAAACAAGCCCATGATCAAGGTCATCCCTGCAAACAACAGATCAAGCCATGTCCTTGCCATGCAGCATCTTTTGCAAACAACTGTGCAGGGAGGGAGTTTCAGGGCAGAGAAGGTCACAAACTGCATTCACAGCCAGAATGAAAGGAAATTGCTGCCCAGTCTCTCGGTGTTTATCTCTACAAGATAAACCAGAGGGAGAGAGTAAACAGCTTTGCCTGTTTGCTCCTAGTGCAGAGATGTTCCAGCACATGTCCCAGAGGGGACTGTTTTACCCAACTGATTAGAGCACAGAGGGTCTCAAATTAATGCAATCCCTTGCTGCTGCTTCAGGCCCCCCCAGCCTTTTCTACAAACCCCCATTCAACAGCAGCCATGGGCATGAAAACAAAGCACTGCCATGCCATCTGGACATGGCACTTTGGGACATGGTTTAATGGCCATGGTGGTGTTAGGCTGATGGTTGGACTCAATGATCTTGGAGGTCTTTTCCAACTGGAACAATTCCATGATTCTGTGGTACAGAAAATGGGAGCACCTTCCACAGACTGCCTTTCTCTGTAGGGTAAAAACACCTCCCAAGGCCCCATAATTCCTGACCCCTCTCACCCATGTTCCCTCCTCTCTCTGCAGCTTGACAGAAACGATTGAGGGGCTGCAGAACCAAGTGGAGGAGCTGCAGAAGCAGGTGGAGGAAATGAGGAGCTTGGAGCAGCTCCGCATTCGGCGGGAGAAGAGGGAACGGCGCCGAACCATCCACACCTTCCCCTGCCTTAAGGAGCTGTGCTCCAGCCCCAGGTATGGAGCCTCACCCATAGCAACCCCGCCAACCACCTCCTCACCTCCTCTGCCCATGATCAGGGGCTGTGGGGGGTTAGCACAAAACCCCACATACATCTCCACACAGATCTAGGCTCTGCAGCAGAGCCTGAGGCTCAGTCCTAGAGGTGAAGGGAGGACCTCCTGCTCACCTAACCAGGTGGCATTGGCAAAGCAGCTTCCTCATCCTATCATCTCCAACATGGAGACATAAGCTGTTGTTCAGAGGGATCCCAGGAGGACCTGGATGCATCACACAGCTGCACTGGTGCAGGCTGCAGGGGACAGGCGTTGCCTGGAGGGGCTGGGACTCTCCTGGCACACTGGCAGGGAGCTGTGCAGGAACACAGGCCAGGCAGGATGCATTGCTTGAGCTCTAGATAGCTCAAACCAATCTCTCCCAGCACAGCCCACCCCATGACACATCATGTAAAGAGGACCTGTACCCCAAGCTGCCTACTCAGCTTCTCTTCCCAAACCAGCACAGCTCATTTTCCCTTTGCAGCTGCCTCCCAGCACAGTACCAGCATCTGCAGCTCACTGAAACCAGTTGAAATGGTGCATTTGGTGCTGTGTGACTGCAGTTTCCCCCCAAGGAGCACCAGAGACACACCAAGACACACCACAAGCTGCCAAGTGCTGTACAATCACCTTCAGCTCTATTTCACACTTGCTCCTCCTTAAAGCCCAGCCACTGTGTTAATTCAGTGACCTCAGGAGGACATTTCTTGCTCAGCTTTGTCCATAATAGAGGCTTCTTTAAATAGACAAGCAGTCAATAAACTTTGTTACTGAAAGCATCCCCTGCCAGAGGATACGAACAAAAGACACTTTTACTGCAGCAGCAACAGGGATGTTTATGAGGCCACAACCTAACCCCCAGCCAAATCCACTTAATGCCTCTGTGTTTTTTTCCCCCCTCGGTCCCACCCTCCCTGCAGTGCCTCAGGACCTCAGCCCAGCTTGCAGCTCTGCAGTTGGCTCTGAAGGTCAGGCTGTCCTTCAGGAACTTAGAAAGCTGTTCAATAACCCCCATCACTGGTGATGCCTCCCAGGGGAAGCCACGGTGCTTGCTCATTTCCAATCTGTTCTAACCAGATAGGGTGCCATGGGCACTTCATCGAGGAGGAGGGAAATCTGACTTCCCTACAGCAATGTGTGGGAAGGTAGAAGTACTTGTTATCACTTCCCAGGCAATGAAGAATGGGCAACTTGGTCAGGAGTATCTGTCTGCCTCCCTTGCTGTACAAATCTTCTCCCACTCTCTCTGGAGCACCTCCCAGATGCAGAATAGCAGAGCCTGAGCTTCTGGTTTTAGGCTGGGTGAGGCTTGGGGCTGTTGGCAGATATGGTGAGTAGATGGTGAGCTCCATGATGCAGTGAATAGCTGATGAACTCCATCAGGAAAAACAGGAAAGCCTTCCACTTTGAAGCACTGGAACATTCATCTTTGCCTCAGAGCAGTGCTGGTGGCTTACCCATCAGCCAGATGGGTCTTTTGCCTTTCAGGATCTCATTTCCCTCCTGTCTTTCATCACTGCTATCAAACGAGACTGAAGGTTCTCTGAGAGAGAGATAAGACTCTGTGTCCAGAAGAGCCCCAGCCCCACTTTGTGGTCTCCTGGCACATGGGAGGAGGCCTCCATGAGCCCATTCTGGGTGTTACTTACGTGACCATAAGACACAGTGAGTCCCTTGTGGAGTGTCACTCAGCCAGACTCTCTCACAGGTCTTTCTTCTCTTTCAGGTATGAGGACGCGTTCCAGGTCCACAGCTCCTCCACAGAGTTCAACCAGAAGCCACTGGAGAGGGAGAATGAGCGTCTGCAAGCCATGGTGAACTCGCTGAGGTCCCAGGTCAACCAGGAGAAGCAGCGGAAGGAGAGGGTTGAGCGAGAGTACAGCTCTGTAATCCAGGAGTACTCGGACCTGGAGCAGCGAGTCTGCGAGATGGAGAACTGCAAACTGCGCATCAAGGAGCTGGAAGCAGAGCTCCTGGAGCTCCAGCAGATGAAGCAGGTCAAGAAGTATCTGCTCAGCCGAGAAGACAACTTGTCCGAGGCCCTCCTCGAGCCATTGAATAACGCCCCAGAGGCAGACTACATCGACCTCTCCGAGGAGGAGGGAGGGAAAAGCCAGGGGCCCTCCATGAGCCCTTCCCCAAACCACCCCGTCCGGAAGAGCTGCAGCGACACCGCCCTCAACGCCATCGTCGCCAAGGACGCCGTGAGCCGGCACGAGGGCAACTACACCCTGCACGCCAACAACGTGCGCAAGAGGGGCATGTCCATCCTCAGGGAGGTGGACGAGCAGTACCACGCCCTGCTGGAGAAGTACGAGGAGCTGCTGAGCAAGTGCCGGCAGCACAAGGACAGCGTGCGCCACGCCGGCGTCCAGACCTCCCGGCCCATCTCCCGCGACAGCTCCTTCAGAGACTTCCGGAGCGAGGGATACGAGTCGGAAGAGCGGAAAACCATGGAGAAGACCATCAGCAAGCACGTGGAGGCCGTGGACAAGCGGCTGGAGCAGAGCCAGCCCGAGTACAAGGCTCTGTTCAAGGAGATCTTCTCCCGTATCCAGAAGACAAAAGCAGACATCAACGCCACCAAGGTGAAAAACAAGAGCGGCAAATGAGCCCTGCCCCTCCGCAGCCCCCCATGTGCAATCGCCACAGCCAAGGCTTCTCCTCAGCCCCAGGAAACACCACCTGGCCCTACGGCTTCGAAGGTTCGAGAGGTCTACATGTAAGAAACTGTCCCCAGAGACTCAACTCCCTCTTTTTGAAGCTGGGGCTCTGGACAAGTCTTTTGGGCCAACTGTACATTGTAGTTAGAGGATGTCAGAAACCGTACGATGGATCTCTGCATGAGTCGCTGCCGGACGTCGCAACAGCAACGGAAACCACGCCACAAAGAAAAAGAAAAGCAATCACCTCCTCCACCTCCCCTCCTCAGCTTGTCTTACAGCCCCCGTGATCTGCAAGCAAAAGCTTGGACGTCCTCCAGCATCCTGCCACAGCTGGAGCGCAGTGCTTCAAAGCAAAACAAAAAGCCATCAGGACTTCAGGAGCTACTCCAGCACACCAGCCCGACCCTCCTCTTTGGTTTTATGGCTAAGAACCTATGCTTGCAACCCAAGAGACTTCCATCCACGCCTCCCCCTTCCCCAAAGGGCAGTATGTTCTTGCTGTTTAAGCCATCCTCTTAGCAGTCAGGTTTTTCAGCTATTTACAATGCAAGCTCGTTGCAACTGGAAAAACTTGAAGAGAAACGTTCAAACTGATTGTTCTGTCTTCATCACGATCATGGAGTATCTCAGTCCACACTCTCCAGACTTTGTAGGCATATGGGACTTTCTCTCTTTAAACAAGCCCCACTCTTTGAGCCCAGGGGAAGCACTGTGCCTGGAAGGAACTTGATGACCAGGGCTTTCCCATAAGCCAGACGAGAAGTGCTATTACAGTATCAGAGACAACGCTTTCATCTCATGGTCTGGGTACCAGCCCTCTGTGCTGTGCTCTTCAAGAGGTTGTCACTGCCCCACTGGAGCAAACACCTCAAATACAGCTTGTTTGGGCTTGCAGGGCTGACTAGCAGTGACTTGCATGCAAGCTAAAGGACAGAGCATCACACTTGCGTGGCATCAGGACCTCCGGCCCTGGCAGTAGCACCAATCATACATTGCCCCACACTTTTGCTCTGAGCATCTCCCCAGTCAAGAGGACAGATTTCAGCCTTCTGCTGAAAATAGCCCTTCTTGGCTGAGCCACTGTCTCCTCTCATGTTCCAGTTCACTTTCCAGCACGGAAACCTCCCTCACTTTTGCTCCCACAGACATGCAAACGCGCAGCCAAAAGGCCACTGCAGTCTCAGGAACCACCAGTTTCCATTTCTCATGAACTAGCTGTTGACCTTCCTATGGTCAGACAGGTGTTAGAGGCAGAGAAGCAGCATTTCATTCCAGCTTAGGCAACACCCTGAGCACTGAGCCACCAAAAAAAAAAAAAATCCAATAAAAATGAAGCAGTTCAGTGTTAAGCTACCTATTCTATACCTGCCTGGAGAAAATCTAGGCCAGATTTGGATTCTATTTTCACCAGCTTACATCCCAAAATCTTGGGTAAACAGTTGGGATTTTTGAGGTAAAGAAATGAGACTGTGGCTTTGGAAGGGGAAGACTGTTGAAATGTAATTATCCTCCAAGTCTAGGGCCTTGATGGTAGAGGAGCTACCTTTCTTTCACTCACCAAGGGATTGATGCAAAACTACCCCCAAAAGACCCTCTCTTGTTAAGCTGAGTACCATGGAGGTAAGTTGGTAGGAGAGCAATGCCCAAACCAGCCCCGCTCCAGAGGTCTCCTCAAAGCAGCCACCACCAACCCCTCTGCTCTTCCACGCTCTGCATTTTCAGGCACCCTATGGCCCCAAACTCAAGAAGCATTAGGAGTCATAGGCAGGACTGTGGCAACCAGCTCTGTAACAGTATGGAGAACCTTCATGCCTTATTTATTTATAACAGAAAGCAGTTGTCTAATAAAAGAAAATAAATAAAACCAAACAACAACAGCAAGCAAAGCAGCCTCCTTGATTTTTCTCACAGCATTCACCACCCTCTTAGTTCAGCACTTGGAGCAGGAGATAGCTGAAGCAACCTTGGTTAAAGTCAGCCAGTGTTTACTCTTGCAGTCTGGCTGCTGCAGAGGTGTGGGAAGAGGATTCCCTTCCCTTCCCTTCCCCTTCCCTCACTTTTCCTTCCTTCCCTTCCCTTTTCCTTCTTTCCCTTCCCCTCCCTTCCCTTCCCCTCCCCTCCCTTTTCCTCCCTTCCCTTCCCTTCCCCTCCCCTCCCTTTTCCTCCCTTCCCTTCCCTTCCCCTCCCCTCCCTTTTCCTCCCTTCCCTTCCCTTCCCCTCCCTTTTCCTCCCTTCCCTTCCCTTCCCCTCCCTTTTCCTCCCTTCCCTTCCCTTCCCCTCCCCTCCCTTTTCCTCCCTTCCCTTCCCTTCCCCTCCCCTCCCTTTTCCTCCCTTCCCTTCCCTTCCCCTCCCCTCCCTTTTCCTCCCTTCCCTTCCCTTCCCCTCCCCTCCCTTTTCCTCCCTTCCCTTCCCTTCCCCTCCCCTCCCTTTTCCTCCCTTCCCTTCCCTTCCCCTCCCCTCCCTTTTCCTCCCTTCCCTTCCCTTCCCCTCCCCTCCCTTTTCCTCCCTTCCCTTCCCTTCCCCTCCCCTCCCTTTTCCTCCCTTCCCTTCCCTTCCCCTCCCCTCCCTTTTCCTCCCTTCCCTTCTCTTCCCCTCCCCTCCCTTTTCCTCCCTTCCCTTCCCTTCCCCTCCCCTCCCTTTTCCTCCCTTCCCTTCCCTTCCCCTCCCCTCCCTTTTCCTCCCTTCCCTTCCCTTCCCCTCCCCTCCCTTTTCCTCCCTTCCCTTCCCTTCCCCTCCCCTCCCTTTTCCTCCCTTCCCTTCCCTTCCCCTCCCCTCCCTTTTCCTCCCTTCCCTTCCCTTCCCCTCCCCTCCCTTTTCCTCCCTTCCCTTCCCCTCCCCTCCCTTTTCCTCCCTTCCCTTCCCTTCCCCTCCCCTCCCTTTTCCTCCCTTCCCTTCCCTTCCCCTCCCCTCCCTTTTCCTCCCTTCCCTTCCCCTCCCCTCCCTTTTCCTCCCTTCCCTTCCCCTCCCCTCCCTTTTCCTCCCTTCCCTTCCCCTCCCCTCCCTTTTCCTCCCTTCCCTTCCCCTCCCCTCCCTTTCCTCCCTTCCCTTCCCTTCCCCTCCCCTCCCTTTTCCTCCCTTCCCTTCCCTTCCCCTCCCCTCCCTTTTCCTCCCTTCCCTTCCCTTCCCCTCCCCTCCCTTTTCCTCCCTTCCCTTCCCTTCCCTCCCTTTTCCTCCCTTCCCTTCCCCTCCCCTCCCTTTTCCTCCCTTCCCTTCCCTTCCTTCCCCTCCCCTCCCTTTTCCTCCCTTCCCTTCCCTTCCCTTCCCCTCCCCTCCCTTTTCCTCCCTTCCCTTCCCTTCCCCTCCCCTCCCTTTTCCTCCCTTCCCTTCCCTTCCCCTCCCCTCCCTTTTCCTCCCTTCCCTTCCCTTCCCCTCCCCTCCCCTTTCCTCCCTTCCCTTCCCTTCCCCTCCCCTCCCTTTTCCTCCCTTCCCTTCCCCTCCCCTCCCTTTTCCTCCCTTCCCTTCCCCTCCCCTCCCTTTTCCTCCCTTCCCTTCCCTTCCCCTCCCCTCCCTTTTCCTCCCTTCCCTTCCCTTCCCCTCCCCTCCCTTTTCCTCCCTTCCCTTCCCTTCCCCTCCCCTCCCTTTTCCTCCCTTCCCTTCCCTTCCCCTCCCCTCCCTTTTCCTCCCTTCCCTTCCCTTCCCCTCCCCTCCCTTTTCCTCCCTTCCCTTCCCTCCCCTCCCCTCCCTTTTCCTCCCTTCCCTTCCCTTCCCCTCCCCTCCCTTTTCCTCCCTTCCCTTCCCTTCCCCTCCCCTCCCTTTTCCTCCCTTCCCTTCCCTTCCCCTCCCCTCCCTTTTCCTCCCTTCCCTTCCCTTCCCCTCCCCTCCCTTTTCCTCCCTTCCCTTCCCTTCCCCTCCCCTCCCTTTTCCTCCCTTCCCTTCCCTCCCCTCCCCTCCCTTTTCCTCCCTTCCCTTCCCCTCCCCTCCCTTTTCCTCCCTTCCCTTCCCCTCCCCTCCCTTTTCCTCCCTTCCCTTCCCCTCCCCTCCCTTTTCCTCCCTTCCCTTCCCCTCCCCTCCCTTTTCCTCCCTTCCCCTCCCCTCCCTTTTCCTCCCTTCCCTTCCCCTCCCCTCCCTTTTCCTCCCTTCCCTTCCCCTCCCCTCCCTTTTCCTCCCTTCCCTTCCCCTCCCCTCCCTTTTCCTCCCTTCCCTTCCCCTCCCCTCCCTTTTCCTCCCTTCCCTTCCCCTCCCCTTCCCTTTCCTCCCTTCCCCTCCCCTCCCTTTTTCTCCCTTCCCTTCCCCTCCCCTTCCCTTTCCTCCCTTCCTCTCCCCTCCCTTTTCCTCCCTTCCCCTCCCCTCCCCATTTTAAACAATCCTGTGTGAATCAGCAGCACAGTTAAGTGGAGAGCAACTTAAATACATTTCCCAATGCTTTCTTCTCTTCTTGGATAAAAAGCAACATCAGTATTCTCCAAGCTGAGACTTTCTTCCTAGCTCTTTTGACTTTTAAGAACAGCAGAAGAGTTAATTCTTTGATTTTTTTTTTCCATGTATGATTTGGGTCAAGAAAATGCTTCAGGCTCCTGTGCAGAAAGCAGAGAGGAAATGCTGAACTCTCCTGCTGCATTATTGATATAACACACATTTTATGCACTTGGACTACTAACATTTGCCACACCATTTAAAAAATAAATAAATAAAAAAATGAAACCCCCCAAACTTCTTTTGTCAGCTCTGAAAGTCTCTGTAAACCCCATACCATTTCCAAGCTCACAATTCAAATGTTATTTTTGGTTTTGATCTGTCTTGAAAAAAAAAAAAACACACACATTGAGAAAGGACTGAGTGTGTGAAGAACACTCTATTAGTCTTTGGCTTAACAAAGGAACAGCTGCCATGGCTCAGCAGTTTGTTCAGCAGAGCGCTGAGAACATTTCTTTTCTGTGTCCAAAAATATTAGTGGCCATATATACATGTCCTGATGGCTCTGTGAGTCAAAGTCACTTGATTTTTATCTTTTTTTTTTTCTTGAGTGAGGCTTTCAGTGATCAAAGGAAGAAAAAAAAAAACAATATTTGGCTTTTCATCCCAAGCTCCTAGCAAAACTTTCCAAACTGCTTTGGAAACACCAAGGAAAGCAACACAACTCCATTAAGAGGGCAGAAGAAAGTTATTAAAGGGGAGAAGAAAGTTATTAAAGGGAAGAAGAAAGTTATTAAGCAACCACAGAAAGTGGCCTGATAGAGAGCAGCAGTAATTTAACAGCACATCTCCCTGAGACAAAGCAGAGAGAAAAACACTGCATGCAATTAGAGCACAATCTCACAGCAAACAATGATTTGGCAAAACCAAGGACCCTATTCAGCTGACACCATTAAGAGCCATAAAGGGCACAGCTTGTCAAAAATTCTGGTCTCCACTGAATTTGAAAGATGACATTCAGGCAAGTGCAGTTCCATCAGACCTAGGCTGGCTTCTGACTTTACCACCAGTTTGACAAACCCTTCAGAGAAGCATCCACCGTCACAAATGGACCACTTGAAGCACAAATTCAAGAGTTTTACAGAGCTCTAACTCTCATGGGGAAAGACATTTTCTAATTCAGCAGTCTTCCTTCTCTCACAGGAGCTGAGACCTTCTGGAAGGTCTCTCAGAGTCCCAACTTGCTCTTACATTAACAGTTTGTGCCCTCACTCACACAAGGAGCAACCAGCTCCTGGGACACATCAGCTTTTGCATCATGTCTCAGGAATGGCTCCTCACAGCTCACCAGCAACCACCATCACTCAATGGGCTGAGCTCACCCTCTAAGCCAGCACCAATACTGAGGCAGTTCATCTCTCCAGTTTAAATATCAAAAGCTTTGCTCTCCTTGGGCCATCCCAAGCCCTGCCTGCCATCCAAGCAGAGATCACCCTGCTCCTTACCAAGGCTCACTGGCCATCTGCATCCACCTCCACAGTATGGGAATGGAGCAAAACCAGAGAAACATCCTTTCAGGTGGCTCTGGTTTCAACTCTGTGACCTCCAGGCTCCTTTCCCAGCCCCTCTGTGCACCAATGACACTGTCCTTGGCCTGTTACCAGCACAGTAACAACAGGAACATGTTTGACCACAGTTGGTAAAATGAGTCATCCTGCTTTGAATGTTTTACCTGCCCCTCTGGCTACGAATCACAAACGTTTACCTGTTCCCTGATACAAATCAAGGTCACCAGATGGCATGGTTTGTCTCTGAACGTACTGGGGTTTTTTTTCCTTTAAGTATTCTGTTTTCAGCCAAGTTTGGGTGAGGGAAGCAGAGCAGAATCATCCCAGCACACAGAGATTTGATAAAAACAAAGTGAGGAGCCCCCCTTCCTTGGACTGCAAGTGCTGCTCAGCCAGAGGCAGCACAGATCAACCATCAATATTTAGGACTTACTCCCTTTGTGAGGAATAAGTTTCCCAGATTTTGTGCTGATTATCTAGATGGGACCCAGCCCAGACCCTCCATCACATGTCATCTCTACATCAGCTTTGAAACACCCATTTAGACTTCACCCCCAGTTTGAAACAAAAGATTGTCAGCTCCTGTCAAAACACCAGAGCAAACAACGGCCCCATCCCTGCCTCTGCATTTTTCTGCTGCCAGAAATAGCAATCCCTGCCCCTCCTGAATGCACACCCTTCTTGTCACGCCAGCCTGACAGCTCCAACAGGAATAAGAGCTGAAGGATTTCCACAAGTGCTTCACTCCCCCCTACATCCCTCATCCACCTCTGGTGTCTCTCTTCCAGACCTGGAAACACACAGGTGCTGCTACACCAGCATTCCAGATAAATAATGAAATACACAATGATATAACTTTATTACACTTGAGCAGTTAAAAACCTGAAAGCTGAAGCATCCCAGGTGTAAAAATTAGTACATAAAAAACGCTGGAGGTATCTTCACTTTTCCACCCATCTGTCACCATTCAGCTCGCAAAGGTGTGGGGTGCAGGTGGGAAGCACACTGTCCCCATCACTGCCTGCATCACAAGGAGCTAGAAACAACCTGCCCAAGCCAGCCCCTAGTACCTGCCCCAGGGTCTCCCACAGCCCACACCACACCTCCCTCACAGGTCACACCAGGGCTCCACACAACCACCTCACCCCAGCATCCTCATTCCCAGTCATCCCATCACACCCCACAGCAGGCCCTGCCTCAGCACCCACTGACCCCAGAGCCCCTAACCCCCACATCCCCCACTCTGCACCCCAGAGCCCATATGTCCCCCAGTCCTCCTACATCCTACCCATGGTGCCACACAAGAACCCCCCTAGGACTCCTACATGCCCCCACTCAGCGCCCCCCATACTCCATATACCCCTCCAGACTTCCTACATCCCCCCCCAGACCCCATAAATCCCCTCCCTAAACTTTCTAAATCTCCTATTCAGCATCCCCCCAGATCCCATACTCTCCCTAGACTTCCCACATCCCCCATTCAGCACCCGACATCCCCCATGTACCCTCCAGACATCCCACACACACCCCCCTGGCACCCCATCTACCCCCTCCCACCTCACATTCCCCATGTACCCTCCAGACATCCCACACACACCCCTGGCACCCCATCTACCCCCTCCCACCTCACATCCCCCATATACCCTCCGGACATCCCCTACACACCCCCCTGGCATCCCATCTACCCCCTCCCAGACCCCACATCCCCCATGTACCCTCCGGACATCCCCCACACACCCCCCTGGCACCTCATCTACCCCCTCCCACCTCACATCCCCCATGTACCCTCCGGACATCCCCCACACACACCCCTGGCACCCCATCTAACCCCTCCCACCTCACATCCCTCATGTACCCTCCGGACATCCCCCACACACCCCTGGCACCCCATCTACCCCCTCCCACCTCACATCCCCCATATACCCTCCAGACATCCCACACACACCCCTGGCACCCCATCTACCCCCTCCCACCTCACATTCCCCATGTACCCTCCGGACATCCCCCACACACACCCCTGGCACCCCATCTAACCCCTCCCACCTCACATCCCTCATGTACCCTCCGGACATCCCCCACACACCCCTGGCACCCCATCTACCCCCTCCCACCCGACATTCCCCATATACCCTCCGGACATCCCACACACACCCCTGGCACCCCATCTACCCCCTCCCACCCGACATCCCCCATGTACCCTCCGGACATCCCACACACACCCCTGCACCCCATCTACCCCCTCCCACCTCCCAGACCCTACATCCCCCCACCGAGACCGGACTCCACGGGCACCATACACCCCCCACAGCCCATGCATCACCACACGTACACCCCACAGAGCCCACAGGCTTCACAGACCCCACATATCCCTACATATGTGTAGCCTACATATCCCAACCCCGCTCACCCCGCAGTCCTCCCACGGCACAGGTCCCGCCCCGGAACGCAACACGCGGCCACCGGTTCCGTGGGGACGCCGTGGCCGAGGTGCACCGCGGGAACCAAGATGGCGGCGCACACGCTGCGGGGCCTCTGCCGGCCGCGGCTGGGGCTTCTCGCCGCCTGGTTCTCGCAGCGAGCCGCCGCCGGGACCGAGTATCGCAGCATCTACAGCCTCGATAAGCTGTACCCGCCCCGACAGGAAGACTCCCGCAGCACCCCGGTGAGTACAGCGGGGGGTGGGGGAGGAGGAGGAGGGGCGGGGCGCGGCGCCTGAGTGACAGGGAGAGTGGGCGTGGGAGGGGCTCAGCACAATGCGCAGGGGTTGGGTTGGGTGTGGCTTAACATGGAGGCAGGGATGGGCGGAGCTTAGTCCTATAGTTTTGCCCTATGATTAGCCGTAGGTTAGAGGGGGCGGGGCTTGGTCCATTTTGTTACCTGTGGCTGGGTGGGACCAGGCAGCTCCGGGTCTCAGGGACGGGCCCCAGGTGCCGGTGGGCGCCCCGGCGCCTAACGCGAGCCTCCCGCGGTGTGTTCCAGGAGCAGACGCAGGCGGCCACCCTCGACATCCCCATGGGTGAGTGTCCCCGCAAAACGGACCCGCGCCAAGGTTCCGGGTTAAATGCCCGGAGGTGGGTCAGGCTCAGGTCTGCCGAGCCCGTGCTCAGTACACAGAGCCGAGTCCTGGTGAGGCCACCGCCGAGGTACAGGCATTCCTCAGGCCTGGGTGCTGCAGCCTGGACCAGTCGCGTTCCTGGCTGCAGCACCTTCTGGGGACATCTCTCCAGCTCAGCACACTGCCTGGCTTCTTTTACAGATCGCCTGACTGTGACCTACTGCCGGAGCAGTGGCCCGGGTGGGCAGAATGTCAACAAAGGTGAGGAAGAGGTTCATCCTTGGAAGGAAAAAAAAAAAAAAAAAAAAAAAATCACAGTCTGCAGTTTTTTCTCTGTACTTTGCGGCAAAATATTGAGAACCTGAAGTTAAAGAGCTGCCTGATAATTCTTCATTACCATTATCCTAAATTTGAACACAACTTCTGAGTCCTCCTGTATGCATTTTTGGAGTCCTCAGCACAGGAGAGATATGGACCTGTTGGAGTCGATCCAGGGAAGGCCACAACAATGATCCAAGGGCTAGAGCACCTCTGCTGTGAGGCCAGGCTGAGAGAGTTTAGTTTGTTCAGCTTGGAGAAGAGAAGGCTCCAGTGAGACTTTCTGGTGGCCTTTCAGTGCTTAAATGGTCCAATCATATGGGAACAGCCTTTTAATAGGACAAGGGGTAATAGTTTCATACTAAAAAATGGAGATTTCACCTGGATAGAAGGATGAGGTTTTTTTTACACTGAGGATGGCAAGATCATGGCCCAGGTTGCTCTGAGAGCTGGTAGATATCCCACCCCTGAAACTATTCCAGGTCAGGTTGTTTGTGGCTCTGAGCAAACTGCTCTAGTTGCAGATGTCCCTGCTGACTGCAAGGGTCCTGAACCAGATGCTCTTTCAAGGTCCCTCCAACCCAAACCAGTCTGTGATTCTATGGTAGGGCTCAAGACCAGTGGTAATATATTGGATTCTCCTAGAAACACTCTTACTGGGATCATTACTGCTACACATGCCACATGAAACACCACCATCGTCTGATCTGTTTCCCTTGGTCCAACATACAACAAGCCAACTGGATTCTGAAACTTCACAGCACCATAAATTCTCAGCTTAATTCAAACAAACTAAAAATATTTCCTGTTCTGCCATTGCCATTTAAAAATAAGGTAGTGACTGGCAACAGCAATAGGTCTTGTGGTGTTCATAAAGGCAAATACCATGGCAGAGTGTCCATAAGAGCTTATATTTTGTCGTGTAAAAATAGAAGCATAGCCAGCAGGTTGAGGGAGGTGATTCTCCCCCTCTACTCCACTCTGGTGAGACCCCACCTGGAATACTGCATCCAGTTCTGAAGCCCCTATTCCAAGAAGGATGTGGACGTGCTGGAATGTGTCCAAAGAAGGGCCATGAGGATGATCAGAGGACTGGAGCTCCTCTCCTGTGGAGACAGACTGGGAGAGGTAGGGTGGTTCAGTCTGGAGAAGAGAAGGCTCTGAGGAGACCTTCTTGTGGCCTTCCAGTATCTGAAGGGGGCTACAATAAAAGCTGTTGAGGGACTTTTTAGGGTGTCAGATAGTGACAGGGCTAGGGGGAATGGAGCAAAACTAGAAATGGGTAGATTCAGATTGGATGTTAGGAAGAAATTCTTCCCCATGAGGGTGGTGAGATGCTGGAATAGGTTGCCCAGGGAAGTGGTGGAAGCCCCATCCCTGGAGGGTTTTAAGGTCAGGCTGGATGTGGCTCTGAGCAACCTGATCTAGTGTGAGGTGTCCCTGCCCATAGCAGCGGGGTTGGAACTGGATGATCCTTGAGATCCCTTCCATCCCTAACAATTCTATGATTCTGTAAGAAGAAGGAAATTACTACTGAGAGCATCCTGTGTTCCAAGCCAGCAGTGAACAGACTGAATCAGCTCAGGAAGGCAAGTCATTGCACTGAAAATAAAAGATGCTGTTTTTCCCCACAGTGAACAGCAAAGCAGAGGTTCGGTTCCACCTGGCATCAGCAGACTGGATTCCAGAAGCTACGAGAGAAAAAATGGCATTGATGGTAACCAGCCCCACTTCCAGCCATGCTCTAACTGTCAGCAGCTCAGACAGAACATCAGAAGTTCCATGTGGTTTCAGTGCTCCCCTCACGTTTCCCCCTCTTTAGCACAGGAATAAGATTAACCGAGCTGGTGAGCTGATTGTGAACTCTGAAGAGAGCCGCTACCAGATGAGGAATCTGGCGATCTGTTTGGAGAAGATCAGAACCATGGTGACAGAGGCAACTGAGAAGCCCAAGGTGGTATCAAAGGAGACTACAGAGAAGCTCATAGAAAGGTAACTCTACTGAAATGGCCTTTGAGGTGGATTCAGACCTATGATGTTACATGATTTAGTTTAGTGCAGCATCTTCAAACAGTCTCCTTGGTACTAAATTGCACTTCCTTATTTCTTCCTTCTTTCCTGATCACTGATCCATTAGATTTTAACTGCTTTGGTTTTTAATTGCAAAAACAAGGATTCTTTGGTCTGTCTGTGGACACTTGTCAGCTCATGGAGTCTGCCTTGTAACAGTGCTTAAAACTGAACATTGGAATGTTTTCTCTGTACCCTAAAGGATCTTTTGTCTTAGGGTGGAAAAAATGAACCGTGAACGACTACGTCAGAAGAAGATACACTCAAGTATAAAACAGAGCAGGAAGGCTGACTTTGACTGAGAGCAGCAGAGAGCCAAGCCCTTGGCACACCACCTTTCTGAAGCAGTGGCACTGGCAGCTGTAGGTGATGCTAAACTCCTGAGCCATATTGAATAGAAACAGTCTGAAAGTGTAAATAAAAACACTTAACTTCTTCTGTGGAAGCTAATGATACGTCGTGACAGCCTGTCAGTTGTTTTGCAGATGAATGGCTCTTTATAGAGCCATAGAATTGAATTATAGAATTGTTTTGGCCGGAGAAGACCTACAAGATCATTGAGTCCAATCATCAACCTAACACCACCATGGCCACTAAACCATGGCCCCAAGTCCCATGTCCACAGGTTTCTTGAACACTTCCAGGGATGGTGACTCCACCAACTCCCTGGGCAGCCTCTTCCAATCCCTGACCACTCTTGCAGCAAAGAATCTTTTCCTTACATCCAACCTGAGCCTCCCCTGGCACAATTTCAGGCCGTTTCCTCTTCTCCTATCTCTTGTTACTTGGGAAAAGAGACCAAACACCTCGTTCCTCCAACCTCTTTTCAGGGAGTTGTAGAGAGCAATGAGGTCTCCCCTCAGCCTCCTCCTCTCCAGACTAAACACTCCCAGCTCCCTCAGCTGCTCCTCACCACCCTTTTCTCCAGACCCTTCACCAGCTCTGTTGCCCTTCTCTGGACACACTCCACCACCTCAGTGTCTCTTGTATTGAGGGGCCCAAACTGAACCCAGTATTCAAGGTGCAGCCTCAACAATGCCATTTTTGTCTGAGAGAAGCTAAACATGCAGATTTTAGTCAGCTGATTTGAATTGATTTTTAAATTCTTTGTGTCCTTTATCCAGCCCTCTGCTCTGGGGAGCACCCTCTCTGCTGCTGGACACAAAAGCAGCAGCAGATTTGGGGGGGGAGACCAGGAAGAGTAAAAAGCACTTGTAACCACACAGCTAAAGCAGGGATTGGAGCATTCACCATGCCAAACACTTTCTTTACATTTTAGTTGATTTTTTTTTTTTCCCCTTAACCAAAAAGACACGCTACATTGTGTTAAATGACCCAAAAGCCACAACAGGAGTTTGGCAGGAGGCAGCTGGTCTCTGTTAGTGCTAAAAGGCAGAAAAATCACCCTGTCAGTACAAGAGGATTCTGGCCCTTGTGGTAGAACCCCCAAAACCTTAAGGCTAGGGGTTTTAAAGATCTACCAGTGATAGGCCCCATTTAGACAGAACATCGACTTGGTCACTGGGGGGGTGGGGGTGTCTCCAAGATCCCAAAATTACCCTTTTTTCACCTCCTCGTGGGGCCCCAGTGGCCTAATGGATAAGGCACTGGCCTTCTAAGTCAGGGATTGTGGGTTCGAGTCCCACCTGGGGTGAGGAAAGCTGGTTCTGTTTTAGGCAAAACCCCAATTAAAAGGGGAAAAGGCTCTCTGCTGGGCCCTGGAGTGCAACTGGGGTGCAGTGGGGTGTGGGGGCCTCTGCTGCTACAGCCCAGTACCATTTAGAATGGGGGACTTGGGAGCTCTGTGCTTACACAGCGCAGATCAGTGCTTACATCTACAGAGAGTTGACATCCGACATCCTCCCCAGAACAGTCATCTTGACATCCCTCCCAGGACACTCCACCTCAGGCTGACCACCTCCACCTCTGCACATGCCGAAATTCTTCCTAAAGCTTTTCTGTGCAGGAGAGGGGTGGCTGCCAGCTCCTACGCTCACAAAGGGGTCTGCAGCTCCATGCTGTGCCCTGGCTCTTACTAGCAAGGGAGATGTCAGTGCTTCAAACATATCTGACACTGAACAGTCATCACAAGAACATCAGTTGGGGCAGCAACAGCTGAGACCTCCCATGACCAGGTTTCACAGACATCTATCTCCTGCTGCTCAGGTTCCTGTCTCCAGATTTTTAGAGTAAGATTGTCTAAATTTTGCTTAAAACCTTGGTGCCAACACACACCACCAGGGTTATCATAGAACCAGAGACTGGTTTGGGTTCGAAGTGACTTTTAAAGGTCATCCAGTCCACCTCCCTGCAGTCAGAAGGGACATCTGCTACTGGAGCAGGTTGCTCAGAGCTCTGACCAACCTGACCTGGAATGGTGCCAGGGATGGGGCATCTACCACCTCCCTGGGCAGCCCAGGCTTACTACCCTCAGTGTAAAAAAAAAAAAAAAAAAAAAAAAAAAAAAAATCTTTCTTTCTAGTCTGAATCTTCCTCTTCTAGTTTCCAACCATCACCCCTTGTCTGGTCACAACAAGCCAGGCTAAAAAGTCTGTCCCCATCTTTCCTGATTGTCCTCCTTAAGCACTGAAAAGCCACCATCAGGTTTCCCCCGCTTAGAGAAGATGAGATTAAAATCACATTCCACGGTGCTACCAGTCACACCTCTACCAAACCCCACTCCAAGGCACATCCAGATGGCTGAGCCACGGCCCAGGGCGTCTCATGAGGCATAGAATCCTCTTCCCCGCCTAGCGAACCTCTCGGCTGGGACACCCGCGGAGCGGAAAAGAGTCACCCCAGATGGGACTCGAACCCACAATCCCTGGCTTAGGAGGCCAGTGCCTTATCCATTAGGCCACTGGGGCTACACAGTTGTAGTCTTTTGGTGCCTTAACTTAACTCTCTGATGGCCGGAAGGCAGCGTGGCTGCTGGGTGCATGAGCAGGAGACCCTGTGCAGCTCCGGAAGGGCTCTCCAGAACTCAGCATCCTTCTCCCCCCGCCCCCCACCCTCCCCCCCCAGAGCAAGGCAGCCCCGTCCTCACCAAGGCACGCAGATCTCCCTTCTCCCACCAGCGCCCAGTAAAACCGTCCAGAGCAGCCCCAGCGCTATGACAGCCCAGAAATGAAGCGGGAGGCGGGGAGACACAGGCGGGACCGGATTGGGGACCCTTGTGCAGGGCACGGTTCCCCCCGCGATGCCTCACCCCGCGCTGCCGCAGGAGTTGTCGCTGGCCACGGCCCGGTTTCGATGCAATAAGACCCCCACCCCCACCCCACTTCCTTGCCCTCCTCCCCAACAAGGGGCCGTTCGCTCCGGACCCTGCGGAAAATACGGATGAGAGAGGTGGGGGGAGGGGAGGGGGTGGTTCTTGTGCTGTCCTAGTGGCCTAACGGATAAAGCGCAGCTCTGCTGAGCCGGGGACATTAAGTTCGAGTCCCATATGGGGAGGAGGTGTATTTTTCGTACCCCAGCTCCTCGCAGAAGCAACAGGAAGGGCGAAGGTATGGGGTTCCCCTCCCCTCACACAGCCCCGGCTGTGAGCCCCCGTGCACCGCGGAGGGGCTCCCGTTCACCTTCACCTCCGGGAGCTGCTGCCCTGGCACGGAAAACGGCCCCGGGGCATAAATACCCAAACCCCTCCCCACCCAGGCAAGAGATCCCCAAGGACTTGCAGGATAGATCCCACCCCAAAAACATCCCCAGCACGGGCGCAATGCCTCCGGCTGTGCCCCACTGCTATCCTCGGATCGCGCCTACCCTACCCACCGGGAAATTAAACAGGTGGAGGATCTCTCATGGCTTTAAAACAACCACGAAGGGACTCGAACCCTCAATCTTCTGATCCGAAGTCAGACGCCTTATCCATTAGGCCACGTGGTCCCCCACAAGTGGGCTTGGGGGACAGTAACACACACCGGGGGGGGAATATCCTGGGGGGCATCCCTGCCACCCCTTGCACATCACCTATATTGCCACCCCTCCTGGGACTGGAGTTGTCTCTTCTGGGCCCAGCACCGGCAATTGAGGTGAGCAGGGGGGGACCCTCAATGCCACAAGGTCATTGTAGACTGCCCCCCCAGCCAGGTTCATCTTACCCCATATGTGCTGATGGAGATAGTGGCATGCAGAAGCGAGCAGTAAAACTCCCCTCCTGCCACCAGCCTCACCGCACACTGCTCAAGCCGTGACACTGAGGACACCAGCAACTGAGAACACAAAAGTAACCCAAAAGCAAAGAGCTGACCCCACCCAGGAGACACACCCAACACACAGCACCTGGGGTGCTCTGGGGTCAGGCAAGACCAGGCCTTCCCCAACACATCACCACAGAAAGGCAAAGCCAAGACCATCATGTCCAGCCAAGGCTGTGGAGGAAGGAGCAGGCAAAAAGGAGCTTTTGAATCCCAGGGTTGGTCATTACCAGGGAAGGAGGAAGGATTGGGACTTCTGGGACCCTGGAGGCAATTCATTCTTTCCTGTGACAGCATTCAGTGTGATGGTCACAGTGTCAATGAGCTGCTGGTGACAGGCACCTTCTGTAACACAGCATCACTACAGCACAATAGTGTGACACAAGAGAACCACCACAAGCCTCATTAAGCTGCTGTTGATTATCAAGAAGACCTCCAGCATTCTCCTCCCAGTGTGTTTGGCTGCTCCCCCAAACTCACAGTTCTCATCCAATCCTTAAAAAAGAGCTTCCTGAATCCTGCTGCAGGGCAGGAAGGTATTTTAAGTTCTTCTGCAGCCATGGGAGGTTTTGGGGACATGCTGGTTCCTGAGGTACATTCATCTCAGCTTCAACTAACGTTCTCTTTCTGTCCATCAAGCAAGAGCTGAGCAGAGATATGCTGAAGAGAAAGGGCTGCATGAGAAGAGCATTTGTGCTTCTGTGGGGGTGCAAAGCTGCCCAGCATGGCAGGTGGCAGCAGCCAGCAAATGACCTAGAGCAGCTGCCCCAGCTCTGTCCACCCTGGTGCCCAGGGAGCTCACCAAAAAGTGGAGGACACAAAGGGATGTAGAGCACAAACCCAAGTGGTGTCAAGATAAGGAGAGGCAGGTGTGAATGGGGGAAACAGGTGAGCAGCACCAAGCTAAATGTGTGATGGAGATGGCATGGCCAGGCAGGTCTGGTGCCTGACTATGAAGTGAGGGTCAAGAGTCCCAGCTCTTAATGGCCAAGTTAATCATTGTGAGGTGGGACATGGCCCCCAGGGTGTCACCTCAGAGTGAAGGCAAGGCTGCAGGGAGCTCCTTGTTGCTGGCAGCCATTACCTGCTCTTGCCCAGCACCAGGGAATTTGCAGCCTTTGGAAAGCCATGTGGCACTGCAGCATTTCCTTCAGGGCTGTTTTCATCCCTCTCTCCATGCTGGTTCTCATCAACCAGCCAGCAAAGACACTTCTGCTCAGGAGTAGCAGCAAGTTGAGCCTTCTTCTGCCTGAGGTTCAATATTTCAGAGGGTGGAGAGGAGCCTAAGCAAAGCCATTACTGCTGAAGTTCCTCAGACCAGGCAGTGAACCAGCACAGACTCCCCCCAAGATGCTGCCACCAGGACTTCCCATCTCCAGGACATACAAAGAAAATGCTGCCTAGACAAAGCCAAGTGATCAAACACCCCCAAGAGCCACCTGATTCTATCCCAAATTGCAAGAGGTTGCAAAAAAAGTTCTCTGGCTATGCATTCAATCACAGCCCTGACGCTGGTCATTCAAATAGGTGGAAGTCAACTAGTTCCAAGTAATCTCAGACTGGAGACCCTCCTTTAGGCTCTTTCCTCAGTCTCTGGAGCAGGCAGGGTTTGCTGAGCAGCACAGGGACCTCCAGCTCAGCTACCTGCGCCTGCCAGCGGTTCAGTGCCCAGGGCTTTAGCAGGTTTGCTGCTTTCCAGGCAGCAAAGTCATTTCCTGTCACACCTAAGAAGGAAAAAATGCTTAGTAAAAACCTTCACTTGAAGCTTTACTTGTGTGACATCACTCTGACCACAACTGCCTCTTAAAATCCATTATCTCCACAGGAAAAGACCCTCCAAGCAGCATTTAATGCAACAAACCTGAGAGGGCATCATCCCAAAGGTACTTATGTGGAGAACTCTGGCCCCAGGGTACAACAGCCAAACTGCATGACCCCAACCACTTGCCCCTCATGGAGATGTGGTTTCTGGTGTAGGAATAAAGCTTCCTTCCCATTAGAGCTTGTCCTCCTCTGGGATGAGATTTGCTTATCACCTGCAAGGTAATCATCCCCCAGCATCCATTGGCTTTCACCTGGGGGTGATGATGATACAGGGGGTAGAGAAATGAAGCTGAAATTCTCTGCTTGGTCCTGACCCAACACAGACCCAGCTCTGCTCAGGCAAGGCTAAATGCACAGCTTTAACTGCTCTGATTTTGCATACTCTGGAACATCTTGGAATGTCCTAAGCTCTAGCCAGAACCATCCTTTCATCAACAAACTTCCAAACCCCATCCTTTCATCAACAAACTTCCAAACCCCATCCTTTCATAACAGGTCCCAAAGCAAAAGCAACAACCTCACTCAAGCCAGGACCTCATGACTGGATGGATCAAGTACCTATCACTGCACCACAGACTGGGACAGTTTGTAGCTGCTCCTCATGGCTTCCCTTTTTCCAAGAGATCTAAGTGGGGAGCAGAGAACCACATCATCCATACAGCATTGTGTACATCTCATGTACAGCAGTTGTTGGCACAGTGAGCAAGCCTGGAGCTGCCATGGGGATCATGACATCCCAGAATGCATGTTGTGGACCACCTCAATATCTCTTTTCACTCTCTCCCTCTGCAAGCTCTGTCTCTATCAGCTGCGCTCCCAAATCCATATTCAGCAGAGTTCTCCCTGTGCATTAACCTCCTCAGCTGATATCCACTACTGGGGATGGATGAGGATTTTCCTCCCCACCAACTCTGCCCTGGTGAGGCTGCATCTGGAGTATTGTGTCCAGTTCTGGCTCCCAGTTCGAGAGAGACAGGAAACTACTGGACAGAGTCCAGCAGAGGGCTACGAAGATGCTGAGGGCCCTGGAGCATCTCTGTGAGGAGGAAAGGCTGAGAGACCTGGGGCTGTTGAGCCGGGAGAGGTCGTGGAGTCTCCTTCTCTGGAGAGATTCCAAACCCACGTGGACATTGTCATCCTGGGCAAGCTGCTGTGGGTGACCCTGCTATAGAGGGGCGTTGGACTGGATCGTGTCCCGAGGTCCCTTCTAAACCCCATCATGCTGGGATTCTGTGGAACACCTTCTCAGAGAGCAGCTACAGCCAGCACCCACCGGGAAGAAGCAGCAGGAAGAGGAGGAGGAGGAAGAGAGACATGCCGAGCGGGGCTGAGGCACTAAAAGGGGAGAAAGAGCAGGCAAACAGGGCGGCCAACGGCAAAAGGCGAGGGGACTCACCCCAGATGGGACTCGAACCCACAATCCCTGGCTTAGGAGGCCAGTGCCTTATCCATTAGGCCACTGGGGCTGCGCAGGGCGCGCGTCCCGGCCCGCGGGGACGGCCCCGAGCCTGGTACCCGGGAACAGGGAGCTGGGGAGGGGGCAGCGTGGCCCCGGGGCTGAGCCGTGCGGGAATGAACCGGGGTCTGGGGGAACCTGGAGCGGAGCTGTGCTCTGCCGGGAGCTGCAGGGGTGGGGATACGGCAGCAAACCTGAGGCTGTGTTGTGTCTCCAGCCTTAGAGGGGAAGAGGCGCGAAGGGGGAGCTGAGAAAAGCTGAAGCGGGTTTAAAAGTGGGGGCGAAAAACAGCCGACCACGAAGGGACTCGAACCCTCAATCTTCTGATCCGAAGTCAGACGCCTTATCCATTAGGCCACGCGGTCACTGCCGGTGGTGCAACCCCCCCAGCGCTGCTCCCAGCCCCCGGCATCACCCACCCGACCCCAGGCCCACTGGAGTCCCGGCAGCGGCCAGCCCCCAGCATCCCTTCACCGGCCCCGGGTCCCACCGACACCCCCAGCAGCGGCCAGCCCCCAGCATCCCTCACCCCGGGCCCACCGGAGCCCCGGCAGCGGCTAGCCCCCAGTATTCTCCACCCGCCCCCTGGTCTCACTAGAGCTCCCGACAGCGGGGCTCTAGTGCTGCGCTGCGGCAGCCTGGGACTGGGGGCACGGCGGGACGCAGGAGGACATGGGGCGGGGCGGGTGAAGGACTCTCTGTGGCCTTGGGGAAATCAAGCGTGGGACTGACCGGCTGCGCTGGAGTTGGGACTGCTGAAGTGGGTCCAGAGCAGTGACACCAGAGGCAGAAGCAGGGTGCTGCACAGTGTGAGCTCTTACCGAGCATCAAAGTCATCCCATTGCCTCATCCAGCCTTACAAGTTTCATGCTGGTCTGGACTCCATCCCTCTCCTGTCCCACACAGTGAGCTGCTGCAGGAGGGACATTGCACAGAGCATGCACTGGAGCTGAGAAACTGTGCAACAGGACACAGTGGGTACCAAAGGTTTGCAGAGCAACAGGACAGATTCACAGCTGCTCTGTTCTCACATCCCACCAGCTGCTGGTAGATGTAAGGCACTGCTGGAGGCCAAGCCACCTCTGGCACCATTCTGGGGGTTCAATGTTGTCTCACCTCTAGTGACACTGTCCCCCACCTCTATGAGCTCTGCAACCATCACAGCCACAAGTCCCAGCACAGAGGCCACCCCAGCTCCTCCTCATGCCCCTTATATCTGATTCATGCCCCTTATATCTGATTCATGTCCCATACTCTTCTCACCTTGTAACTCAAACACAACCAGAGGCTATCTATAATGTCCCAGCAGGATGGGACTTTCAAGCACACAAGAATTGGGCTGCTCACCTGGAGGTGTTGCCAGAATCACAACAGAGGCAGCGGTGGAGAGGAGGGTGGCTGAGGCAAACACAGATGGAGATGTGAAGAAAAAAAAAAAAAATATCTCTGAGGCTGTCACCTGAGAAGACTTGGAGAAGAACCTCGAGAGCATGGGAGATCAGAAACAGAAAATCAGTGTGTGTATGAAAGGCTCAGTGCTTTGGGGAATGGGGGCACAGAAATGAGCAGATGCTCTAATGCCTACAGCCTGGGCTGCTGTAGGACAGAGAGCAGGACAGGACTCAAAGGAGAGCAGCCTCTTCTCTGTCCCCCCTCAGGTCACACAGACACTAATTCCTGTTCCGTTTCAGTGGGGTTGCAGCAGAATTTCAGCTCTGCAAATGAAACAAGATTTGCTTCTGAGTGTCTCTGGCTCCTTGCCTTTTCTTTGTGGAGCTGGGCCCTTTCTTTTCCTTTCTCTCAAACTGCCAGATTTTTTTTTTCTTCTTTTAATGACCTTCATTTTTCCTTTACCACAGCTAAAGGCTGCTCCCAAGAGCCAGCTGAGTGCATCAAACCATTAGCAATTTCTTCCTCCCAATGCAAATAAGTACATAAAAAGCCTGGCTTCTGTTTACAACATACCCATCCCTCATTAATAAACATCAAACCAAAGTCCACATAACAACTGACGCATCCTGGAACCGTTCACAACTCACATACTACCACTGCCCTCCTGGTCTGGGAGCAGGAGATGATGCTGAGAGCTTTTATAGCTATCCTCACCTTTTCTTTTGGGACAGGTAAGTCCTGAAAGGATAGAAAAGCTTTGAGGAGGAATTCACCCCTCTGCTCTGCTCCGCTCCGCCCTGGTGAGGCCACACCTGGAATATTGTGTCCAGTTTTGGGCTCCCCAGTTCAGGAGGGACAGGGATCTGCTGGAGAGAGCCCAATGGAGAGCTACCAGGATGATTAAGGGACTGGGGCATGTGCCCTGTGGGGAGAGGCTGAGATCCCTGGGACTTTTTAGTCTGGAGAAGAGAGGACTGAGAGGGGATTTAATGAATGTTTATAAATATATGAAGGCTGGGGGTCAAGAGGGAGGGGACAGGTTCTGCTCAGTTGCACCCTGTGATAGGACAAGGGGCAATGGATAGAAACTACAGCACAGGAGGTTCCACCTCAACATGAGGAGGAACTTCTTCACTGGGAGAGTCACAGAGCACTGGAACAGGCTCCCCGGAGGGGTTGTGGAGTCTCCTTCTCTGGAGACTTTCAAGCCCCATCTGGATGTCTTCCTGTGTGACCTGTGCTGGATTCTATGGTCCTGCTCTGGCTGGGGGGTTGGACTTGATCTTCGGAGGTCCCTTCCAACCCCTGACATCCTCTGATCCTGTGATCCTGTTTTGATGCCCACAGCTGCATGCCTTTCTCTTTTGGTACATCTCTCTCACACAGGTTGAGATCTTGCCTGATCCTTTTCTGATTCAAGTGGATTTTTCCCTTTTCTAGCAAGGGCTGCTCCAAAGTATGCCTGCACCTACTACGATGTTGTTGAATACCTGAACATCTCCTCTTACAGCAAGCTGCACCCACACATACTGCCCAAGACAGACCTAGAGAAGCCTGTGGAAGTGAAGATGGATTTTGTGCTGGTGGCTATTCTCTCTGTGGTAAGGACCCAAAACTCCTGGGAAATTGCTAGTTTCAGGTCTGAGCCTTCTGCTAGGCAGGGTGGAGCCAGAAAGGCCACGAGGATGAGAATTAGCCCCTTCCACTTCTTCATATTTCTGCTGGTTGAAAGCCTTTTTGGAGGATTAGGAGTATTTTCTCCCAGCTACTTCCAGAAAAAAAGTTCAGAGGCAGGTTCAGACGAACAGCCTGTTTCAGAGCAGGCTCTAAAACCAACCCTGAGCAGTGCCTGAACTGAGCAAAACATTTGCAGGGCACTGCTATGTAAGTGTTTACAGTAATCTACTGTTTTTCAAACCACTGGACCCTATGCTCCCACTCTTTAGCTGTAGGACCAAGATCCTGCAGCTCTCTTCCTGAGCTGAGTGTCTGCAATCTCTGCTGTCCACTGCAAGAGCACCAGGGGAGAGCTTCTGGGCTCTGCATTGGATGTGCATAAGAAAATCAGCTGAATATCTTCCCTTTGGTTTCTCCAGGTCGAGAAGCTCCAGACAGTCACTTTTTACTTTGTGTTGAACCTGGTAAGTCCCCTCAGAGTGTGATGCCCAGCATGATGGCTGAGCCCAGCACTCATTTCTCTCCTGCAACTTCTTCTTCCAGGAGTGGAAAAACACTTTTGCAACCTGGGACCCACAGGATTTCTGTAACATTACCAAGGTTATTCTGCCCACAGAAACATATTGGTCTCCCCCCATCTTCATTGTAGAGAGGTAGGTTCCTCTTTCCTTTCTATTCCACTGGCTTAAGAGAAACACAATTGAGGCAAAAAGCCTTTTGAGCAGGGCTTGTTGTGACACGGTTTGGAACAAAAAGAGGGAGATTCAGACTGGAGAGAAGGAAGAAATGTTTTATACTGAGAGTGGTGAGACAGTGGCCCAGCTTGCCTAGAGGGGTGGGAGATGCTCCATCCCTGGAACTATTCCAAGTCAGATAGTTTGGGGCTCTCAGCAACCTGCTCTAGTTGCAGATGTCTCCCCTCACTGGACTTTAAAGGACCCTTCCAGGCCAAAACATTCTGTGATACTATTGTAGGAAATGGCATTAACTTAATATGGTTAAAAGTTGTTCCCATGAGCTCTCTGGAACCAAGAACCTCATAATTGAGATTAATGCTGACTGTGGTTTATACAAAGCACTTTGTGGCTCTCTCCAAACATGCCCCATCTGGGCTGAAGCTAAAGCTGAGGAAGCAGCAGAGCCCAGCAGTGTCATGGACTGAAATGCCCCTTTGCAGCTTGCTGTAAGGTACAGGACAGAGCACTGGGGGTCTGACCCAGGGGTGACCACCACCAGCAGCTCTTGTGGCAGGGGCCAAAGAGGAGAGGCAGCTCTGCAGCACAGCAGAGCCAGCAAGCAGCCTCTGCCCAGGTGAGAGTGGGAAGCAGAGTGGGGAGAGGAAGGAGTTTCCTTCAGAGGTGCAGAGCTACTACAAACCTCAGTGCAGAGGCACTCACCAGCCCTTCAAGCCCCAGGGTTCCCCTCCTCACTGCTGCATCCCGTGGCTGGGTGACAGGACAGAGCTCCCCCAGAAGGATGCTGAAAGTCCAAGTGTCTGTGGGGTTGAGGAGCATTGCAGCATCTTGGGGCTCACTCACTCACCACTTGTGTTTCCTCCAGAGTGAATGGACAAAACCCAAGCTTGGAGTATGTGGATGTCCTGCACAATGGCATCTTCAACTTCACCCAGGCCTTCCAGGTTACCGTAACCTGCAGCTTGAGGATCTTCAAGTTCCCTTTTGACACCCAGACATGCAACTTGAGCATAGCTTCATTCCTGTACCCAGGTACAGCAGCAAACTGAGTTTTGCCACAGCTGGGGTACATTTGTAGAAGGCACAGCTGAGCTGGACCCTGCCTAACTCCTGGGTCCCCCTGAGGTCATGAAACACCAGGGAAAACGTCCTTTAGTTTTGGCACATTTCCCAGCAACATCTCTAGAAGCATCTGGATGCTCTATGGCAAATATCCCTAGGGACTTCTCTCTGCAACCCAGGAGACTTAGGAGGCTTCCTGCAACAAGGCTACTTGTTCACAAGCAATTTTGCAGGCCTGCAGATCTTTAAATATAACTGAAAGTCATGGAAACTAGAGGAAGACAAGGATAGCTTCAGGGAGCCAAACTGTAGTCAGAAATCTGTTCTAGTAGAGAGCATCCCTGTCAATGACTGGGGGGGTGTTGGAACTAGATGATCTTTAAGGTCCCTTCCAACCCAAACTATTCTGATTCTTTGAAACTGTGAATCATCCCAACAGGAAGGGTTGAAAAATAAACAGAGGTGACATAAGACCCTCCAGCTCCTATCTGCAAAGGACAACTCCCTTAACTCACCAGGATTTCCCCTCAGATCCACATTCCCAGAGATTCAGCCAAGACTCTTCACCAAAATCCTTTTTAATTTCACTCTGATGAGCTAAAAATAAAAAACCCAGCAGTGTAGGAAACATTGCCTTTCCCTTTCTGCACACAGCCTTGGTTGGGAGGGAAAGGGGAAGGAAATAACAGGTCTCTAATAAATACCTACAATCTGCCAACTTCTCTCCTCCTCTACCTGCTGCCCAAGCAGTAACAGACCTGATCATGAAGACAAGACAGACACCAGCTGAGATGATGACAGCCAGCCACAGTTACTTCCTAAATGATGGAGAATGGAAGTTCACCAACCTCAGCATCGCTGAATACCTAGAAGCAGTCAATGACGAAAAATTTAATGTGGTCACCTATATGGTATGGCAGTACTTTCATGCTCTCATTTGCAACCAGAAGTAGTATGAAACAAGCTGGTTTTCTCTACTAGGGCTCAAGCATTTGCCCATCTCAGTAAGCCATCACCTGCTCACATTTTGCCCATCTTCTTCAACAGATTTCCATGGAGAGACGACCCACTCTGTATGTTTTGAACCTGATCCTCCCAACCTGTGCCCTGTATCTGCTGGATATGGCTGTGCTGTTTGGACCCAGCTCCCTCGAGGAGAAAATCAGTTTCCAGATTGCCATCATCCTTGGCAGCTCCATGTTTGCTGTGATTCTCAATGACATCCTCCCAACTTCCTCCAACAAACCACCTGTAATAGGTAACCATCTGTATTGAATAAACCCCAAGTTTTACACAGGTACCAACCCCAAGGAAGTTCTTGAGGTGTTTCATGAGCATGGTCATGAACAATGAGGTCATGAACAACCAAGCTCTGGGGTCAGAACAGGTTACCTGAATGCAGACAGGATTACATTCAAGAAAATAATGCCAACTATCAAGGCCTTCCTCTCTTTCCATATTGTTCTGCAGTGGTCTTCTTCTTGGGCACCTTCCTGCTCATGATCATGGCTGTGTTAGATACCTTCTTCCTCTTGCACCAGCAGCACAAATACCTACGCTCAGACAAAGTTCTCAGAAGCTTCCTGCAAGGTAAAGCAACCCCTAACCTCTGAAACAGGTTTGGTGCAATGCACTGCAGGTTGGTTTGAGCAAGGGTGGGGGTCCTGAGGGCAACCAGTGGCCCAGGCAGGGTCAGTTGTGGTAGCTGCCCTCCAACCTCCCCCATACCAATGTGTGCTCTTTGCAGACACACGTGCTGAGCTGGTGATGAAAGCCAACAAGCAGACCACTCCCAACCTCACCAAGGAAGGCACCAACCTGCTGAACCTGCCCAAGGCAGCCCAGGAGCAAGGGCAGCCAGCCCAGCCCTGCTGGCTGCTGCAGGGCCCATTTTTTCCAGTTCTGGAGAAGGTGCTTCTCTACACTCACCTCTTCCTCTCCTTGGCATTTTTCACTGTTATTTATATAAAATGGAGCAGCTAGAGACCAGCTCTGTGCAGTGTAGTTCAGCTCTTCTCCAGTGCATTGCTTCTAACCCCTCCACTGCAACTTTTCTCCTGCTGCAGTTGTTTCAGTTGCTAAATAAAACCAACACCCCAAACCCACAGGGTAAGAGATCTGCATGTTTGGTGCTTTGTACTCCAGTGAGTAGAACAATGGAGGTTCTTAAAGCACTCTGTGGGCTAGCAAGAGATCTGAGTAACACAACAGTGAGATTTGGGGAGGTCACCTTCATTCTGTCTGTCTGAAATTCCTACCACAAACAGGACCAACAGAAACAGAAGGTAACACCCCTCTGCTCTTCTGGAGGTGTTTCCATTTGGGGGAAAAGTGTTTAAGAAACCCACCTCAGATAGTTAAATAAAACAATGCAAGTCTGGAGTGTTTCTACTGTCCTTTCTGTGAGTTCCCCTCACTGCAAGGAGGATATTGAGGTGCTGGAGTGGGTTGAGAAGGGGAATGAAATTGGTGACAGGTCTAGAGCACGAGTGTTGTGGGGAGCAGCTGAGGGAACTGAAGTTGTTCATCCTGGAAAAAAAGAGGCTGAGGAAAGACTTCATTGTTCTGTACAACTCCCTGAAAGGAGGTTGGAACAAGGTAAAGGTTGGTTTCTTCTCCCAGGTAATAAGTGATAGGGTAAGAGGAAACAGCCTCAGGTTGTACCAGGGGAGGTATAGGTTGGACATGAGGAACAATTTCTTCCCCAAAAGGGTTGTCAAGCCCTGGAACAGGCTGCCCAGGGCAGTGTCCCCATCCCTGGAGGTATTGAGAAGCTGTGGAGATATGGTGCTGAGGGCCATGGTTCAGTGGTGACCTGGCAGTGCTGGGTTAATGGTTGGACTCAATGATCTTAAAGGTCTCCTCCAACCAAAACAATTCTATGGTTCAGAAACCCACCCCAGAGAGAATGACCAAGGATCACCAAGATTAAAGGGATCATACTTGGGATGCTTTGAAAAATAAATTAACTTTTCAGAGGTACCAACACACTTACACTCCTTCAACTCCTTTTGCTTACTGGCTGCACCTAAACCACCACAACCAACCTAGAAAACAGCCCCAGAACTCTGCCTGCAGAACTAGAGAGACATCTTCTCCCACTGCAGCACAGATCACTGCTAAACACACTCCAGCATCTCAAATGACTTTATACCTTCAACTCCTGAGCAACTCCTTGCCTGCAATGGCAGAAGTCCATTCCCTGCACCATGTGGTTACTGAGGTGTAGTGAGGTTTATTTGCATTGTGGAAGACACAACAGGACTCAATCAAATCACCAGGACTGGCTGGGAACTTGGGTCCTTGCTACAAAACCAAGCTCACAGGTAGAGAAGACAAAATCCAGGAGAACTGGGCTGGGTTGTGAGTTACCATGTTGCTCCCCATGTCTCAGAACCTTGCAACCTCATGTCCAAGATCTAAGCCACAGACAGGAGGCAAAGCACTTTTATTTAGAAGCTCTGACAGTCTGACAGTCATTAGACAAACTGCTCCCAGGTGAGTTTACAGCTCAGCAATTGGCTTGTGGGGCCAGTATGGATATTTCTCCTTGTCCAGTCTGGTTTCAGGGAAGGCTTCGTGCAAGTCTTCCAGTGTCATCTGGTCAAAGGGAATCATGCTTCTGAGCTTCTGAAGCTTGAAGTGGGAGCAGAGACAAAAGTGTCACAAGTCACTTGTCAGCAAAAAAGAGCAAAGAACACCCATACAAGAGCAAGGGGTGTGCCAGGCTGGGTGAAAGAGAACATTCACCAAGCCAGGTCCAGCCTTACCTGTTGCTCGTACTGGGCAATACGAGCCTTGGAAGCCTGGATGTACTCAGCAGTGCTCTTAGCCTGCAGGAAAGCAGAGGATGTGGTGAACACAGGATCAAAACAAGGACCCAGAGTCAACCCATGACCTCACACTTTAACCTGGCATTAAATCTCATCATCATTACAGTAGGCAAGTGGACAGGATCTTGATCAAACTCTTCCCTGTGCAGAGATCTTGCTTAGCCAAAAGCCAGAGATGTGTTTGAAGACCAGAGCCATGCTCTCACTCAGGCTGCCCTGCCTGTGCAGATGCACACACAGAACATCCCTCCCCCTCTCCCCACCCTCACTAAAGTCAGAGACAACCCCACCATTAGGGAACAGGTTAGACACTCACAGCTTCCTGCTCTTGGGCATCGATTTTGGCAGTTTGTGTATCCACAGGCTCCGGAACCTTTAGTGCACTGAACTGCAAATCAAAAGAGAACATTTGTTATATGGTTTGATAGAGATAATGCTCCTTAGTGCACTGAACTGCAAATCAAAAGAGAACATTTGTTATATGGTTTGATAGAGACAATGCTCCTTAGTGCACTGAACTGCAAATCAAAAGTGAACATTTGTTACATGGTTTGATGAGAGATAATGCTTCACACCAAGGTTATTTTCCCTGGCAGCATTGCTTCCTTTCTTCCTAAGATATGCTCACAACCCTGTTAAGTTAATGAGCTTTCTAAAGCTGATCAGCACAGCTTGACCATGTCCTTCACAAGCAGCACTGCTCACCCGTGAGCTTAAAGGAATCTATTCCACGCTGTATTCCACCACCAGGACACATAACACCCCACACATCCATCACAGCACTGTAAGGAAGCAAGAAAGTCTGATACCAAAGGCTGATCATCACAGACTTAGTTCCCCCAGGACAAACTCTTGGGAAGCCAATTCTCATAGCACTAAATGTTTAAGCACTCACTGTGCTTGTCTATACCTGCTCATAAAGAGGAAGGCAAACCCTGCAGGAACCCATGAGCCTAACACACTTCACTGTGTGCAGAGCCACGCTCACCACCCTCCAGTCCATGAGTCAGAGAAACCTTTCACCTTTTGCTTTAGGAGAGGTATTACCTGAACACTCTCCTGCAGCCATAATAATTGATCAAGTTGCTTTCACCAGCTTTCTCACTGTTAAGAGCCACAGGTTTCCTCCTGAATGGTGGCACTGAAGTGACCTCTTCAAGGTTAGCAACACAGATCATAGAATCATAGAATTGTCAGGGTTGGAAGGGACCTCAAGGATGATCCACTTCCAACCCCCCTATCATGAGCAGGGACACCTCTCACTAGATCAGGTTGCTCACAGCCACATCCAGCCTGGCCTTAAAACTCTCCAGGGATGAGGCTTCTACCACCTCCCTGGGCAACCTGTTCCAGTGTCTCCCCACCTTCACGGTGAAGAGCTTTTTCCTAACATCCAATCTGAATTTACCCATTTCTATTTTTGTTCCATTCCCCCTAGTCCTATAATTACCTGACACCCTAAAAAGCCAAACCCAACCTCCTCTGCCAGTTCTGGCCTTTTCTTCTCACCACCATAGATATTCCTCATTTAACCTCCAAAGAGCTGTCAGAGAGACTGACCTTCTTCTGAAACTCATCCACCATGCCAGCTTTAGCCACAGTAGCTTTGTAGTGAGCCCAGTCGATGGCTGGGGGTTTCTCTGGCAGGGCAGCCAACCTGGAGAGGCAGAGGACAGCAGTCACAACCAGCAGCAGAAGTAACCCTGGGCTGTCACTTGCTCCCTGCCAACAGTTATTTTCCAGAGTGTAAACAGGGCCTGCTAAGCTTAGTTTAAATATCTTCAAGTCCATCATTAGCAAGCCACAATGAACCATTTCTGCAAATCCCTCTGCCTTTGAAACAGACTTTTCTATATAGACAGAGTCCAGTCTGCAGCTGTGCCCCACTCCAAACATCTCTGAACAGCAGCTCTGGGTGCAGCACTGTGTGAAAGGTCTGGGCAGCTTTCACACTACTGAGCAACAATAACTGCAACAGTCAAAAACGTTTGTATCAAGCAGTAGATGCTGAAGGATCTGAGAAAACTCCTGAATCTCTGCAGCACTTAACAGAATAATAAAGCTTGAAAACTGTTGTGAACATGCCAAAGCAAACTGCTTCCGCAGAACTGCTTTTTTACATTGCAGCTCTAGCTGTACTCTGGGGAGGATTAAGTAAAGATGATTTGCCTAAAAAAGCCACCAGCTGTCCTGAAGGTGATCTGGTTTAATGCTTGTGAGGACACTTCGGTAAGACCAGTTACCGACGCTGGCTCAACCCAGTACCAGGAAGGCTGAAAGGTTCAGCCGAGGGATTGAACCGCGCCACAGGCAGGAGCGGCGCAGACTCACCGGGCCGACAGCGCGTCGCTGCGGGTCTTCAGGGCGTTGAACATGGCCCTCTGGTTAGGGGGAACCCTCTCGGCGAAGGCCGCCCAGTCGATGGCTTTGATAGCAGCTCTGCGGCTTGCCATGCTTCCAGCCTACGTCCGGGAGAGATGACACCAGGTAGGTTATGCAGCCGGGGTGAGTGAGCAGGACGCGGCAACCGCGGGACTGGCTCCGGCCCGGGAACTCCGGCACTGGGGGCCAGGGGCTGGGGCGGACACAGGGACACCGCTCCTCAGCCCCGCCGCGGCTGCGCCGGCCACCCCCAAGGCCCAGTCGCTCCCCGGCCTGTTCCCTCTCCCAGCCCCAGGAATCTCGGACCTTATTCTCCGGTCCTCCAACGGGTTCTCATCCCCAAAACTCCCTTCCAGCCCCGCGGCGACCCTTCCCCGCTCTCACCTTCACTGACCGCCACGACCGTCCCGGGGCGCAGGCGCCAGCACCGCCGGAAGTCCCTCCCCCGCCATCCAATCAGGACGCGGCTCCACCGGAAAGTGTCCATCGCCTCTGTCCGGCGACTGCTGCTGCTGCCCCGGAACTGCTTTTGCTGCCGGAAGCAGCAGCGGAGCGAGGCGGGGCTGGGCGGTGCGGTGGGTGGTGATGGCGACGCGGAGGCTCTGAGCGGTACCGACATGGCCGAACTGGCGGCGGCAGGCGAGGGGCCGCCGCGGGGCCGCACGCCCAGTCCAGGCCCCGGGGGGGCGCCGGGGCCGCCCAGCCCCCGAGCGGCCGGAGCGGCGGCGGGAGCCGGCGGGACGTTGTCTCCGCCCGGCGCGGCCCGGCCGCCCGCTGCCTCCAAATGGGTCCGTCTGAACGTGGGCGGAACGTACTTCGTGAGCACTCGGCAGACGCTGTGCCGGGAACCCAAGTCCTTCTTGTGCCGCCTCTGCTGCCAGGACGGGCCCGAGCTCGGCTCCGACAAGGTGAGGATGCGGCGGGGGCCAGCCCCCACCCCACCGGCGAGGCCCTGGACCCGGGCAGTTACCGCCCCTCTTTGAGCCGCCTCAGCTTCTGCTGCAGCCAGTGTGACCGGGGAGCAGACCCCTGACTTGCGGTACGGGCTGGGTGACAGCCTCGGCTGCCGATGTCCTCGAAGCTGGCACCTCCTGACCCCACTTTACAGGATGGGGATGACAGTTCTGGGTGCCGATGTCCCCAGGGTTGGAACTCCTTGACCCCACTATATGAGCTGGGTGACAGCCATGGCTGCTGGTGTCCCGATGGCCAGAACCCCTAAGGCTGCTCTGCAGCCCCAGCACCCTCTGGCATGGATAGGCAGATCTCCACACAGCCCCATCCCCATCTGCTTGTCCCTTGTGTCCTGTTACACGGCCACAGAGTTGGCTGCATCCCCAAGAACAGGGGTCAGAGTCTGGTTTTGTGCCTGTTACACCCCAGTGCTGCAGGCACTGATGCCCTCCACCTTGGGTGGTGACAGGCATCTCCTTAAGGAGTTAATCAGCATCTTCCCACAGTGGTTGCAGCAGAGAGGGAACTAAAGGGAGACTATTTCTAGAAGCAGGATTTTTAGTGATTGCTTACCCTGAGCATGGTTTGGGTGTTTTTGTTTAGTTTAATGTATTTCACTTTGCTCATGTAAGAGCTCACAGCACACATTCCTCACATGGATGGAGAGTTTTGGAAGGCATATCAGGTGCACTACAGTAAACAAGGATTTTGCAGCACTTATTCTGGTACTTGAGGGCTTTCTGCAGGATTTACTGCACAAGGTTTTGTGAATGTTTTGTGGGGAGGTCAGACTGAGAATTAGTCAGGTCTCTTGCCACTCTGATCCGAATTAATCAAAAGATGAAGCTGGGATCAAAATAGAGGCCACCAGCCTCAGTGAGGAGAGGAGATGACATTTCAGAGTCTTGTTTTTCCCCCAGTTTTTTCTTGGTTTAGAGCAGATTAGCAGGACAAACGTTGCTTTAAAGTGATTTAAAGTGTGATCTGAAAGACTTGGTTCAGAGCTGGCTCAAGAGATGCTTTTGGTTGTGAATTGTTGGTTATTGGATGACCATAGTTATTGTCTTGTTGGAGACACTGTGGGTGCAGTGCAGCCTGCGTCTTCAGTGGTAGAAAGGAATAAAAAAAGAGCTGCTTACACCATCATATGCTGTTAGCTAGACCCAGAGATCCAGTCTTTTAGTTAAACCAGGCTGGGAAACCAAATTTAGACAGAAGACAACTGCCAGTGTTTGGGTTTTATTACTGCAGTGAAGAAAATCTGCTAGCCCCTGCTTTTCCTCTCTGGGTGTATAAACTCTGCTCCTAGAAATGCTTCATTCAAAGCATCTGCCAGCATGGCTGAGCTGCAGGCTTTGTAGCCGAGTTCAGATACTGGTTTGAATGTGGAGTGCAACCTTCACAGGCAGATGGATCCAGGCTCTCAAAGGGAAACTCTTCAATGTACTGTTTCCCCCTGAAATTATTAACCTCCTGTTTCACTCCACAGGATGAGACTGGGGCATATCTCATTGACAGAGACCCCACCTATTTTGGTCCAATACTGAACTACCTCCGACATGGGAAGCTCATCATAAACAAGGAGCTTGCAGAAGAAGGTAAGAGAAGAATACAGGGGAAGAGTTGAAAAAATAACTGTTTGGGAGCAGGATCACAGAGCCCTCATCAGAGAGTTGCCCAAAGGCCCAGGGCTCCTGCCGTGGTGATGTGTGAGGGTGTGAGCAAGCCACATTGCCCAGTAGTGCTCCCAGTTAGTGCTGAAGCTTCTCAGAAGGATGATTGAATCTCAGTGAATGAGCATTAGAGCCTGTGTTTTCCTGAAAACAGAGGCCTGCAGCTTGTAGCACAGCCCCACCACTGTTCTGCTGAGTTCAAAGGCTTCTGGTAGCAGCTCAAAGACCTCTTAGCACATCTCCTCTCCCCCCACAAACATCAGTTCTCTACCACCTTTGGTGACTTTCCCCTAATGAGGCTGTGGGAACAAGATAGAGATGGTACCATCAGCTTTCCCAGGGAAAGGAGAATAGTCTTACTTAAACATCCCCTGAGTTACAAAAGGAGGTGACAGCTAGTTGGTCGTTTTCTTCCATCCTGGGAGCATGAGATCAGTGAGAGCAGAGATCCAGCCAGCCAGCCTCTGGGGATTTTCTCACATCTGGGCTAGGTTTGGGGTCAGGAGCAGCTGCTGCATCCTTGTGACAGAGTCACCTTTGTTCTACCCTGTACCTCTGGTTCCTTTCTTAGGGGTACTGGAAGAGGCTGAGTTCTACAACATCGCATCCCTGGTGCGGCTGGTGAAGGAGCGGATACGAGACAACGAGAACAGAACCTCTCAAGTAATGCACGTTTGCCTTTTGAAGTCAGTCACCTTCTGTAGCACAGGAGAAGGCCAAGTGTGGCTGGAGACATTTCTCACAGCAGTTCTTTGGTCAGCTTTAACAGGGTCAGCTTTAACTGCTTGTAGGTAGGTTCAGGGCATAGCTAGGACTGAGTCTCCAGTATGGTTCTGTAAGCACAGACCACTGAGTGCTCCTGCAGGGAAAGGCAGTGAACAGTTAAGCAGAGGGGCCAGGAGCTAAGATGGATATTTACAACACATACAGCGTGGTAGGTGAAGAATAGCTCAAACTCTTCCTTCTCTAAACCATTTTCTTCCCTTTGTTGCTCTCTGTGGCAGTTATACCCAGTGCTGCTCAGCTGATGTTAACACACCCAGCAGATTCCATTTCAGAAGACAAATGTTTTCAGAAAGCAGTAAATGGCTTTGAAAGGCAAAGAAATTTTGCTTTCACTGGCTCTTAGTCCCCTAGGAGGATGAAGGTTTGTAAGTGTGCCAGATGTTGGTACCTGGTTCAGAATCAGTCAGAGAATCATAGAATCACAGAGTGGTTTGGGTTGGAAAGGTTTAAAGTCACTTCTAAAGGTGACTTAGTCCAACTCCCCTGTACTGAGCAGGGACATCTGCAACTAGAGCAGGTTGCTCAGGGCCCCAAGCAAACTGACCTGAATGGTTCCAGGGAGAGGACATCTCCCACCTCTCTGGGCACCCTGGGCCAGGTTCTCACCACCATCAGTGAAAAAAAAGTAGATTTGTTTGTATGTATTCTAAATCTCTATCTTTTACAGCACCACAGAATCACTGTGGTTGAAAAAGACCTTTAAGATCCTCCTTAGTTTAAACCTTCACCCCTTGTCCTGTCACAATAGGCCCTGCTAAATGTCCCCAGCTTTCAGATTGGCCTCTTTAACTACTGAAAGGCTGCAGCAGGGTCTCCACAGAGCCTTCTTGTCTCCAGGCTGAACAACCCAAACTCTCTCAGCCTGAAGGATCAGAAAGATGAAACTTCGTAAAGTCTGTGGGACTCAGACTTCCTCAAAGTCAAGAGCAGGAGAGGCTTATTGCTCTTCTAAGTTTGCTATTAGTGTAACAATTACTATCCTCAGGCTTCCCTTCTTTCTGTGTGCTGTAGGGACCTGTGAAGCATGTGTACAGAGTCCTGCAGTGCCAAGAGGAGGAGCTCACACAGATGGTGTCCACGATGTCTGACGGGTGGAAATTCGAACAGGTACCATTGCTGGCAGAATCCCTCTGAAAGCTCCACAGGGAATAAGCTGAGTTTGCTCCTGAGCTACACTTCACACTGCCTTTCCCTCCTGAATAAGCAGTCTCAGCTGAGGAGCAGCCCTCCCATGGGAAATTACTGACAGAATTCACTCAAACTGCCAAGGGAGTTCAGGCTCTGTCACCTGCATTACACACACACAATCACAGAAGCAGGAGTTGGAAGGGACCTCTGGAGATGATCTAGTCTAACCCCATTGCTTACACAGGTTCACCTAGATCAGGTTGCACAGGAACACATCCAGATGGGTTTTGAAAGTCTCCAGAGAAGGAAACTCCACAACCTCTCAGCCTGGTCCCATGCTCCAGCACCCTTACAGGAAATAAGTTTCTCCTTACCTCTAAGTGATACCTCCTGTGTTGCACTTTGTGTCCACTGCCCCTTGTCCTATCACTGGGCACCACTGAAAAGAACCCATCTCTGTCCTCTGGATCTCCACCCTTTAGATATTGATCAGTATTGATAAAATCCCCTCTCATGCTGCTCTTCTCTGGGCTAAACAGCCCCAGGTCTCTCAGCCTCTCTTCATAAGAGAAATGCTCCACTCCCCTCATTTTTGCGGCCATCCATTGGATCCTTTCCAGTGGTTCCCTGTTCCTCTTGAACTGGGGAGTCTAGAACTGGACACAGTACTCCAGGGCAGAGTAGAGGGGGAGGAGAACCTCCCTTGACCTGCTGGCCACACTGTTCTTCAGGCACCTTCAGGAGACCATTTGCCTTCTTGGCCATTCAGGCATATTGCTGGCTCGTGGTTGTCTACCAGGTCCTTCTCCACAGAGCTGCTTTCCAGGAGGCCAACCCCTCACCTGTACTGGTGCAAAGGTCTTGAATTTCATGAGGTTCCCTCTGCCCAACTCTCCACCCTGGTCAGGTCAGCACAGCCTGCATTTCATCACACATACCAGACTCCAGGAAAAAAAGTTCTATGCAGGAAAATTATTAGAGCCATGAGAAAAATACTGCATGACTTTTCTGGAAGCTCAAAGCCATAGCTCCTGTGTCAGCTGAAGAGCTGCTGAGTGACTTGAGAAATACACTTCCTGCAGGTGCCTTTGCAGTGCAGCCAGGGCTGGGTGTCACTGAAGTTGCATATGGTGTTAGTTCCAGATTTGGCTTCTGGAATCAAATGCAGTCCTCTTATTTAGGAGGCTGGAGAACTGGAAACCAGCTGGCCTTCATGTTAATGCTATATTAAGCAACTGCAGAGCAGGCTCTGTGGATTGCAGCTCTGCTGTCTTCCCAGTGAGCCCAGCTTCAGTACAAGTGGATGCTGTGGGAAATGTGCTAACACAAAGTGAGACATGGGGTTAGCGACAGCACTTTGCATCAGTTCATATATAACTGGTCTGTAATGCCTGAAAAGTGTTGCATAGTGGAGAGGCAGCCAAAAGCCCTTTCCCCTGTGAGCTGGTAGTGAATCTTGTGACCAGGAGCCACGAGATGCAGCTCTCCAACAGCCAGGTTTTGCTGTCCAGAAATGTACTTAACAGCATTTGCCTTACACCCCCAAACCCAAAAGGCCATAAGCAGGGCTCCAGACAGGAATCCACCCTTACACCTCTCCTAGTCTTGCTTTTCAAAGCTGTAACAACAGGATCAAGGTACTAGATGTAAACAATGGTGCTGCATTCCCTTCCAGTTCCCTCTTTCTGCCATTCACAACCCTTGCCCAAATCACTAAGACAGGGATCAGCTTCCTTCCTTACAATGCAGGCACCAGGAAAGCTTCCTGCCCATCCCACTCCAGCACACTGCAGGAGTTGGTTTTGCCCTCCCCAGGACTTGCATTCAGCTCAGACACCCCCAAGGGCAGCAAGCTTGAGAGGACAGAGAGATCTGATGCCTTCACACAGCAGTACAGCCTCTCTCCAGCTGTGAGATGATCCAGACTGGGTCACAGACCAGGAACATGCCAGTGGTGCAGCACAGGACCTGTCCCACCCTGAAACAGGCCCAGCTAGGAGGCAAGCTGTAGCTGCAACCTACTGCCAAAGCCTTTCTCCAGATGTGCAACCCAGCTGCCTTCTGCCCTCCCCCAAATCACAGCTCTTGGCATGCTGAGACACAATTGGGAGAGGTGGTAACAGATGTGTATGTTGGGGACAAGGAGAGCCTGTTGCTAAATCTCAGTCTGGATGCCAGTGATGGGACAGAGCAGACATTCCCTTCACAGGCTCTTTGGAGAGCACAACTCAGACTGGTTCAGAAAGCTGCAGGAGAACCAGAAGAGAGAAAAGCTGTTACAGCCTTACTGTCTGGCAGGCTGTGGGCCTGAGAGGAGCATGTGGCCTTTCAGGGTCTCTGTCCTGTCCCATTCACTTCTGCTTAAATTAAGGCTGGAATAAAAATGTGGTATTTTAAACAGAAGTCCATTCTCCTCTTCACCCACAGCTCAGTAGCCTGGCACATAGTGGTGTGTGGTATTGAAAGAGCCAGGAGCTTAAACAGTCACATAAAATGGTTTGGGTTGAAAGGAATCTTAAAGATCATCTAGTTCCATTCAAGACAGAGAACAGGGAAGCAAAAGGAAAGAAGATAAAGTCATTTGGCTTTTTGTGTGGTTGGTTTGGTTTTGTTGATTTTGTTTGGGTTTTTTTTTTTGTGCTGTGTTTACGTTTTGCCCTCAGCACAAACATCTAAACCTATTTAAAACAGTCCTGGAGGTCAGGGAGTTCTACAGCCCCCCCCAGCTCTTCCTGTAGCTCTTCCCTGTCTAGGGAAGCTGTTGGCTTCATCTGCCTCATAAATATGGAGCTGCCTCTTCTGAAATCCATTAGGAAGTGGAAGTTGGGTGAACACTGACACATTAAAGGATCCTAGAGATACACAGGTGGTAAAGTTCCTGTTGTTTTCTTTAGATCACTTGGATTTGTTGTCTGGAAAGCAGAACAGAGCTGTAAATGACAAATCTGCACTCCAGGATGTCCTTTTAATGTAATCATGATAAATGGGACAGATGGGATTTCTTGGATCAGGTCCAGACCCCTGCTCACAACAGTACCAGAATATAATCCTATACACAGACAGCAAACTCTGTCTGACAACATCTGTGTGAAGAGTGGTGCTGGCTTGCCACACAGCCCCAGTTAATCCAACATCTGTCTGTGGTCAAGAGCTGCCCTTGCCAGTTTTCACACACCAAAGACACAAGGCAAATTGAGAGCTGAGTCCAGGCTAGTCTGGACCAGGAATTCTGCATCACCTACCCCATATCTGGGATTAGCAAATTATCACAAAATCTCACCTGAGTTTCCTTTTTCTATCCTCAGTAGCTGGAAAACGTTCTGTTGTGTTCAACGTTAACAGTTTCAGGCTGGAATTTCTTCCTGGGACTCCAGGTGCCACTAGAGAGCTCTGGAGCTTTGCTGTGTCCCTGCCTTGAGAGCTCCGCAGCTCTGCTGCGGCCCTGCCTTGAGAGCTCCGCAGCTCGGCTGCGGCCCTGCCTTGAGAGCTCCGCAGCTCGGCTGCGGCCCTGCCTTGAGAGCTCCGCAGCTCGGCTGCGGCCCTGCCTTGAGAGCTCCGCAGCTCGGCTGCGGCCCTGCCTTGAGAGCTCCGCAGCTCTGCTGCGGCCCTGCCTTGAGAGCTCTGCAGCTCTGCTGCGGCCCTGCCTTGAGAGCTCTGCAGCTCTGCTGCGGCCCTGCCTTGAGAGCTCTGCAGCTCGGCTGTGGCCCTGCCTTGAGAGCTCCGCAGCTCGGCTGCGGCCCTGCCTTGAGAGCTCTGGAGCTTTGCTGTGGCCCTGCCTTGAGAGCTCTGCAGCTCGGCTGCGGCCCTGCCTTGAGAGCTCTGGAGCTTTGCTGTGGCCCTGCCTTGAGAGCTCCGCAGCTCTGCTGCGGCCCTGCCTTGAGAGCTCTGCAGCTCGGCTGTGGCCCTGCCTTGAGAGCTCCGCAGCTCGGCTGCGGCCCTGCCTTGAGAGCTCTGGAGCTTTGCTGTGGCCCTGCCTTGAGAGCTCCGCAGCTCGGCTGTGGCCCTGCCTTGAGAGCTCTGCAGCTCGGCTGCGGCCCTGCCTTGAGAGCTCTGGAGCTTTGCTGTGGCCCTGCCTTGAGAGCTCTGCAGCTCGGCTGCAGCCCTGCCTTGAGAGCTCTGGAGCTTTGCTGTGGCCCTGCCTTGAGAGCTCCGCAGCTCGGCTGCAGCCCTGCCTTGAGAGCTCTGGAGCTTTGCTGTGGCCCTGCCTTGAGAGCTCTGCAGCTCGGCTGCGGCCCTGCCTTGAGAGCTCTGCAGCTCTGCTGTGGCCCTGCCTTGAGAGCTCTGCAGCTCGGCTGCGGCCCTGCCTTGAGAGCTCTGCAGCTCGGCTGCGGCCCTGCCTTGAGAGCTCCGCAGCTCGACTGTGGCCCTGCCTTGCAAGCTCTGCGGTTCCCTGCCTTGCACACACACAGAGGAAAGCCTGTGACACAGGAGGCTACAGGGAGAAACTGCAGGTCCAGGAGTGTTGTACATTAGAGAGCAATTACCCAAATGTCAGGCTGGAAGGGACCCCAAGGACCATCAGGTCCAACCCTTCCAGGTATTAATGTAGTTGAAATGAGATGGCACTGAACTTGAGTTCGGAACAAGGCAGCAGGAGTCTGTGCATCAAAGACCAGGCAGAGATGGGCAAAATGAACTACTGAGTGGCAATCTAGATCATTAACATCATGAGAAAGAGTATCCAGCATCAATTTATCCACAACACAGATAGGATATTTTGTTCTAAGTGTCTTTCAGTCTGTGTAACCACCAGAGCAAAAGCCTCCAGCCACTTGTAAGAGCCCTGGCATGCACTGCTGGGAAATGATTGCTACAGAGTCATGTTTAAAGAGTAAAGCAAAAGTCAAAATGTTTCATAGTTAACCTTGGCTGTCTCCTTTTGCACAGCTGATCAGCATTGGATCTTCCTATAACTATGGAAATGAAGACCAGGCAGAATTCCTCTGTGTCGTGTCCAGGGAGCTCAACAATTCTACCAACGGCATTGTCAAGGAGCCAAGTGAAAAGGCAAAGGTAAGATGCCTGCTCAGCTGGACTGACTTGAGTTCCCCTCTGCAGAGGAAAAGCTTTTCCTACACAAACAGATCCATAATTTGCAGTAGCAGTTCTAGGTACCAGCTTTCCTGTTTCCTCATGATCTTCCCTTCTTGGAAGATTGCAGGTTTTGCTGTAAGGCAAAGAGCTAAGGAAGGCTCTTTGTGCATTTCAAATGAGCACCCAAAAAGTCTGGAGGAAAGAGAGACTTGAAAAAGGCTGCACAGCACAGCACAGCAAGGACCTTTGACACTGGTCACATTTTGTGGCTTTCACTCTTTTCCCCAGGATAGCATCAAAAGGTGATAAGATTCTTAACTCCTGGCAGGAGTTTGTAGAGGAGGGGCTGGGTCAGTTTTAGGCAGCCTGTCATTTGTTATCACAGAATTAACCAGGTTGGAAAAGACCTTTCAGATCATCAAGTCCAACCTACCAACACCATCTAATCAGCTAAACCATGGCCCTAAGTTCCTCATTCAGTCTTATTTTAAACACTTCCAGGGACAGTGACCCCACCACCTCCCTGGGCAGCCTATTCCAATGGCCAATCACTTTCTGTGAAGAAATTCTTCCTAACATCCAGCCTAAACCTCCCCTGGCACAGCTTGAGACTCTGTCCTCTTGTTCTGTTGCTGGTTGCCTGGGAGAAGAGGCCAACCCCCACCTGGCTACAACCTCCCTTCAGGTAGTTGTAGACAGCAATGAGGTCTCCCCTGAGCCTCCTCTTCTCCAGGCTAAACACCCCCAGCTCCCTCAGCCACTGGGGTTTTATGGTAGCATGAAAGCCATCAAGCAACCCTCACCTTGGCTCATCTTCCCTTTCTCTGCAACAAAACAAAATCACAGAAACATTCAGCTTGGAAAAGACCCTCAGGATCACCAAATCCAACCTTTAACCCTACTGTAAAAGGTTCACCTGTAAACCATATCCCCAAGCACCACATCCAAACAACCTTTAAACACATGCAGGGTTGGTGACTCCACCACCTCCCTGGGCAGCACATTCCAATCCCTGACCACTCTTGCCATGAAAAAAATGTTTCCTAATGTCCAGTCTAAACCTACCAAGTTGCAGCTTGAGACTGCTCCCTCTTGTTCTGTCACCTGTGAGAAGAGACCAACACCAGCCTCTCTACAGTGTCCCTTCAGGTAGTTGTAGACAGCAGTGAGGTCTCCCCTCAGCCTCCTCTGTTTCAAACTGACCATCCCCAGCTCCTCCAATTGCTCTTCATCAGATTTACTCTCCAGGCCCTTCCTCGCCCTCCCTTGCACTCGCTCCAGCACCTCCACACCTCTCTTGCATCAAGAGATGCAAGACTCTGCACATGACCCTCTGCAGCTACAAGGTGCTCATGGAAGCTCTCCTCTCTTTCAGATTCTCCAGGAGCGAGGGTCCCGGATGTGACTCCAGCGTCCCCCGCGCAGGCTGCCAGCGGTCGGCGGGGTGGCACCACCTTGTCCTTGTACAGTAACCGAGCTAAGCAAAGCCAAGCCTGTCCTGCCAGTGGGGAATAATTCTGGTCATAACCAAAGGCTTCCCTCCTACCCTGGAAACCCAAGGAAGGAAAAGACTCTTCCAGTTGGATGGTCCTTTCCACGAGTGTTTTCTTTTCTTGGCCAGCGCTGTATCGAATCTTTCCAGCAATGGCTGGGCTGGATTCCCAGTCAGAGCCTTTGCGAAGGTTGCTCAGGTCCACAGGCCCTTGTTGTTATCTGTCCCACCTTCCACAGGCTGGCACGGGTGGGAAGATCCATATTTGAGCTGTGCCATTTCTTGCACCCAGGTCTGCCACCAGAAAAGTGCAGGGACCTTGCAATGCTCCCCCTCCTGAGCAGTCAGCCCTCCCCCCCCGCCCCCAAAATCAGAACAGGGCTTTCAGAGGAGAAACAAAACAACCACTTGTAAAAAAGAGAAAAAACAACAAACCCCACACAGACTTTTCCATTTGTGCTTTGTATTTGATCCTTGTTCACTTCCTAAGAGCTGAGTTTAGATACTAAGGGGAGGGGAGCTGTGTGCACATCTAGCCCCGGGCTCGCTGGTGCCTCCATTCCATCTGGGCTCCTGGCACTCTCCAGAGCCCATGGCTTTGCATGCATAAACAAAGAGACCTGTGTTCACCCAGAATAATGATGGAGTGAGAGTTCTGTCCTTTACACCTCTCTGCTGAGGAAGAGTAGTGACATTTTCCCCTCCAGTCCCCTGCCATATCTTAGCCTGGTGCAAAGTCACAAAGTTAGGGACTTGTTGCTGCCAAGTTCAGCTTTGCCTTGTTTGTCTCCAGCAGCATGGGCTCTCTGTCTCCTTCCTTCTCACCCAGGGAGGACTTCAGGCAGAATTTCTTTTGTACTGTAGCAAGCAGGTAGGTGTGGTTTAACCCATGAGATCCTTTGCAGAAGAGATTTCCCCCATTTACATGAAGTGATTTATCTGCAGCCCCCCTCGTGTCCCCACCTGTAAGAAATCACCTGAAATTTCAGAGGGACATCACAGAGCTGGGGAGGGGGGGTGGGGGGTGGTGAAAAGTTGCCAAACTGTTGTACTGTTTCTTGTCCAAAGTGATGTGTTGACTTGTGACTTTTCTTTTGTTCTGGAATGCCTTGGATGGATGTGCAAAATGTTCGTTTTGTGCCTCTCTTGAATCTGATCTTAGCCAAACTGCAGTCACCAGTTCCCCTCTGTTAACCTCTGCCATCCCTAACCAAGGGCATGTCCCTCCTAGGCTGCTACATGGAATTTCTTAGGAGTTTGCTGCATGTTCTTTTTCCCCTTTCATCCTGGCTTTGGTCTGTGTAGCCCAAACATCAAGGCACTTTGGGTCCCAAACTGACATTCAGCAGGAAGCTTCCAAGATGCTGGGATTCACAGCCATTGATGAGCTGGGAGCAGATGTTTCTCAAGGTGTCAGAAAGTTTCTCACCTGGACTGAGGAGTTGGGCTTCTCTCTGGAAGACTTCAGCTACCCAGGGTCTCCTTAAAGTTTGGAAGTAGATGAGGCATGCTTCCCATCTTACCACTTGTTGCTGACAGCCTTGCAGCAGTGTTACCAACGGTCCCACACCAGTTCAGCAAACGAGATGAGCAGAGACACCGAGTGACACTGCTGCACTCTGCCTCTTTTCAGTCCTCCTTGCCTGTCCTTCCCCATCCTGCTTTGCCAACGTACCTCCTCTGGTGGAGCCTTTGCCTTGTTCTCCAGAAGGACTGGTTAATGACCTGTGCTAGTTTAGTCCTGGGGACAAGGGACTGTGCCAAACGTCTTTGGATTCACCTTGTGTCAGTTGCAGGCTGTTGAAGCACAGCTGGCTTGCCATCAGGCTGAAGAACCTGGCTCTTCTTCCCTCCATCTTCCCAGTTTGTAAGGTGGTGAGATGGTATTGGTGTGGTCGGAGAGTACACCTTGGCTGGGCCTGCACAACACTGTGATGTGTATAGAGATCTCTCCTCTGTCAGTATCTTGTAGCCTCAGTCATTCTCCATCCGTGCTCACAGCTAAGACATCCAGAAGCACATGTATGCAAGATAACAGCCTGAAAAGCCCCTGAATGCTCATTTGTCTTCTTTCCCATCCTCAGAGGAGGGAGTTTCTGGGAACTGACCAAGAAATACCAAACTACAGGCAACAGGAACTGGGTGGGCTGCTTTTGTCACATGGCTGCCAGCTGAGCACCTTGCTCTTCAAATCACAGTTCTCAGAGCAACACCAGTCACAGGGGGAGGCTCTGTCCAGTACAGCTCAAGGAGACGAAAACGATACCTCGCTGCTTTTTTGAGTCACCAAAACCACTGCCCGTGGTGGTGAGGACCACTGGAGGACTGCCTGACACGGGAACGATGCCATCACTCCCCTCTGACCCTCAGAGAGCCTAACCATTGGCACTGCCAGCCGAGTGGAGCAGCTGTTCAGCTCTCATGCACAAGACAGACCACGGAAGCTGCGTCTTGATTCTCCCCTCCACCCTGCTCTCTGCAGCGAGGACATTGCCAGGAGGCTGAAGACTCTTTGGGTTCAACTGCAGGGTCTTTAGCTCGAGGAGAACAAGTTTGTGGTAGAAACCAAATCGTTAGTACTGGACACTCAGGTTCTTGGGTGATAGTTAGGAGCAGGCATGAAGTCCATCCAGAGCAGGTACATTCCCAGGGGAGGATTTCTCCTTTCCCAACTGTGCCAGGTCACTTTTACCCTGAGACCAAGGTTGGTCTCTGCATTCTGCACCAGTTGCATCCCTTCTGTGCTCAAGGCAGGGCTTCTCCTTCCATTGCCTTTCACTCAGTCACAGCTGTATCAGACCTAGTGCTGAATTAGGATGAAATTTGTCCCTTTCACTCAAAAAAAAAAAAGTAGCACGTTGTGGTGAGCAGCAGGGTAAGTGAGCAGGGGTAGATCTCCTGCTTATCCAAGAGTGTTGTGCCTCTTGGGAAGGTTCACTTTCAAGCACTAATCCTGGGAATGGCAAGTGTGACACTTTGCTTTGGTTGGGTTTTTAGTTTGGTTTTCCTTTGTGGTTTTTTGGTTTGGTTGGTTGGATTTTGGTTTTGTTTTGGTTGTTTTGGTTTTGTTTGGTTTTTTGTTTTGTTTTGTTGTTTTTTTTTTTTTACACTTTCCCAGTGGCCTAAATTGTTCCATTATGGCAAGACTGGAAATAACCTCTTAAAAGTGTCTTTGTTTCTGCACATTTTTAACAATGGCTTTTTCTCAGGGGTGACTGAGTGGGCTGAGGTGAAGGGGGGGGCAGGGTTTGGGTGGCTGCGGGGCGGTGGGACGGGGCAGCTCCCCAGCCTGCAGCTGGGCCGTGGGCTCCTCCCCTCACCTCTGCCACCAAACCCAGAGGTTTTGTACAGTTTGTCACGTGTCAGTGCCCTTTGCTACTGTTTCTCTTTGTTTATTAAATGTGTTTGAATAACAGGTGAGATGCTGTGATTCTTTTTTTTTTTTTTTTTTGGTTGGTTGGTTTTTTTCCTTTCCAATAAAGATTCTGAGATGGGTTTGAGAAGTTTGAACAAGCGGTCTGCAGCCTGATGCTTTTTCTCTGCATCCCTTTGCCACCTCAACACACTGTGTTATGCAGACTGGGTGCCTGCTTCTGGCTCCAGTCAAAGAATCACAGAATGTTGGGGGCTGGAAGGGACCTTGAGAGATCATCCAGTCCAACCCCCCTGCCAGAAGAGGGTCACCTATACCAGATCACAGGAATGCATCCAGGTGGGTCTTGAATGTCTCCAGAGAGGGAGACTCCACAACCACCCTGGGCAGCCTGTTCCAGTGTTCCATCATCCTCACAGTGAAAAAATCCTTCCATGGAACTTCCTATGCCCTAAGTTCCACCACTGCCCCTTGTGCTGGCATTGGGCATCACCCAGCAGAGCCTGGCTCCAGCCTCTGGGCACTCACCCTGCACATCTCTATCAACATGAATGAGGTCACCTCTTAATCTCCTCCAAGATGAAGAGCCCTCAGCTCCCTGAGGCTCTCCTCATAAGGAAGATGTTCCACTCCATCATTTTTGTGCTCTGCACTGGACTCTTTCAAGCAGTTCCCTGAGGTCCTTGAACTGAGGAGCCCAGAACTGAACACCATATTCCAGATGCAGCCTCATCAGGGCAGAGTAGAACCTCTCTGACCTACTAACCACAGCCCTTCTAATCCACCCCAGAATGGCACTGGCCTTCTTGGCCACAAGAGCACATTGCTGGCCAACAATGATTTGCCAAGAGGAGTTAACTTGCAGACAAAAAGGCAAACTGAAGCTCATTTCTGATTGTCTGTTAGACAAAAAAAACTAAGATATTTGTCATTTCCACTGACCACAAGCAAGTACAACAGTGAGAAGGAGAAGGCTCCTGTAGCCTTCCAGTGTTTGAAGGGAATTAGAGGATGACTGGAGAGGGCCTTTTTACAAAGGCATGTGACAGGATGAGGGGTAATAGCTTCAGACTGGAAGGAGTTGGATTTAGGTTAGGCATTAGGAAGAAATCCTTCCCCATCAGGGTGGTGAGGCACTGGAACAGGTTGCACAGAGAAGCTGCGGAGGCTGCAAGCCTGGAAATGCTCAAAGCCAGGTTGGATGGAGCCTTGAGAAACCTGGTCTAGGAGGAGGTGTCCCTGCCTATGGAACTCAGTGATCTTTAAAGGTTCCTTCCAAGCTGAACTCCTCCACGATTAATACAAGCATTAAGTGTGAGCAGCGAAGAAAGGAAGATTTTTTTTTTTTTGTCTAATTTGCAAAGCCCCTCCCTGACTCTGGCCCAGCACAGGTGGCAGGAAGGTCTGACCATTTCAGACAGCTTTGCCCCTTCCTCTGCCACAAGACACTGAACATCTGCAGAAGCTTGTTGCACAGCTCTCCACTTCCCACACAAGACCACAGACACAAAGTTTTCACCCTCACTACCAAATGAAGTTGACAATAAGGGGAGGTGTTAAAGCCAGCTTCCCTCTGTGCTCTGAGCCAGCAACTGACTGCCCTGGGCAGCCAGCTTTAGCCCAAAAAGCCTGGGAGAGGTTTCAAATACTTGCTCTATGAGCTCTACCCCAAAAGCTGCCAACCTTGCCCATGTTTGTGCCTTTAGCAAGGCCAGTGGATTAGCTGAGATTTGGACTCTTTACAGAGCATTGCAGCTCAGAAATGCCTGAACCACTGAGGTACCAGCAGCAGGGAGGCAAAGAGGCAGAGCAGACAGTCAGGCTTTGGTGATGGTGAAAGTTAGACAACACAGAATCACAGAATTAACCAGGCTGGAAAAGACCTCAGAGATCATCAAGTCCAACCTATTACCTAACACCTCCTGACAACCAAACCATGGCTCCAAGTGCCACATCCCAGCTTTGTTTTGAACACTGACAATTCAGTCCCAACATGGGGGGAAAGGGAAGTGGAGAAAAGGCTTAAGTGGATTCATTTAGTCCTTCTCTTGACTACAAGTGGCTGCTGACCACTGTAGCTGCTCTGAAGGCTGCCCAGCAGGCACACTGCATGCCCCTCACTTCATCACACCATGACCAGGAGCCTCAAAGCAACCAGGTTGGCACACCCCCAAAGCAGGGTTTAGCACCAGTGCAGTGGAAGAAGACAAAACTCCCTCTCCACAGGATCACCACAGCTCACAGGCATGAGGGGCAGAAGGCATGGCTGAGCCAAGTCACCACACAGCATGGGTTAACTGAAGACAGCACTTTCCAAACCTTCTTGACCCATCCCCACATCTGTGTGCCAGACATGACTGCAGGTCTGGACTGCCAGAGAACTTGCCCAGAGCAAAGCCATGCTCAAATACCAGCAGCAGCTTGGCCAGAGAGGGAAGCTGCAGGGCTGGCACAGCTCACACCAGACACGTATTCAGTCATGTTCACAAGGTAGAACTTGTCAGCAGAAATCCAAATTACAGCTGGCATCTCAAGCCTGCAGCCATAACCTCCCTGCTCCCCCACTTCAGGGCTGTCCTGTAATGCCACACAGGCTGGAAAAATCTTTGTGCAGGATCTCTAACCAGCTCCAGATCTGCCAGGCATGTGGTTCCTCAGACACAGCACTGCATCACCCTGCAGAAGACTCAAGAGTCATTCTGCAGGTCCTGCTGGAGCCACCAGACCTCCGCACCAGCCCCCACTGTCCCACTAAACTCCTTTGAAAAGCTGCTTCTTGCTGCAGAAAGCAGAGGATTCCCCAGCATCTCCAAGTGGCAAGACACCTTGAAGGACAGGCAGCAGCCAAGAGCATGCATCACCCTACCCATAACAAAAATGAACCCCAAGTACCATCTCCTAGCAGCAGGTCCTGCTGCTGCCAGGGGCCAGGCCAAAGCTCAGCTCTCCCTGCTGCTGAAAGCCAGGCTGCTCTAGAGCTGTTGCAGCAGCAGGAGAAGGGAAAGAAGGGGACAGCTGGCAGCAGAATTGACTTCAGCAGAGAGTTAAAGCCTTGGCTCTTGCCTGGGTTTATCAGAGAACCCCAGGCTGTCTCTGAACCCTGCTGCCCAGAGAAGATGTGGGGTGCCTGGTGGATGTACCTCCCACAGGACAAGCAGTCCCTAGGGCTGTCACCACAGCTTAGTACCTGCTTGTGGCAGGATCTGATCCCTCCTACCCCTTAGAGGCAATTGGGAGAAATGAATTTCCCAGGTGGCTTTGCCAGGTGCTGGGGAGAAAGCTGAGTAACCAAACGTGGCTGGGATTTCCCAACAGCCACGGAGCAATTCAGTAAGTACTGCATGCAAAGAAACTTAAAACCCCATTATCAGCCTTTTCAGCATCGGAAAGGACACGAAAGGAGCATTCCCACACCCCTGCCCTGGAAAACAAGGCTAGGCTGAGCACACCTCGGCCACCGTGCGATGCCCAGGGGCTCACCTCCCCACAGCACCACAAACCCTGCATTAGTCACCCCAGGCAGCAGCCCTGCTCGCCCCTGCCCGTTCTGCCTGGAGCACAAAGCATCTGCTTCCCGGCCTGCCTGCTCACGTCTGCGGGCAAAGAGGAGACCTGAATGGGCGTTAAAGAGAGGAAGGAGGTTGAGCAGCATCAAGGCACCAGTGTCTGACCTCTTATCCTGAAGCTCCAACAAAAAGCAGTGGAAAGTGCTGCTGCATTCCCCTTCTCTCTCAGCGCAAGTCTGGAAGGGTGAAACCGGCAGGGCAGAGGTCTGGCCGCAGCCAGAAGTGCATCTTGCACAACAGCTACACTCTTCTGCTCTGCCTCAGGCCCTTTGGGTCACTCATCCACCCAGCTGCACCAGGAGCAAAGTAATCGAGCCACATCTATGTGCAGAGAGAAAGCCTGCAGGTATTTTCAACCCAGCTCACTGACTTGTTTGGGGAAACAAGGAGCTCAGCCACATCCTTCCAACTGGATCTGGTTTTGAGGCAGCCATTGAAGGTTTAACCCAACTTTCATACAGGTAAATAACCCCCAGGTTCCCTCTTCCTGGAGAAACACATTAGTTTCTCCAAACCAAAGGAAAAGAGGAGCTGCAATCCTTTACCAATTGCCTTCAGGTGGTGGTGAACAAAGATGAACAAAGGAATCACCTTCTGCCACTATTCATTATTGGAGGTCTCCATCCCTCCTAGGGATCCCCCAATAGATGGGAGTTTGATGCAAATCCATCATCAGTCTGAAGTTTCATGATGCAAATCCATCATCAGTCAAGTTCCATGGCTCTCAAAGAGATCCTCAGTGCCAGAGCTCAGCTGGTCTCTGCACCACCAAGAAAACCCTTGGCAGAGGTGAGCACCCTGCACCCATGACCTAGCTCAGGGCAGTCTGGGCAGCAGGTCCTTCAGCACAGCCAGGAAACCATGCACCACTGCTCTTGATGAATTCAAATGACAGTGGCTAAAAATGAGGAAAACTGTTTGGCCACCCAAGCAAAGAGCCAGGACCTTAACCCAGGTGCTGAGTTCCAGGTGTCTCAGGAAAACAGGCAGGTTGGTCACTAAAGGGCTAGGAAATACCTAACAAATGGCCCTGCTCACCCTAGAGAGCAGGAGGGATTCATCTGAAATTTGTATGCAGAGAAATATGTCAAAAGTAAGAAGGTGTTGGTTGGGATTTGCCCAACCAAAGGGGATTTGCCCATGAAAGAAAGGCTCCTGGCTGCATTTTCCACACACAGTCCTAATGACCCTAAGGCACACACAGCCACCTGCACTTCCCAGTGGGAGGAGGAGCTCCTGTCTCTCTTTTCCCAGGAATCACAAGGCTGAATCCACTTAATGATCCCACTGGTTATGGGCAGGGAGAGCCTAGGTGTCAGCACTGTGTTGTTGGATTTTCTTTCCTGCCCCATTGTGACTTCTAGGCATCACCCTTCCCTTCCTTAGAGCAACTGTCCTTGGACAAAAGACCTGAGCAGGCCCTGGCTGGGATGGCAGAGCCTCTGCTGAGAGAAACACAGACAAAGTTGATTCTCTTGGTTAGCTGGAGCCCAAAAATCTGCTGGCTTCCAACAACAAAAAAAAAAAAAAAAAAAACAACATGCTCCACAAGTTCTGGCTGCACACATTCAACATCCCCCCCCCTCAACCTCCTCACCTGCTCCAAGGACCCAGCAGCCAGCCACAGGGAAACACTTCTCTTGATCCTTCCCCCACAAAGTCCCTTAATCCTCTTTAATAAAAGCCAAGGTAACTGACAATTAAGACCTTGATAGATAATATCTGGCAGAGTGAACAGCACCAAGCACTGCTGAGGGTCCCCAGCTGTCAATCCGTGGGAGGGATGGGCTTAGGCTCTCACCCACAGCTGCAGCACAGCCCAATGAGGCTCCCTGTGCCTCATCCTCACCTCCTAGCTGGAGCTTTCATGCAGCTAACAGAAGGTCACTCCATCTCCTCAAGAGCCTCACTTTTCAGGGATATCCTCAATAAGCTCAACCAGGTTCCCAGCAAAGATCTCTGTCCCACTCCAGGGCAGCAGAGGGCATCATGGCAGGTCAGGCTGTCACACAGAGTGAGCCAGAGCCACTTTTAAACCCAACCCCAGTGCAAATTTGCACAAGCACACCTTCCTCAGACTTATTTCTAGAGCCACAGAATCATCAACTCTCTACAACTCTGCATCAGCTCTCTACAACTACCTGAAGGGAGGTCGTAGCCAGGAGGGGGTTGGTCTCTCCTCCCAGGCAACCAGCACCAGAACAAGAAGACACAGTCTCAAGCTGTGCCAGGGGAGGTTTAGGCTGGAGGTGAGGAGAAAGTTCTTCAAAGAAAGAGTAATTGGCCATGGAATGTGCTGCCCAGGGAGGTGGTGGAGTCACCATCCCTGGAGGTGTTCAAAACAAGCTTGGCTGTGGCACTTGGAGCCAGGGTTTAGTTGTCAGGAGGTGTTAGGGATTAGGTAATAGGTTGGGCTTGATGAGCTCTGAGGTCTTTTCCACCCTGGTTGATTCTGTGATCCTGTGATCACAGAATTATAGAATCATTATGACTGGAAAAGATCTCTAGGATCATCATCCAACTGCCAACCCAACACCACCATGCCCACGGAACCATGTCCTGAAGTGCCATGTCTATACACTTCTATGGCTGGTGACTCCACCACCTCCCTGGGCAGCCTGTTCCAATCCCTTGCAGCAAAGAAGTTTTTCCTAACCTCCAACCTGAACCTTCCCTGGAGCAATTTCAGGCCATTTCTTCTTGTCCTATCTCTTGTTACTTGGGAGAAGAGTCCAAACCCTATCTCTCTCCAACCTCCTTTCAGGGAGCTGTGGAGAGCAATGAGGTCTCCCTGCAGCCTCCCCTTCTCCAGACTAAATGACCCCAGTTCCCTCAGCCACTTGTGCTTTAGACCCTCCAGCAGTTCCATTGCCCTTTCCTGGACCCACTCCAGCACCTCCATGTCCTTGTTGTCATGACAGGCCCCACATGGAACACAGCTCACATTTTCATGCCCCTCTTGGCACTGACCTCCCTGCCTCCTGTGTGAAGCTCAGGCTCTGGGAAAGCCACAGGCAGTGACCAGGGGAGACACAGCAGTCAGGAGGGCAAGAGCCAGACAGCACACAAACCATCTGCAATCACCCCCTCCAGCCAGGGATTACCACCAAGGCAAAGAGCAGGGACAAGCCACATCTTGCTAGATTCCTGGGAGCTGCTGGGAGCTGTCAGTGCATGCTCTGGCACCAGCTGCCTCCTCATCCCCCATTTCCCATCTCCACACTAAGCAGCATTGTCCCCAGTGCTGGCTAATGGTGAGTAAACCCAGTCCCAGAAGTGGGAATTCTCCCCTGCTGTCACATCCATGGTATTGGTGAGCAGAGTGGGAATTCTCCCTTGCTGTCACATCCATGGTATTGGTGAGCAGAGTGGGAATTCTCCCCTGCTGTCACATCCATGGTATTGGTGAGCAGAGTGGGAATTCTCCCCTGCTGTCACATCCATGGTATTGGTGAGCAGAGTGGGAATTCTCCCCTGCTGTCACATCCATGGTATTGGTGAGCAGAGTGGGAATTCTCCCCTGCTGTCACATCCATGGTATTGGTGAGCAGAGTGGGAATTCTCCCCTGCTGTCACATCCATGGTATTGGTGAGCAGAGTGGGAATTCTCCCTTGCTGTCACATCCATGGTATTGGTGAGCAGAGTGGGAATTCTCCCCTGCTGTCACATCCATGGTATTGGTGAGCAGAGTGGGAATTCTCCCCTGCTGTCACATCCATGGTATTGGTGAGCAGTGAGCATAGACCAGCCAGGCAGATCCACAATCAACCCAGGAGAGCAAAAAACATCAGGATGTGGGAGCAAGGTGATGGGAACTGCTTGGGAAGCTCACTTTAAACCAGCACTTCCCCCATCCTTGGCATGGTCCCATTCTCTCAGCACCAGCAGAGCTGGGCTGTAGGGGGTTTGCCAGCATTGTTCAGATCCTGTCCCTTCCTCAGTCTCAGGCTAGGACTCTGTTTTCAGGTTCAGATTTAAGGGAAGAACATGAGCAGGAATTTAATTTGGGACTGAACTTGGAGCAGGAATAGTTCCCTGCCCTGAACTCCCCTGCCGTCCCATGGCTGAAATGTGATTTACTTTTCCTTGCTTTTTAAAGACCCCCCCAAACCAACCAATCCCACACACACACTCCTGCAAGATCCAATCTGTCAGAAGATTTGATACCCTGGACCTCTGGAACAAATTCAACTGATCCTTCTCAAAAGTGGTTTGCAAGCTCTGAGGTTGTTTTCCAGCCACAGGTTCTGCCCCCCAACTGCTGCTGAGGTTCCTGAGCTCAGGAACTGTTTTGTGGAGCTGTAACACACTGGTAAGGACCTGCACAGAGCAGGGGACTTGCAGCCACCTCCACCCTGCCCCAGGCACAGCCTGTCCTTAAGGGCTGGGAGTGACTGCTGGCAAGGGACAGCCTGCAGACACCAGCCTGTGGTGTTGGGCCAGGCTGCAGCCCTTGGGCCAACACTTCAGCCAGACCTAAATCTGGGTTCTCTGCTGTCAGCTTACTGAGTGACCTTGGGAAAGTCAGCTGGGATAGAGCACAACCCACCTGGGAGAGGATGGCAAAGCCAGCCAAGAAAAGGTACTTTAAAAGTCACTTAGTATTTAGCAGGAGAAGTGCTTGGCTTTGCTACCCCCAACAGCCAGCCAGGCACCCCCAAAAGCAGTCTGTCACCCCACAAGAGTTTACAGTAAACATCTCACTTCTGTCCATGCATCTCATTTTACACTCTGATAAAACACGTCCAGCACACACCAGGGCTGGGCTAGCAGCATGCAGACACCAAACCTACCATGGACAAGAAACTTCCCTCCCCACTTCCATCCCTGCTCCCAAGCCACAGGCATCCACCAGTGCCTGAACACCATTGCTGGGGGCAGTGATTCTGCTTCCCCACCCCCAGCCACACTCCTGACTTCCCCACTGGACCCTGCTGCTGAGTCTCCATCCTGAATGGCTCTAGAGGAGGAGTGGGCTGCTCCTCTCCCTATGGAGAAGGCACAAGCCCTGAGTGGCTCTAGAGGAGGAGTGGGCTGCTCCTCTCCCTATGGAGAAGGCACAAGCCCTGAGTGGCTCTAGAGGAGGAGTGGGCTGCTCCTCTCCCCAAGGAGAAGGCACAAGCCCTGAGTGGCTCTAGAGGAGGAGTGGGCTGCTCCTCTCCCCAAGGAGAAGGCACAAGCCCTGAGTGGCTCTAGAGGAGGAGTGGGCTGCTCCTCTCCCCAAGGAGAAGGCACAAGCCCTGAGTGGCTCTAGAGGAGGAGTGGGCTGCTCCTCTCCCCAAGGAGAAGGCACAAGCCCTGAGTGGCTCTAGAGGAGGAGTGGGCTGCTGCTCTCCCCACAGAGAAGCTACAAGCTCTTACTGAGGACAATATAGAGATACCTGCAGGCTAAACACAAACCTCTTCCTAGGAGGTGAGCTACATGAATGTCCCAGACCCTTGTGTTTCACAGCACAAAGGGCTGCCTGCCCTTGTGGGGAGCAGCCAGCAACCCTCACCCCAGCAGCTGCTTGTCCTCCATCACAACTGAGGGAAACTGAGGCACAGAAGAAGCAGGGAGAATCACTGTGTGAGCACTCCTGCTCTGCTGCCATAAACAACTGCTAGGGTTCCTCTGTCACAGGGAGGGACATCCAAGGAGGCTTGAATGCTGGTGTCTTGGGGCTCACTGGGAGAAGCAGAAACAGTGCTCAGACATGAATGAGACAGAATTAGCTGATCAGGTCAGAGAGTTCACAGGGCTGTGAAGACAGACTGTGCTCTCCCTTGTCCATCCAGGGCATCCTGTGTGCCCAGGCATTGCACAAGCTGGATAGAGGGAAGCACCTTTGCTCTGGTTCATCTGCTCCCAATAAAAGCACCATAGGCACCCAGGTGTGGCTCTTGCTTTGACCTTCAGTCCTGTTCCCAATGCCATTAACAGGAGCTGCTCACCTGTGTGTGAAAACCTGCCTGGGGTCTGGAGATCTCTGGTCTCTCCTGTTCACAGCTTGACATCCGGAGCAGGTTGTCTGACAACATCAAACCCACAGGAGCACAAAACCACACCCCAGCCCACCATGCTTGCACCCCCCATCCTCTGTGGTTAGCCTGGGAATCACAGAGTCCCAGAATCACAGAATTGCTAGGGTTGGAAGGGACCTCAATGCTCATCCAGTTCCAACCCCCCTGCCATGGGCAGGGACACCTCACACTACAGCAGGTTGCTCACAGCCACATCCAGCCTGGCCTTAAACACCTCCAGGGATGAGGCTTCCACCACCTCCCTGGGCAACCTGTTCCAGTGTCTCCCCACCCTCATGGTGAAGAATTTCTTCCTAACATCCAATCTGAATCTACCCACTTCTAGATTTGTTCCACTTCCCCCCCAGTCCTATCATTACTTGACACCCTAAAAAGTCCCTTCCCAGCTTTCTTGTAGGAAAGGGTTAAACCAAGGGTTTGTGGCACAAGATGGCCAAGCCAGTGCTGGAACAAACTTGTTCCTTTACCTTTATACAGGCAGAAGGCAGCGAGGAGGCCCTGTGGATCTTGGCAGCACATCTCCAGGGCTTTGCAGCAACTGTGCAGGTCAGGCTGCCCAGGGGAAGAGGAGTCCTACAGCCAGGGGCAGAACGTGGATGGAAGCCTTGGGGTCTGCAGCCCCACTGGAGAGTCCTCCCTGGCGAGCAGGCGCAGAAGGAGACGCGAGGGAAGCCAGAAATCTTCTGCTGGACAAACTGGAGCTGGCCTGGGCAGCTGGGAACGGAGGGGAGCTGTGCTTCTGCCTTTTTTTTGCAGGTTTGCTGTTGCCGGGGAGAGAGGTTTCAGGCTGTCCTCCAGCTAATTCACACCAGAGAGACAAGCACTTGAATTAGTTGCATTATCTGCGCCCAGCTGAAGTGGACAAAGGATTAAAGTGTGCTGAGCACCACCACCGTGATTTGCATCTCAGAGCCCCTTCCCACGGGGGGCCCCCTCTGCTCCCAGCCTTTCCCCCCCCCCCCCCCCCTTTTTCTTTTGTTTTGGCTGGGAGCCAGCCAGGATAAGAGCCCTGTTTACAGAAGTGATGCCTGGGTGAATATTGCCGAAGACTTCATCAAAGCTTTCAGTCGCTACTGAAGCAGAAGGCTCTACCCCGTGGGCCATGAGCTGAGCAGGCTGCGCACCCAGGGGACGGATGAGCCTCCAGCCCTCTCCTTACCCTTCGTTTGACCCAATCCAGTCTCAGCCTGAGGTATGGAACTAACTTTCTGCCCACCAGGGCAACACTGGAGCAAACCCAACCCATTGCTCGTTTTCAAAGCTGCCCACAAAACTCAAATGTTGTTTGAGGGAGACCCCAACCATTTTTTTTTTTTTGTCTGTGTGTGTGTGTGTTAAATCAATACTGTGCTCTGCTCTGACCCTATGGCCACTTTATCTGAGCTCATCCAGCTGCTAAAGATTTTTCTCTTTTTTTTAAATGCATGTTTATTCATGTGGAGAGGATGGGGAATGCTGTTGCTGTATGTTTCTTGCTGCTGCTCCTTTCTAAACAGGAATCCCTCAGAAGAAGCTCTAGAGCTAAAGCAAAAGCCTACCTGTGATCAACAGAGCCTAATTAATTAATGGCTGTAAAAGTGGGGTTTGACCACTAGCACTTTGTAGGTAGGTGCAGTTTTCCTGGGGGGTTCACACCGAGCTCAGCTGCAACGTGCAGGCTTTAGGCATTTCTGATTTTCCTGCTAGTTGCAGAGATTTTCTTTCTCTTCTAAGCGTGACCTTAGCAATTGCCACCAAGGGGACTCCATACGATGAAAGCAGGTGAAAGGGAAAATAAGGGCGGGACCTAGGTAAGGCCAATTCACCTCAGAGGAGGTGTGGTCCTGTTCTGTACCTGGCTATGGTCAGAGGCTTGTGAAATATAAAAGGGGAAGGCAGTTTTCTCAAGCAATCTGTTGCCAGGATCCTGTAGTGAGAAGGAAGGGAGGTGCTAGAAGATATGCAGAGCAAGAAGTCTAGAGTGTCAGCTGCAAAAGGTGTGGGACACGCTGGTGCCTCTGAACCTCAGGAATACCATCAGCTCTCCTGTGCAGGTCCATTGGCTGGGCTGAGGGTTGCATGGTAGCTGCTCTCCCTTCCCCAGAAAGAAGCCATCATGTCCCAAGGAGGAGCAGCAGCATGCAAAGCTGCCAAGTCCCAGGACAAAGGATGGGCATGGATGGTCCTGTTTGCTGCAGTGCTGCTGCAGGGACTGACGCTGGGCTACCCTTCCTGCATTGGTGTCTTCTTCAAGGACCTCCAGCATGAGTTCCAGGCCAGCAACAGTGAGACATCGTGGTTCCCATCCATCATGGTGGCTGTGCTGCACGGAGGTGGTAAGTAAGAGCCCAGGGGGATGCCCTCTCTCATCTCCTGTGGCTGTGCTGCTGAGGAGGGGCCATAATGGAATCTTTCGTTAAGGCAGATGGTGGAAGGGACTGGGAGGTCTGAGCAGACTGGCTGGACAGCAGTGCACAGCATCTCCCAGCCCACATAGTCCAAAGAGAAGTGTTCACAGACACCAAGATCCCTTTTGCCGCTCTAAGAGACAGCCAAGACCCTTGGTCAAAGGAGGTGAATCCCTTCCTCAAGCCCAGCTTCTCCAGACCAGTGAGAACATAATTATTGCCCCTAGCAGTTTTTTGAATAAGCTGGCAGGCAGCACTGGACCTTGGGTTCTTTCTTGATTCATCTTCTGTCCACGAGAGCACATCTCTTTCCATGTGCCACATGGTGACTGTGTTCTTCACAGCTGAAAAGATGCCAAAATCCAAGCTCCTCCAGGCTGCCTGCTGAGGCAGGGTGATAAAGCAACTCCTTGGGCGGTGGCACAGAATGCACACCCAAGCAGGCATCAGGGTGGACTTGAGCATAGCTGGATTAAGGCAGAATGTGGGTCAGGTGGCACCCTCCAGGTGGAAGGAGGGCTGTGCTTTGTGAACAGTGGAGTGAATCCCTGCTTTATCTCCCACAGAAAACGTGGGAGCTGCACACGACAGGGCTCTCAGGATCCTCAGAAGGGTATTTCTGCACAGAAGAGAAAAACAAATCCCCAGCAGCTCAAGGACTTCCCAGTGTGTGGAATTCCCACTTCCCAGATGCAGTTCCCATGCTTGTTTGATTAAACCCAAAGCCCCCCTAGGCAACAGAAGCCAAACACCCATGTGACACCCACGCACCTGAGCTGCTCCCTGACTTCATACCTGCCCCTTTCCAATACTGGTGAAAGGTGACACAGTATGAAGGGGGAAAAAAAACCCCAGCAGAGCCCTGACTCATGCTTGATGTGAAGATTGTGTGGCAAGCTCAGTCTTTCCTGTGCAGGACTTGGCTTCCAGCCATCTGACGTGGGAGAGAGAGAGAGAGTTTGCACCTTAGGAGATGCAGTTTGGTCCAGAATTGCAAGGTGCAGATTGTTAAGAGATATCAAGGGAAGCAACAAGAGGAGGAGTTATCACTGCAAGTCAGCAGAAACAGAGCAGTGCTCTTGAGGCTTTGGATTTGGAAGCTGCTGGGCAGTCCCTGTGCTGCCTTCCATCCCCTGTGGTCCTGCTGTGGTTAGGAAGAAGCCAAATGGGACCTGCTAGCTCTTGGAAATGGTCTCAGAAGCAGCTTGGTCCCCACATGTCCAGGAAAGACAAGTCTGGCAGTATCCACAGGGAAATACCAACCAAATACCAATCTCCTTTAATGGAGTAAAAGAAAACATGAAGAGAGCCAATAAATAGACCAAACAGTTATAAATCAGATGGGGCAAGAACAGCCTCACATTTGCTCTGCTCACCAACAGGATTTGCCAGGGCACAGCCACTGAGTTACAAGGGAGTTGTTTCTTTGCTTGCCAGTTGTGTGCCCTCCTGCAAGCTGTTACAGCAGAGTGTTTGCTCTTGGCCCCCAGTAGCATGAGGCAGGAGTAACTCAGCCATAAACCAGGAAGAAAAAAACCCCAACAAAACCAAGATAAAAGGCTTCCTCTCAGGCCAAGCATGTAGGACTTTTGCTGCAACTTCTGACCTCCTTTGCAGTGTGCCAAGCTCTCTTTGATTCAGGGTCTCTGGCTCCAGCCATCACCATCTGCTTAAACCTTATCCAAAAATGACAATTCTGCTATGCCACCAGTGCCTCTTCAAGGTGCTTCTCTCTTTTCTTCTCCTTTATTCTTTTCAATCCAGGGGAACTAAAGGGGTTAAACCCTATATTGGTTGCAAAAATGGTTAAAGAGGAAGAGAGAGAAAGAGAGCAGGAGAGAGCAATGTGTTCCAAGAGTGGTGAGTGCAGGGAGAAGGTCCACACGCAGAGAGCTAAGCTCACCTGAGCAGAGATATGGCAGGAAGCAGGGAAGGGCACAGTTCAAACAATGGCTTTTACCTTAGCAAGCCAAAGAGATCTCATTACCTGTGCTCTGTTTCCTGTTAAAAGCAATTAATGATCATTTTGTTCCAAGAAGCATTTGAATGACCTCAGGGACCCCACTGCTATCTCCAGAAAAGGAGTTCAAGCCCTTACAGGTTCCTGCTCCCAAACGTTCAGACACACATAACTCTCTGGACTCACACTCCTCCAAAGGCAGCATTTGGTTGGTATGATTTTTTTTTTTTTTCACAAAGGAAAGCACAAAAGCTCCAGGCAAGTGAGAGAGAATGTTTGAAACCTAAAAAAAAAACAACCAAAAAAAAAAAAATCAAGTTAACGGGAACAAGCAATGAAAAACCTTTATGATTTTTATTGCCAATCTCATTACTTTGAAGTGTTCCATTTATAACTGATGGCTGCTTGGGTGGGTTAAACAGTAATGCCACCCCTCGTTGTCTTCAGCAGGAGGGAAAAATAACCCAGCTGGCAGTTTGCTGAAGGCCAGTTGAAGTCTGAGGTGAAAATCAGATCAAAATCCAGGCAGCTGCACTCCTCATTTTAATAATGTTCCATTGGCTATGTAGATTTTATTTCAAACCAGACATTGGTTTAGGTCACAAATATGCCACAGGTTATTTTCCCTACACTTGTTGCAATCGCTTATATAACTGTAAGTGGTCAGAGGAGGGAAAAGAAGAATAAAGCCTGGAAAACCTTGAGGATCCTCAAAAGAATAGGGAAAGAGGCTGCATCAGGAATACCGTGTCCAGTTCTGGGGCCCTCAGTTCAATGAGGACCTCAGGGAACTGCTTGAGAGAGTCCAGCACAGAGCCACAAAGATGCTGAAAGGAGTGGAGCATCTCCCTGCTGAGGAAAGGCTGAGGGAGCTGAGGCTCTTTAGCTTGGAGGAGGGCCAAGGGAGCAGCTGGAGCAGAGGAGTTTCCACGTGAAGATAAGGAAAAACTTTTTCACTGTGAGGGTGACAGAGCCCTGGAACAGGCTGCCCAGAGAGGTTATGGAGTCTCCTTCGCTGGAGACATTCAAAACCCACCTGGATGCATTCCTGTGTGACCTGCCCTGGGTGATCCTGCTCTGGGAGGGGGGCTGGTCTGGATGATCTTTGAGGTCCATTCCAAGCCCTAACATTCTGTGGTTCTGTGAAAAGAAACTCTACCTTCAGAGCCTTCCTTTGTCAGAGCATGCAGAGAGAAGTGCGTTTCCCACCGATGGTCCTGGAGGTCTGAATTAATCCTTTCCTATCCCAAAATGTGCTAAATGACATTAACAAATTGATAATTTACCACAATCTCATGGAATTCACCAAAGGCCTGTGAAAACTAAAGAATTAACTGACCTCAAACACACATCTCCATGCCTCTGTTAGAGGCAGGGCTGTCTGTGACTGGGTGGATGTGGTGCTGAGGGTCATGGGTTAGTGGCAGTGGCTTAGCAGTAGTGGTGAGGTTGTCAGCTCTAGGGGAGTGATTGGACTTGATCTCAGAGGTCTCTTCCAACCTCAACAGTTCTGTGATTCTGTTCATTGCTTTTTCTGATGAGGCAATGTGACTCTTCCCTAGTGAAGCCTGCCAGAAATGTAGGTACACAATAAAACACAGGCTTCGGCCCAGCAAGGGCAGAGCCAGGCTCTGGTCCATTGGAACCACCCAGGTCTTATTTCCCCTTCTGTGATGTTTGTGGAAGTGGAGCCAGCTAACCCTCCCCACCCTGGCAGGTGTGCCAGGACAGGCATGTGCAAAGGGCTGTGCTGTCAATAACATCTGATTATTTTCCCAGGGAAGAGGACTTGCAGGACAGCTGTAAGACTGCACAAGCTGCAGCTTGGATGCTGCTGCCTGAAGCTTAGCTTGATTCCCATGCAGACACAACTACACCTCCCTGTCTGCTTTCAAATAATCCTCCCTCAGTGATGTCAACTTTTCTCCCACCCTTAACCTAGTTCAGAGACAGCCAGCCTCCTCTTGCAGGGAGTTTCACCTAGGGAGTGGGACACCAAGGGCAGTTTGGGAGGTCCTGTGGCAGGATCTTTGAAAAGCAGTGAAATGAGACTGGAAATATTCCAACAGAGGTATCTCCCTGCTTAACATTTCTGACTTGGAGGCACAGAAATGCAAGCCCTCTGCTTTATCAGATCATTCCCAGAATTTATATCGTGTGAGGACAGAATTGTAGTTGAAGGTCCTTCTTCCATTCAATTTCCAAGAGTTTTAACTAAAATCCATCACAGGGAAGCTTGGAAAGCCTACCTAATGTCCAAACCCCAAGGTAAGCACAGGAGCCTTCCCTTCAGCCTAACAAGTTGACCACACACTTGGGAGGATCAGGGGACAGATCTTCTGGCTCCTCCACTACATTATGCTGCTGGGACAATCCTCAGGGCCTCTAGACTCAATCACCTGACAACTGCAGTAGTCCAGCAGGCACAAACCAGTTCCTTCCTCCCTAACTGCTTCCCTTTTGCTTCTCTGCTTCCAGGGCCCCTCTGCAGCATCTTGGTGAAGCAATTTGGCTGCAGGTTCGCAGTGATGCTGGGTGGGCTGCTCAGCAGCGTGGGCATGGTGTCCAGCTCCTTCTGCAAGTCCATCAGCCAGCTCTACATAACAGCTGGCTTCATCACTGGTAAGTGCCAAAGAAAGGGCAGAAAACCCAGCTGCTGGGTTTGTCTTCAGAGATGGCAGATGGTAGGAGTCTTGTCTCAGTGCTCACGTTTTTTCCATTCACTCGTGAATTAGGACAAACCAAAAGCCCCACAGCGCAGTGGGAACCCTACAGCAGCTAGACCTGCCCTTCACACCCCTTTCACACACACCTCATCCAGCCAAGCTCACCTTGGAGGGGCTTCTCTCTGGAAAATGCTACAGGTCTCCAGAGGGCAACATGGAGAGCAAAGATGTCTGTTCTTTTTAGTAGCTTCTCAGCCTTTTGTCTTCTTAAGAAGGGAGGGAGGTTTTTTTTTTTTCCAATCTTGGAACATAATGTGTTGGGACAACATCCTTCCCAAGCTCCCTGGATTTGTATTTCACCACTCCCAGTCTGGAGAAATATGGAGTCATCCTTTTCTAACAAAAGAACCTGTTGGTTTTGAACAGCAGTAACAGATGGGAACTTTTCCTTTCCAAATATTTCTCCTGTGTGGCTGTTCTTGTTCAACTCTTGCTCTTTTCTAACACAAACAAATCAATTTCTTCAGCCAGGTCACTTTGGCTCTTCCAAGCTAAGCTGTGCCCACTGCATAGAGGAAAAACTCCCTGAGCCCTGATGAAAGTGCCAGGAAGCAGCTCTGGTTTGTTGCATGTGCTATAAAACCCAAGGTTTTTTTAATGTCCAATTCCATAACAGTTTTGGGAATGGCAGTGTGTCCCAGACAAATGTCAGCTCAGATCAGTGTTTTTAGTACACCCAAGAGCACAGGTAGCTGAATTTATGCACAGCATCTTTCTTCATCCCTTGTGTGGGGGTTTCTGAGTGCTAATCACTGGGTGTTGTGCAGCTGGGCAGGTGAGGAAACACTTCAGGGGCAGATGAAGTCATCCCTGGGTACACCGTGGGCTCTTTTCATCCTTTAAGATGATGCAGAGGGATCGTGCACTGCCATTTTCTCTTTCCTTCTTACCTTTAGGTCTGGGATCCTGTTTCAGCTTCCAGGCAGGAATAACTGCCCTGGGCAGCTACTTTGTACGGTGGAGAGCTCTGGCCAACGCCGTGGCATCCACTGGCGTCTCTCTTGGCTTCACTCTGTGGCCACTGCTGTCTCAGTACTTGCTGGATGACATGGGCTGGAGAAACACTTTCCTTATCTTTGGAGGAGTACTACTGAACTGTTGTGTTTGTGGAGCCATCATGAGACCACTTCAGCTTGCCTCAGAGTCGATACCACAGCCCCCCACGCCCGATACGGAGCCAGGGGGAAGCACAGAAGCAGCACAGCTGTCCAACGGAGCATCTTCTCCCCACCCCGAGGTGCAGCAGCCCAGCAGGGGGGCTGCATGCTTCCAGGCCCTGCAGAAGTACCTGGCTTTTGACATCTTCTGTCAGAACAAAGGTTACCAGATTTACACCATCGGAGTGGTTTGGACGATGATGGGATTCACGTTACCCCACCTCTACCTGGTGCCTTACGCCATCCAGAACGGAGTGGAGGAACGCAGGGCGGCCCTGCTCATCTCCATCATTGGGCTGATCAACATCTTCATCCGGCCCTTCACGGGGCTGCTCTCGGGGCACAGAGTCTTCACCGGCAGGCGCATCTACCTCTTCAGCCTGGCCGTGCTCCTCTGCGGGCTGAGCAACTTCATCTGCGTCGTCTCGGCCGAGTTCAGTGTGCTCATCACCTACTGCATCATCCTCAGCGTCGCCATGAGCGGCGTCGGGGCGCTCACCTTCCAGGTGCTGATGGACGTGGTGGAGATGGAGAGGTTCTCCAGCGCTCTCGGGCTCTTCACCATCCTGGAGAGCATCACTCTCCTCATCGGCCCCCCTCTCACAGGTGAGAGAAGCGGGCTGGGGGGGAAATCAGTCGTTTAGACACAGGTGACGTGTTTGGGAGCATCAGGAAGAAGTTCTTTGCTGTGGTGAGGGTGGTGGAACACTGGAGCTGGTTGCACAGGGAGGTGGTTGAGGCCTCTTCCCTGGAGATATTCAACAAGGCTCTGGGCAACCTGATCTAGTTGGGGATGTCCCTGCTGACTGTGGGCAGGTCAGACTGGGTGACCTTTGGAGGTCCCTTTCAGCCTGGACCATTCTGTGATTCAGTAAGGGGTGTTTCCAAACCCGGGCAGGCAGGTGAGTTATGCATAGGGAGCTATATAAAAAGGAGACTCAGAAAGGAACAATCAGCTCCTTCTTAAAGCTGAAGGAGAATCATTCCTGCAGCTGCCCAAGTGTCACTGCAGCCATAGCAGACAGTGAAGAAATGACCCACTTGGCAGGCAGCTTGCTAGTGGGGGAGACATGAGAGCTTTTCTCCAGCAAGACACAAATTACTGTGGTGGGACCTCCCTGTCTGTGCACTCTTTTCACTGCTTTGCCACTTTGCATTGTTTTCTCTGTGAAGTCTCAAGGACTTGTGAACATCCCATTAAACAAATTAACTGTGATCAGAATTATTAACACTCCTACATTATTCAAGAGTCTTAGAGTAAAAGGTTCTGTTCACTCTTCTTTCTGAGGTAGAGAGCGTGTTGATTTTTCTCTGGAGACAAGAAAGGAGGTAGAACCATAGAATTGTCAGGGTTGGAAGGGAGCTCAAGGGTCATTCAGCTCCAACCCCCCTGCCATGGGTAGGGACACCTCACACTATAGCAAGGTTGCTCAGAGCCCAGCCTTAAAAGCCTCCAGGGATGAGGCTTCTACCAGCTCCCTGGGCAACCTGTTCCAGTGTCTCCCCACCCTCATGTTGAAGGATTTCTTCCTAATATCCAATCTGAATCTACCCATTTCTAGTTTTGCTCCATTCCCCCCAGTCCTATCACTACCTGACACCCTAAAAAGTCCTTCACCAGCATCTTCTCTTTTGACTAAACCCATGGCTTCTCTTTCAGGTCTCCTGGTAGACATAACTAGTGATTTCCACTATGTCTTCTACGCCTCCAGTTTCTTCCAGATATCAGCTGCCTTGTTCATGGGAATCAGCTTCTGCATGCTGGAAAAAAAAAACAAATCAAAAGAGGCTTCGAAAATACCTTTGGATGATTCCTCCAGATATCAATACAGTGAAGTGCCAACTCAACCACAGCCTGAAAGTCAACCCCCTCCAGCAGTGGTGTGCACCACAAGCATATGACAAGAAAGGAAAGCAGAAAACCCAAGAGGAACACAAACAGTTACGTGGCCTGCACAAAGCTACCCAAGGCCCAGCACCGACGGCAGACGAGGAAACAAGAGTCTGCCTTCCACGGCTGTCGGCATCCTTCTGCCCTGCACTTGCACCCCGTGGGGCCTTGGCAGACTCTATGTGAGGGATCCAGACCACAGGCTGAGCCCAGAACCCAGGGCCAGCCAGAGAGCCAAAGGACAAAGAGAACCATGCTGCCTGCAGCGAACCGCGGGATACCAGCCGCGCTCGGCAGTGCTGCGACACAAAGGCTGTGTCGCTTCCACTGCTTTGAGTCAGAGCCTTTAAGGAGTCACTGGAGCTTCACAGGCACATTGCAGCTGGTAGCACTGCACAATGTGTGTGGGTGGCCATGCACAGGGGCAGTGCTTTCACAGAGAAGTATTATTTGCCTCCTCCCAACGTGCAATTTTGGTGCAGACTTGCGGAAAGCGTCCTGGTTGCTTCCCACAGCGGTGGTGGTGGCAGGACAAACACCTCCCATGGGAAGTGTGTCATTATTTTCCACATTTCTATTCTATGGAGGCTGCTGCATGGGATGCAGAACTCAGCCAAGTCTCTAGTATCATCAAATATCTTCTGCTATGAAGTATATACATGAGTTCTTCATGCCAAGGACTTTTTCAAAGCCTCCAAGGTTCATCTCCAGAGCATTAAAAGGAAAAACAAAACAAAACAAAACAGCAAACCTCAGCATGCCAGCTTTGTGTAACTAGTGATATCTCAAGAGCTTCTTGACATATCATAACAGTGCTTTCATGGCTTGGGAAATTATACTTCTTTACAGCTTTACCTGGACCCCATTTTTGCAGGGTGTGGGCAGCAAAGATGTCACTAGCCCTAAAAATAAGTGTAGGCATCCTTACATAGGGCCAAATTCAAAGCCCCTGCAGTATCACCTTCTGTAAATAAACGTAGTTCTTTAAACTCTGAGACTTAATTACAACAGCATTCTCATTAGAGAGAAGTTTGCACAAACAGAACTTACATTTCTTGTGAGTAAAACTCTCTCAGAAATCCATGGGGAAAAGCCTACCGAGAAAAGTCAGCACTGCTGACTTTCAAATCCATGCAGCCTTGGCTTTTCTTGCTGCACTCCTGGGAGTTACCCTTCTAAGTACCAAGCAGACGGCTGCATCAGCCTCTAGCCTCCCTCAGCATCATTCTGTATCATTCCAGAAGCAGATAGCAGCTCCCAAAGCACTGCAGATAAAGATTACTCAAAACATTAGAAGCCTCAGAAAGGTGGAAGCATCGAATGGGAGTGAAATGGAAGAAGCAACAGCTTTCAACTCCAGGGCAGTGCTTGTCTTGAAAACTGTTATATCAAATTCCCAGCAACACAACCACAGCTTTCATCAGAGCTGTGGGTTCCCCCAGACAAAACAAACAAACCAAGTGAAAATAGCCACACTGGATGACACCACTGGGGGGAAAAAAAAAAATTATTCCAAGGTTTTCAGAGCTGGCTTCACAGTAGGGAAGGTATCAACCCTTCAGAAGGGTTCCTGCTTCCACAGCTCAGTGTCTTCTTCAGTACTGCTCTAGGATTACTGAACCTGTAGGCTTTGCATTGCCTGTTCAAACATATACTTAAATAAGGTAACTAGTGGCAGACATACCTCATCTCTCATCACATGTGTTTATTATCTTCTGTAATGCTGACATGGACCATAACTATGAAGTAAGCAGGGACTGGTGCTTCTCAGATTATCAGAACAATGACTGCTGTGTGTTCCTAGGAAAAAGACAAACAAACAACAACCAAACCCAAATAAAACAAACAGAGTTTTAAATCAAACTAATAAAACCCAACAAAACAAAGCCACCACCACAACACACACACACAAAAAAAACCCACAACAAAAAGGGATCAAGATCCAAACCTCTTCTAATTATTGCAAATAAACCAGTTGAACAGATTGTGTCTTGTTTTTTTTTTTTCCCTGTAATTCCTACATTTTAAATTCTGTGCACCTTGCTACATCCCCTATTTGTCTTCTTCCAGAAACATGTGATCCTATTGTCCCAAATCCTCCCAATTCCTACAAAAGCCCTGGGCAAGGCAGGCAAGATAAGGTGTAAGCTACGAGTGATCAAAATTGATCACAGGAAAACAAAGGTTAGTTGAAGGAACAATAAGATGCAGCTCCTGTGTGGAGCCAACTGCTCTGTCTGCAGTGTTTCAGCCCCAGCTGGCTCACAAGCAAGGAAATGTATAGTCTAAGGCATGCTTGCAAGACATGATGGAGGGGGGAAAAAATACCAACTGGAGCTGAGCTCAGAGCTCCTACACAGAAATCAGTTCCTCCCACACCATGGCAAAGAAATCTGTTTTGACTGCTTCTTAGCGTGCACCACAGTGCAAGGTAATTCAGTACAGAGGGTTAAGGGAGTGCTTCACAGAACTGCTTTTTGGGACTCACAGACTCAACACCAGGGTGACTGTAACTTGCCTTCAGAGGCAGAGAGATGTTTCTGGGAAGAAAAACAATGAATTCACAGATCTGTGATTTTAGTGCTTCTCAACTTGTGGACTGAAAACTTCTAACAGCCCTTACAGAATTTCAGCTGGCTGAAAACAGCATTGTCTCCCCTGCTGACTTTCCACAGAGCCTTTAGAATTAACCTACAAACCACAGGTGGAAACAAACCTTGGAGGGAGAAGAGGTAACATTTTAGGCTGTTTCCACAGGTAGCTAAGATATCTGAGCTAAAGAGAAAACTGCTCCCCTCTCCTCCTGTTCCACAGCTCTCCTCTCCTACCTCTTTTTCCAACCTGAACTCCAAGCTGCCTCAAGCACAAGCTTTGTATAGTGTGACTGAGGGGACCACGTTTACAGAGCGTGCTGCAGGATAATAAACATTCCCCCCCTCAGAGCTACCATACAGGAGCAGTAACACTCAGCCCTTAAAATTCTTGAGGCCCAAAAGAAAAACAAAGCAATAGAGGCTCCTTTCATTAGCTTCAGGTTGCCCCATTTCACAAAGCAACCACAGTGTCCCTGAAGCAGTTTTTTTAACACCTACAGACAGTAAAATAATCCTGGCTTTAACTGTGGACAAACACTAACACTTTAGCCAGGTTATAAACCTCTTAGAACCAGCAGAGCAACAAAAATTGACCAGAATCATCATCATAGAATTGGAAAGGACCTTAGAGATCATCTACACCAACCTATCCACCATGAGCCTCTCAACTAGTCTCAGCTGATCAAGGACTCACCCAACCCAGCCTTAAACACCCCCCAGAGAGGAAGCAATAAATATCCCTCACTCACCTAGTCCCCTCCTACTCCTTCCTGTTCTCTTTATCATTTAAAATACCATTAACCTTGCAAGGTAAGCATTTTTGCATCAAGCACCTCTCCTTCCTGCAACAGAACATTTGCCACTGAGATATTGCAAGACCATGATCCTAAAAAGCCTCAGATCCCTGCCAGTGTCATTCTTCAAAAAGGTGAATAAAAACCTCTGGAAAGGTCACAGCTAAACTTACCCACTCTAAAACACCTCAGAAGAGCAAAATCTCTTAAATTAAGAGCTTGGCTAGTAAGTGCAATCCGTGATCTTTTAACAAGCTTCGATTAAGCTCAATGCAAGGAAAAGGGTGGAAGGAGCACAGCTTGCAGCTCCCAGGAGGACAAGGACAGGTGCTCCTCTCCTGGTTACTCCTTGCCATGCACTGAATAATGTGACCTGGAGGTGCATCACTTGAAACTCATCCAGCACAGGCACCAGCCTTTCCTAAACACTGCTATGAAATCACTCCAGGGGACACAGCTCCTACTGCAGCTGTGCATGCAAAATTATACTGACTGACCACAGATGCACTGCTTACAAACAGCACTCATTAACATTTTTCCTCTTGTAAATAGTGGTTTCCACCCATTATTAGTCAATCCCAGCATCCTTAATCACTTCTCTTTGTACTGACTAGCTCCTGTGTTTGCTTTCTCTTCTGCTTTCTGACATTAGTCATTCACTTTTCTGTGTCATGACAGATGTGGCTTTAAAGTATGTCAACACTTACCACTTACAAAGCCAGACATTGAAAGTGATTTGTTAATACAGTAACAAAACATTGCCACACAGAAGTAGTCTGCAGCACAGTGCTGATCATTTTCCTATACATCTACAAATCTATATACACAAATATGTATATATACGTGTGTGTGTGTGTGTGTGTGTGTATACATTGACTTCAGCTTAGCATTATAGTAAGACTTAAGTTGCTAGCACAGGCCTGGTCTTAACTTTTATACCAGGCAGAAATATACTTTCACATTCTCTGTCTTCCCACATCATTGCAATGTCAAATAGTTTAGTAACATTGCATCCAGTGCAGCTTTTTTGCTCACCCTTCCACTTAACATGGTTGGTGGTGGGCAAGTGTTTTACTACAGCCAGCTGTGTGGTAGGAGCTGATCATCCCAGTGTGCTTGTGAAGCATGCCAAGTATTTGGCAGATCAGTCCACGTTCAGTTTGCTTTATGTGAAAATCAGCTGCCTTTGAGAGAATACAAAAGACAACATCTGCTCACAGCCTGTTTCCTACCTCATCTACAGAAGAATTCCCATGCATTTAATTGCCTCAATAAAATGCAACACAAATTTCTGCAGTGTGTGTGTCCAGTCTATGATATTTATGTACCCTTACCTTACATATTTACAGGGCAAGAACCACAATTTAATCCACTTGCAGTGCTTGTAATCACAGTGGTTTCAGTGGAACTGTGCTGGGTCAGAATAATGTAACTGCTCTGCTTTGTGCTTAGACCAGGGCATTGCACAACTGGGGTGGAATTACCTGCAGCTGGCTTGATCCACTCCCCCTTGGCTTCATGTTTTTTCCCCACCATGTAACCTATCTTACCATGCATGTATTGTACCCTCTTTTTACCTATCCCCTCAGCTTCTAATCCTTTTGCCTTTTTATAATAGGCAAGAAACCTCTTTCCATTGTCCTTTTTTTGCCCATGAGTTACAATTCCATGTTGAAGAAGGCTCTGGGGAGACCTTACAGCAGCCTTCCAGTACACGAAGGAGCCTACAAGAAAGCTGGAGAGGGACTGTTTACAAGGCCTTGTAGCGATAGGATAAGAATGAATGTATTTAAGCTTGAGGAGGGCAGATTTAGACTAGGTATTAGCAAGAAATTCTTGACAGTGAGGGTGATGAAGCATTGGAACAGGTTGCCCAGGAAGGTTGGGGATGCCCCCTCCCTGGAGGTGTTCAAGGCCAGGTTGGATGACGTCCTGAGGAAACCTAGGCTAGTGTAAAGTGTCCCTGCCAATGGCAAGGGGGTAGGAACAGCAAGATCTTTAAGGTCCCTTCTAACCCAAACCATTCTAAGAATCTATGAAACTGATCAAAGCTTTGTTTCTCCAGTGTCTCTCCCCAGCCCCCTGCTACTCCAGAGCTCTTCCTCAGCCATGGCTTTAACATCTGCACGTACCACAGCAAAGAGGGGGCAATGCTGAGACCCAGCAAGCCACTCGGTCTGGCAGTGGCTCACCCCTGGTCCTGGCAGCCGGACAGCAAAGCCACAGCCTGGGCAGTAGCTCGGGGGTAGTCCAGGCTGAGCAGCACCACAACTAACCTGGAGAGCTTGGAAGAGCAGCGGTACCGAAACTGAGCAGAAACAAACATACACACGGGGAAACGATTCAAGCAAATAACTAGCGAGGGAAGAAAGATCTAGCTCCCTTCCAGAGCAAAGGGTTTAAATATCACAACGTTGCCGTACATCGAAATACATCCGAACTCTCCGCAGACGCTCATTTATTAGCAGCGATCATGCTACACGCTCTGCGATGGTTTGAAACACCCCAAAGACGCCCAGCCCAGCTGGCACTCCCCACACGGCAGCCTTCCTGTCTACAACCACCTCACGGTAGGCAGCCCCGAACCCGGCACCGGAGAACCGCGGAGAAGGAGGAGGAGCCGCCAGCGCCATCCCCATCCCCGCCCGCGGCGAGCAAGGACCCTCCGCGTCACGCCCACAAGATGGCGGCCGCGGCGCCCTTCCTGCTTTGCCTGGCGCGGCGGCGGGCACTGGCTCCTCTCTGCCCCGCAGGACGCGGCCGTGGAGCATCCCCGCCGTGAGCACTGCCCCGACCTGCCGCAGCGTTCCCCGGGGAGGGCAGAGCTGAGCTGAGCGGGGGTGTCTCACAGGCACCGGGTGTTCAGTCGCTGAGCGTGGGACGTAGCATCGCTGAGGGGCCGGGATGGAGCTGGGGCGCCTGGAGTACCTGCAGGCGCTCGTCACCGAGTTCCAGGTGACGGACAGCCCAGGTAACCCCCGGGCACCGCTGCTCGATGCTCTTCGACTGTGTTTCCTCACGCACTTGATGCTTCTCTGGAGGGTCGTCAAGCCCTGAAAAAGGCTGCCCAGGGCTGTCCCTATCCGTGGAGAGATTTAAAAGCCAGCTAGATGCGGTGCGGAGAGCTTAGCGGTGGGCATGGCAGTTCTGGGTTAATGGTTGGACTCGATGATCTTAAAGGTCATTTCCAGCCGAAACAGTTCTGTGATTTTCTGTTGCAGAGGCCAAGGAGCAGGTCCTGGCAAACCTGGCCAACTTTGCCTACGATCCCAAAAACTACGAATACCTCCGGCAGCTGCAGGTCCTGGATCTGTTCCTGGATATGCTCACGGAAGACAACGAGACCCTCGTGGAGTTTGCAATCGGTATGGACTGCACCTGAGCACCCTCATGGGGGGCTGATGGGGTAAGGGATGCTGGGGCTGAGGCTTTGTTTTGATGGCTACTCTCCCTATCCCGAGAGGGTTGTGCTGCACCCAGTGCTGGCAGAGTCTTGTTTGATCAAATGAGTGGCATGGAGAGAGAATTAGGAGGTAGGCATCTCCCCTCCATCCTAATAGACACTGGAACAGGTTGCCCAGGGAGGTGCTATAAGTCCCATCCCTGGAGGGTTTTAAGGCCAAGCTGGATATGGCTCTGAGCAACCTGATTTAATGTGAGGTGTCCCTGCCTATAGCAGGGGGGTTGGAACTGGATGATCCTTCAGGTTCCTTCCAACCCTGACAATTCTATGACTCTATAATAGAACTGCTGTGCATCAAGAAGATGCTTTCTGGAAAGGATCTATTTTATTCCCTCAGACTGTGAGTAAAGACTAGCTGAATTGTGAAGATGAGAGGAAATTACCTGAAATTGTGCCAGAGGAGATTAGGGAAAATTTCTTTCCTGCAGAAGTGGTCAGGCATTGGAACAGGCTCCCCCGGGAGGTGGTGGAGTCACCATCCCTGGAGGTGTTTAAAAAATGTGTGGACATGGCACTTTGGGACACAGTTTAATGGCCATGGTGGTGTTAGGTCAATGGGTGGACTTGATGATCTTAGAGGTCTTTTCCAACCAAAACAAATCTATGATACTATGACTGACTTCTGAATGAAATCTCTCCTCTAGAGCAGCAACCATTCATACATAAACTTTACCAAGTACAGGTCCAGTGTTACCATTCTGCTGTTGACAACCAATCTTCTAGAACGCTCACTTGTCTCTGAGGAACTGTCTTAGGGTGACTGATTGTGGCCTGAACATAAGCTAAGGGTCCAGATCGTAATTGTGAGTGATTCTAACGCTAGATGATACTAAATATATTTGATTTTTAAGGTTTGGGGCTGCATCTTAGAAGTTTCAAGTTCAAACATTTAGTGCCTCTTGGCTGGCCCTGTTAGCTCCATTCTCTAAAACCCCTGCAGTAAACTGCTGACCTGTAACCTGTTAGGGTTAAGTCATGCTGGAATTCTTCATTCTGTGGCAGAGGTTACATCCAGCACTAACAGTGCCCTCCAATGACATATGGGAAGAGGAATGTTCTGGTGGAAAAAAAATCTCTGGGAAGAACAGAGAAAACATTGCCCAGGAAGAGGTTAAGAATGCAAACATCCCAAAAAATCTGGATGCTTGTTTCTGCCCTAGAAGAAAAGGGCTCAGCAGTGAATTTGACTCTTCAGTATGAAAACGATCAGGGTGCGGAGCGAAGACGTTCCAGAGGTTTTCTTTTGCCGTTTTCAGGTGGCCTTTGTAACCTGTGCCTGGACAAAACTAACAAAGACTACATCTTGGAGGCCAACGGGGTGGAGCCCATCATCAACTGCCTGTCCAGCTCCAACGAGGAGACAGTGATGTCCGCAGTCACCACGCTGATGTACCTGACGACGCCGCAGTCGCGCCAGCAGACCACGGCTCTGCCCGTGGTGGAGTGCATGCTCCGCTTCTCCCTCTCAGCCAGCAGAAGGCTAAGCAACCTGGCAACCCTCTTCCTGGAGGATTACTGCACACCCCTGCAGGTGGAAGAGGCCAGGAATCTAAGCAAACACACAGCGGTGGGGATTCCCCTCCCCAAGGACTGAAGCTGTCACGACAGCACAGAGCTGCGGAGAGGGAGACCTCTCTGTTTTCCCAGGCCTCTGCTTTCTGCTCAGCAAGGCAAAAGTGTGTCAAGAACAACAGTAAATAGGGAAATCGGTCATACCAGCCCTGGGTTTTTGTTAATAGAGGACAGTAGAGCACCATCATGTCGGTCAGGCCAAGCACACAGTTAAAACTGGGAGCAAACATTTAAAATAAATCAGGTTGTGGCTGGTGGAGAGCAGGTTGTCAAGTGCAGCCCCCAGTTTGCACAAATAGCCCTTTCCAGCAGTTAGGGGGTTTTCTGCTTGGGTTACTCAGCAGCTTATATCCCTCCCATAATTCCTGGCTGGCTTTGCTGCAGCTCTCGAGCATCAACTCAAATGACTTTGAAAGGTCAGATGAACTTCATTCCTCCTACAGAAGAAAAGAAGGAGTTTCCCTGCCCTGGGAACCTGCAATCTTACTGCATCCCTTTGGTACTAAATATGCCATCCTATCATCATGGCATAGGCACCCAGCTATTAAATTAATACAAAGGGCTGGCTGTAGCTATCCTATCAAGCAGGAAGTTGTTTCCCTTTCATTACCTCTGGTGAGAAAGGTGAAGATTAAAAAAATAAGGGCTCACAGCAGTCTGGCTCCTGAGAACTGCTGTCTTATAAAAATTTCCCTTAATAAAACATGAACTTCAGTGCTGTGTAAAGAGTTTTGTACAAGCTCATACATATTTCTCTACAGCACTTGCAGCCCAGCCTTGGTTCACATGGGACAGAAACTGAAGCCTGCTTGGTCTCCTTTCACTATCAGCCAGTGAAAGGCAACCCAAAAGCCAGGGTGGCTAAATACTTAAATTTTCAGGAGTTTGAGCACAGTGCTCCCTGACATACACCCACACTCTGTCTGCTCAAGTTTCACAGCTTTGCTTCTTACTCTTTATTTCCCCCCTCCACTCTGAGTCAGCCCAAACCAAGCAGGAGTGAGGTTAAAAGCAGATGGGCTCAAGAGAAAAAAAAACAAACAAACAACAAACAGCCCACTGCTTGTATTTTATAGTTTGTACTACCAACAGCAAACATCCAAAACTCTACAGAGATGAACTAAATGAATGCAAGCTGGGGAGGAGGCATCTCTGCAGTGTGGGCAGCTCAATTCTTACTGTAACTGACCAGCTCTGGTGCCCCTGCCTGGCTGACCACTTGCTGCTCCTGAGGTGGGTGTCCCTGCAGGTGGATGAGCTGGTGGTTCCCCAGCAGTGGGAAGAGCACAGCATCCCCTTCCTGCGTCACTGCCTGCGCTTGCTGTCCAAGATGCCCTTCCAGTCGTCGGCCCAGGAGAGCAGCCTCCGGCGCGGTGCTGGCAGCTGGACGTGCCTGTTGTGGCAGCAGGTGAACAGGATGTGCTCCCAGCTCGGGTTTGGCTCTGCACCTGAGGAGGGTGAGGGAGGAAAGCTGGAGTCAGCTGAGGGGGTGAGTTTCCTCCCCAGCTCACAGCAAGCCATGCAGATGCTTTCCAAACCTCTGATGGTATCCTTGTCATCAAAGAGCAAGTCAGCAGCCACGACCGTCTTATCTCGGGTTAGGATAATCCGTTCCACAAACTCGGGTCCCAGGTGCTTCTCTACCCACTGATACTGCACAGGCAAGGAGAAAAGAGAAGATTCTGCCATGCTTTCAGTTTGCACATTGCTGGAGTCAGCCCTACTCAAAACCGTTGTAAACCAGGGGTTGCAAGTTTATGAGAAAGCTGGGGAGGGACTTTTTAGGGTGTCAGGTAATGACAGGTCTAGGAGGGATGGAGCAAAACTAAAAGTGGGTAGATTCAGATTGGATAGAAATTCTTCCCCATGAGGGCGGTGAGACACTGGAACAGGTTGCCCAGGGAGGTGGTGGAAGCCTCATCCCTGGAGGCTTTTTAAGGCCAAGCTGGATGTGGCTGTGAGCAACCTGATGTAGTGTGAGGTGTCCCTGCCCATGGAAGGGGGGTTGGAACTGGATGATCCTTGAGGTCCCTTCCAACCCTAACAATTCTATGATTCTGTGATTCTTTCCCCCAGGAAGCTCCACCTGTGTCTGTGAATCCCTGCCACAGAGCCTGGCTGTGGCCCAGGGCACACATTTAACCTGTACTTTTAATGGCCTTCAGTCAGCACTGTTTGCCTAATCATTGTCAAATTTGGCACTGGCTGCTTGCCCAGAGCACATGCACTGTGCCCAGCTAAGTCATTGCAGTGACTAAGGTCCCTCTGTCTGTTCCTGTGCCAGTGGCAAACAGGACTAATTGAAACGTTATAGCCTCTTCTTTACTCAGCACTGGCCTCCTTCAGGACAGCTGGAGAGCTCAGGCTCCAGATTTAGACAGAATTTTGTCAGTGGAGGATTCTCCAGTGTGCAATCCCCTGGGAATATCCCATCCCTGTGAGCCAGACTTCAACAGTTCCTTTGCCATCACCTGCTGACACAGCTGAGTCCGAGTGTCACACACCTGCTCCAAGAGCACAGGGCTCAGGTGCCCCCAGGTGAGGCTGGCATCATGTGGCACTCCGAGATTCTGTCTTTATAAATGAATGACTCCAACTTGGGTGGTATGAAAGAGCAAAAGCCTTGCAAAAGCCCCACAGCACAGTGAATCCTCTCCCACCTTCTCCACGATGCAGTGCTCGTATTTCCGGAGAGGACTTGTGCAGATAAAGACCTCAGTGCTGAAAAGAAACAGCCTCTGTTAGCAGTCAGGGCAAAGGCCATGAGATAATGGAGAAAGGCTGCAGAGTGCAAAGTGTTCTTACTCCTGCATGTGGATCATCTCCTGCATGGCCTCAAGGGCTCCTGGAATTGGATCCAACCTTAGAAAGAAGCCAGGGGATTCATAGACACTGGCTACCTTATCCTGCAAGAGACAGGAGCAGCATTAGCCATGGCTGTGCTTCTGGGCAAGCTCTCTGCACAACAGCTGTCAAAGCACCACTGCTTCAGAGGGAGGTGATGCTTCACACCAAGAGTGCATTATAAAGTTTCTTACCTTGAGGGTTCCAGGGCACGTCCTGCTCAGGCACACAGGAACAAAGAGTTATTCTTTGGTTGGCTTGTTTGGAGTGAGGAGGCTGACCTGGCCTTGATGCTCTGTGAGTGTAGCACCATGAATGCAGCCTCGATCTACTGCTTGACCTGCTGGTGCCTGGCAGAGCTCACACCTCAGCCCTTCCCAGAGGTCTCTCTCTGCTAACTCTTGTGCAAATCAAAGCAACAAGCTGGAGGCTTCTGCTCCTCTGACACGTTTGACCGAAATTTGCTCATGGCTTTACCAGGAACAAGTGGACAGACACATGGACTACCCAATAGCCCTCTTCTCCCTGAGAGCAAACAGGGCAACATGGTGACCATGCTAATTACCAGCCTCAGTGCAGAGGCCAGGTCAGCACACCCACACATTTGGGGGTAATCCTTTGAGACCAGAACAACTCAGCAAGAGGGAAGGAAGCAGACAGGAGTGCTCCAAAGCTACTTTTCTTTGGTGCTTTCTATGATTTCCAATCACACACTAAAACAGCAGTTGGTAAAGGAGCAGATCTTGACTTCATCATGGACAGCTGCTCCTCTGTGGTAGTGTGTCAGTGCAAATTGTACTTCAAAGAGAGTGAGGCTACAGCAGGAAATGCAGAGGTGGATCCCTGTGCTGCCTCAAGAACCTTTGGCTTCATGAACTGACCTGTGCACCACCACACCCCAGGTGGGGTTGGTGGTGATGTGAGTGGGTTCCACCTGCCACTCCCTGCACCCAACCTTAGCAGTGGACTGAGCACTGCAATTCAGAGGATCACAGCTTTATCCCTTTTCCCCCTGCACCAGCTCTCAGTGGTAAACCCACCTTCCATACAGGCAGAGAAATCGCTAACAGTAAACAAGTGGGACAGGAGGATCTCTCTTAAGGTAGAAACTAATTTTTAGGTGAGTGTATTTAGGAAAGAAATAAGATTACTGGAGGAGCAATGTCTTCCCAGGCTTAAGTAGCCAAAAATGGTGCAAAAAAAACCAAAAAGGCATTGAATATGATCCAGTACAGTGGCATCTTTAAAAGCAAAAGCAGCATTTCCAGGGCAATTCCTGTGCCTCAAGGTAGGATTGTCCTTCCAGTCCTTTTTAATTCACTGATAAGACACTCTCATACCTTTCACTATTAGGAAGTTCACTGGTTTGAATCCAACACTGGTCAGTCAATTTTAAGAACTGCTTCCTGGTGACAGTTCAGTGGCCTGTGTTAAATCAGAGCATTTCAGTGCAGGTCACAGCAGACAGCTCCCCTTATCACACAACCCCTCAGGACCTGCAGCAGCAGCTGCCATCCCAGCAGTGTTAAGAGCCAAGTCCACTTCCAGGACTAAATTTCATTCTCAGATGAAGAGATTTAGTTTCCAATCGCTCTTCTGCCCTAAGACACATGAATCTTACCTTCCCTGGGGTCATACAGGGAGCTTCAGGGGTGTCACTACAGCATTCTTCTGCTAGCGTTAAAGTTGGACATTCCCATGCCACGGAATAGTTTGGAAACTTAGTTCTCAGTGAATGTTCTTCAGGGGCAGGCTGGCAGCCTTTGCTTAGAGAATGTACAAGATGGCTTTAGAGTGCAGCTGATGGGCTCCTTGCTCTCTATCATCAGTGGAACATCAACATAAAACCCATTTCAATTAAGAGGTAATGAGAAGGAATCAACATTAAATAAGTCTTGCAGATCATGCTGCTCACTCAGCTATCACAATTTACAAATAACCATAAATCACCAGCCAGCAATCTGGAAGCACTGCCTGATTTCCCATGCAAATCAAGAGAGGTTAGGGAGCCTAGCTGAAGATGTGGTGATCAGATCTGCCCACATCTCTCTTTCCATGCAAAGCCTCACTGATCTCAGCAACAACTCCCTGGAGCTCTTCCCAAGTTACCGAATCAGGGCTTGTGCCTGAAAGCTCTTTTATCCTACAGCAAGACACCAGAAACTGGCAAGTTTCCACCACATCACAGAAATGTCTGGGTTTGCTGGGGAAAGAAATTTGATTTGCTGACTCTTAGAACCAAAACCCCTTTCTCCCTTCCCCACCAACCCTCCCCCCCAAAAAAAAAAAGTAAGCCAATTTTCTTTCCTCATCCTCATGCCATCATTGCTGAACATTTCCTTTTGACTTCCACTAGCAAGATAGCACCTTGGATAGAAAACTGGAGGAATTAGATCCATCCCATTTGCAATACTTCAAAAGAAAATTCTGGACATTTTTGCCACAGTGGAGATCTTGAGTCCTTTTCTGAAACTGTCTGGGGCCAGGTAACAACATTCTCAATGCTCAGGAGAGAAATCCCCATCAACAAAGCTCATTCACTCCACACACAGGAGAGGTCAGATGGGCAAGTGCAGAGGAGAAAGTCTTGTACATGAAATGGATTTGCAATGTGAAATTAATGGTCAACTTACCACCAGAAAAGAAAGAAAAAGCAAAGTGATGGCTCAAATGTCAAGAGGCAGCTGCTGAGCACCAACAAAGCATCAGCACTTCCTAAGTGCTGCTGATGGTGATGAAGAAGAAATCATTACCACAATCCTTCACCCCCCACCTCCCATCATGAGTGGCTGTTCATGGGTAGGACACAGCAGACACCTGCCACAAAGAGCTCAGTCTCAGGCTGAACCTTCCCCTTTCAGTAGCAGATTTGGTGCTTTTGTAGGGACAGGTGGCACTGCAGACCCCTGCTCTTTTGTGTCTGAGCTGCCAGTTCCTGCCCAAGCTTTTCTGCAACTGGGGACAAGGAGAGACCTTCTCCTGTGGGGATTTCTCCTGCATCCCAGACCGTGGCAGAACTAACAAGGTCTCTATTTTTAAACAGCTCTAATGTTTACATCAAACCTTTGTAACTTTATTGCTTTGCCAAATGCACCTACACCAGCCCAGAGATCACTGATGAAGCAGACAGACATCCAACTACATAAACCTCATTTCCTTAGGAAGCCAGGCTAATGAGAAGCAGGAAGATAAGAGCTTTCTGCCACTACTGATCTGTGTGGGATTCAAAACCGGTTATCTGCTTGTTTCATTGACACACCTAAGGTCTGGGAAGGAAAAGGATGAGCATTAAGTCAAATTAGGGAATGGGAATGCCATAAATAGAACAGAAAACAACTTCCAGGACAGATCAGATTGTAGACCTTTCAAATAAGAACAAATAAAAAGCTATGATACCTTAAAATACCTACTTTTTTTTTGTCCCAGTATACCTAAATGGGATGCACTTAAGGAATACTCAAGCAATAAATCTGTTTATACAAAGTGAGGCCTTCTACATTTACAAGTAAATAGTTTCAGAAAGTTTTGAGCATCAATAGTCATCAATTAGAGCTGGGTCAGTTTGGAGCCCAGACCCAGCACTCCTGTCTGTCATGGTGGAGCAGGAGCTTGCACCTTGGTATGGAACAGGAGTGAAATCCAGGTGAGCTGCCATTTCTCAGCAGTAAAAAGCCTCCAGGCTCAGCAGAGGACCTTCAAAATTAGCAATAAACTTCTCAGGAAAAGGTTCTAACAGCACCTCCTGGATCAGCATCCGCTGTTTTCTCAGTCCCTGACCATCCTGCAGTAACCAGAAGGAAGCATGAAGTCTGGATTCACAGTATTCTGAATTTTGCCTTGCAAATGTCTGATATTGAGTCATCTGCAAAGATTAAAAATAGCAACAAATTGTGCAGATGTCAGGTGTACCACCAGCATTTTACAAACGAACCTGGACCAGATCACTCACCTACCACAGGCTTTGCTTGTCAGAGCTTGCAGAGGGAATGATACAGGAGCAAGGTTTTATGAGATCAACAAACCCCTTATCTAATATTTATCTTTCTCGTCCTGCCACGGAGCTGCACTAGCACTTGCAGAGCACTCAGGGTGCTTTAGGTAGGTTATTACCACTGCTGCACAGCAAGAGCAGCTCACAAGTAGGCAAAGAGCAAGCTGAGGACAGTTCAGGGAACAGATTCGTGCAGTTCTTTTTGTGACAGAATCACTCCTGCCCAATTCCTGCATGCACCTCTCTTTGTAAAGGTGGGCTGGAAGAAGTCACTAATTATTACTATGTACATTCAGGCTGCTAGAATGAAGAAAAAAACAAACAAACAAACCAACCAACCAACTTTATAGCACCCTCTTAAAAACCAACCGATCCGACCCTCGGCTTTGCATACACTTGGTGGGGAGAAGGAGAGTTCCTTTGCTTACACAGGGATGGAAAGAAGTGAAAATGGAGGGGGAAAGGGAAGGGGAAAGGAAAAGGGAAAAGGGAAGGGGACAGATTAAGGCGCAAGCCCCCTCCGGGTTTCTAGCTCCGCCACAGCACTGCCCGCTGGCTGCAAACTCGGCTTCGGCCCCGGCGCTCATGGCCAGGTCCTCCCGCAGGCACTGGTCCTGCTCCCGCCCCGAGAAGCTCCGCAGGTTCCCCTCCCGGTCCCGCTCCCGTCCCGCGGCCCTCACCGCCAGGTCCTCCCGCAGGCTCCGGTACTGCTCCCGCACGGAGAAGCCCTGCCGTTCCGGCAGTTCCACCCGCGGCTCCCCGGGGAAGCGGGCACGGAAATCCCGCAGCACCGCGCCCTCGAAGTCGGCCAGGACCCCGTCCATGTCCACCAGCACCCGCAGCGAGCCGGCCGCGCTGGCCATGCCGCTCGGCGCGGTCGGTGCCGCCGGGCAGCACACGCGAGAGCTGTAGGCGTGAATATGCATGAAGCAGGGGCGGGACCGCAGCGGGTGGCAGCCCCTGGCCCAACAGCCACGTGGGAACGCGGGTGGGCTCCACCGGCTCCGGGCTTACCGGCCAAAGGTGAACAGAGCCCAGCAAGAGCCTCTCCAGGTGGGCAGCAAAAGCATGGCTGCGGCTGCCATGCTCCAAGCGAGACAAAGAGAGGGGTGGACACACAGGCAGCTTGGCTTGGCCGGAGTCTTACAGACTTTAGCGACAGTAAGGAGCATGAACACGTTCCACGGGTGGTGCAGCTTGGGAGGGAAATGCAAGTTGGTTATTTTCCTCCTTTTAGGCCAGACATCAGGTTGGCAGCATTTGCATGCAGCCGATAACAGCCATGCCAGCTGCAAGGAACTCCACCCCAGGTGTGGGAGGGGAGGAGTGCTAGAGCAAATCCAGTTTTATGGGTTAAAGACCTAAGGCTAGGGCTTCTCCAAAACTCCTCTGGAAAGCTGGGGTGGTTTAGGCACTGGCTCTTCCAGGAGGAGGGTGGAAATGGGGTGGTTTCTCTGACAGCAGCACTACACAAATCCACTGCTTCAGCTGACCATGCACCAGCTCCCCCCTCCAGGGCCAGAGCATTACAGCTTAGCCTCCTTCCCACCCCACCCCTACCTTCTTAGGGCCTATTTTCTTGGGTTTTGTGAGAAGAAACTTTCATTTCCTCCATTTTCTTGAGGGGATAAAAAAAAAAAAAAAAAAAAAAAAAAAAAAGCCTTGTGGATAAACCAGATTATATATCTGAAGCCATAAAGCCATATTCCACACTTGTCTGATCTAGAAGATAATAAAAGCACCAGAGATAAGTCAGACACTGTCTCCAGGGGAAAAATGGTGACATCAAGCCAGGTATAAGAGCTCCTCTTCTGCTACAGTCCACCTGTGTTAGAGCAAAGGCAGGTTGGCAAGACAAGGACAACGGGGAACAAAGCAAAAACCAAACCCATGAAATAAAACCCACACAGGAAACACTGCTTCAAAATTTCTATATTATTTTTACTTTTAAGCAACAGTCCAGCTTCTGTGAAATTACAACACACACTTTAAAGGATGAGATTTTCACCTCATGGTCAAGCACCAGCATGATCATGCACATCATTGAGAGTCAGTTGTAAGAAAAAAAAAAAAAAAAAAGCCCTGTCATTTTTATTTCTTTTTATGATCCACTCCACTTTTAAAGTCTTGAATAAATCCCTACCTGGCACTTGGGCCAGGGAGCTCTGGTCACCAGCCCTATTTGGCACATACCCTGCTTCATAGTAGTCCAGTATCAAGATTGATTTCTTTAAAGGCAGCATGGTGTACATTAACCAGTTCAGGATTTATATATGGGACAAGCAGGGCTCAAGGCATTTACCACATGCAGTCAATGAAACCTTTTAGACCCCCAAACCCCAGCGTTTGGAGGGAGGAACTGCTCTTGCTGATTGTTTGCTGGTCTCTTTTAACCAGGATTCTAGACCCTCGTAAAGCTCAGGGTCTCTAAAAAAAAAAAAAAAAAACCTCAGTACAAAAAAAACCCTCTAAGCACACTTAAAACCAAGCTACTCCCCCTTCCAATTACATTACTATACTTCATAAAGCTTTCCCTCAAGTCTAGCACTAGAAAACACTCATGTCACTTCCAGTAGATCTGGGGGAAACACAGGACAGAAGTGGGGATGGGAAGGGGAAACAACAACCTTGAGATCTCAAGAAAAAAAAAAAAGATGGAGTACATAAAGTGCTTCTTTTTAATGAAAGAAATTAGAGATGTAAAGTCAGGCTCAAGTTGTGCAGTTCACAAGCATGGGGGAAAGAAACAGACACGAGTTCAAAAACAGTCAGGAAGGGAAAGGATTAACCGAGGACTAGGCTGGACTTGCCACCAGGTGGATTTCTCCTGGACGGTGCAGGTGCTGGTGCTACTGGGCTAGGAACAGGTGCAGCAGGCAGGGATTTTTCTTCATTCTGACCTGGGGCAGCTTCTACATCAGCCTCAGTGATTTCTAGAAGAAAAGAAGCTTTTAAAAGTGTTTGCTGTGGATGATGAAAGCCAGATGTTTCAAGGCTTAGACAGAAGATCAGCTCCTCTCTCTCTAAGTTTTCTCCAGGCTTACAGGCACACTGGAGTGCTGCTGTAATCTGCTGGCAGGAGGAACCTCTGCCCTCTGAAGTTTTTTTTTTTCAGATGAACTCCCATGCCTCACAGTTCAGTTTCAGGCATTCAACTGCCACATTCACTCAGCTGCTATTAGGGGAGCCCAGCAATATAGTTTTTAAATGACAAGCAGCTTAAGTCTTAAATCTTGTACAGATTAAGTCAGTGTATGACCATGACAATTGTAACTCAAGTCTGAGCAGGTGCTGGAAGCCATCACAGAGGCACCAGTACTTGCAAGGGGGAGATTGAAGCAACATTCCCAATTCCATAACTGGAGGGAAGAGGATCTGACACACTTCTGAGGCTTCAGGGAACAGAGTAGGGAATAGCCATGCACTGTACATTCCCTGGGAAGCACAGGACAATTTATCTTCAATGCTTCTGAACAACCACAAGTGAAGACAGGACACAAAAGGAATCCTTCACAGGAAGCACTTTAGATACTGTAGCAAATAAGTCATTGATAATTAACAAGCAGAGCAAGGACATGAGCATCTCACATTTTTATAGAGCAACACAAAGGCCCAAGCCAGCACCAAGTCACCTCCTGATGCTGGGGAGTGAGGGCCAGCAGAGCTTCACCACCTGCTCTGTTGACAGCTTACTTCATTTGCTTTTAACAGGCCCCTGAGTTTCATCTGATGATCTCTAGGTTCTTGGTTTGGAGGATTCAGGGAATAGCTGCACATTCACTTTACCACCACCTTCATGATTTAGTAATGCTTGATGGTATCCCCCCTTCCCCAGCCTTCTCTTCAGTCCCTCCTCATAAGACAGCTGCTGCAACCCCTCACCTTTCCCTTTCCCTTCCTCTGCCCATCTACCACAACCTGCTGGGGCCTTTCCACTTCCAGGCCTGTATTCACACAATTCAAGATGTGAATATACATCTGTTGTTCAACAGAGGCAAAATGAGACCTTGTTTCCAATTCTCTCCCTGACAGCATTCAGTATTTTGCTGCTGCTTCCACACACTTCAGAGAACTTTCAGCAGTAACTCAAGGTCAACCCTGGGAGGTAACTGGTGGAGAGAGCTTAACACAAGTCTGGCATGACTTAGGTGCTGGGGTTTCCCCTGCCCCCAAGATGCTTTACTTTAGGTTTACTTACACAGAGATTATCCTGCCAACTTTATACCTGCCTGCCTGGTTTAGCTGAGTCCATTTGACAGGGAGGTTTTCTCACCATCAGCACAATTTAACTACTTGACAGAGCTAATTTCACCCAGAGAATTGGAGACTTCACTGTTCATTACCTTTCCCAGGTCACAGAAGAAGGCACAGAATAAAACTAGCTCCAGCATCTCTTCCCATGGCTCATTTTTTCCAACTTAAAAAGCAATCACTAAGCCCTACCCTTTGCCTTAGTTACCTTCCTAGCCCCAGGAGCAGGTTTCCTGCAATCCTGTAGCAATGCAGGTGGAGTTTTTTACTAATATTTGACACAATTTCATCAGGAACACTAAAAACTCAACTTGTCCACTGACACCCCCCCCCCCCCCCCCCGTATCCATGCTGATGATAACCTCAAAAGAACTCCAGCAACTTAGTATAGCCTCCATGCAATCAGAAGTAATCTACAACACAGACTCTCTACTGTATTCATTAACCCAGAGGCACAGCTGAACAAAAGAATTAACACAAAGTTTTTAAGCTTGAAGCTTCTGTAGCTCATGCATCCCACTGCCTGCTTACTCAGCAGGCTGGGAACAACTGTGGCCAGGCTCTCTGCTCAGACTGGGCTGAATGCTGCATTGTCCCAAGCCTTCAGCAGACAGCCCCAGCACTGTGCAGTACTCATGATGATGATCTGGCCACCACCTTCCTGTGTGTCATGTCACTGGTGGCAGTCAATAGTGCTGGCTGGTTCTCCGTAGCTAGTCACAGTCATCAAGCACACACTGAACCACAAAGAATCAAGAATTGCTATTACAGGAGGCTTTGGGGAGGTTTCTATAGCATTTAGAGGCCCCTGCAACCAGCTGACAGACACATTAGTACTTCCCACAATCAAGGTATAAAGAGGTTTGTCAATGTAGTAACTAAATAACCTAGTAACACCTTGTGTACTGTGCTCAGTTTTGGGGCCCTCACTAGAAGAGGGACATTGAGGTGCTGGAGCATCTCCAAAGAAGGGCAACAAAACTGAAGGGTCTGGAGAGGAGCAGCTGAGGGAACTGGGGTTGTTTAGCTTGGAGAAAAGGAGGATGAGGGGAGACCTTCTGTCTCTCTACAACTCCCTGAAAGGAAAGGCTGGAGAAAGGTGGGAGTTGGTTTGTTCTTTCTAGTAACAAGCAACAGAACAAGAAATGGCCTCACATTGCACCAGGGTAGGCTTAGGTTGGGTATCAAAGAAACTTCTTCACTGAAAGGGTTCTCAAACACTGGAACAGGCTGACCAGGGAGGTGGTTGAACCCCTATCCCTGGAGATGTTTAGAAGACCCAACATGGTTTAGCACCAGGCTTGGCCAAGCTAGGTAATGGTTTGACCTAATGATCTTAAAGGTCTTTTCCAAGCAAAATCATTCTACAATTCTGTGATCCTAAAGCAGTCAATGCTTTAGATCAAGTGGTGAAGTTCTTCCATTATCAGAAAGGGCACAATCTCTCAGCTTTCTACCAAGTGTACTGCAAACTGCTGGAAACTGTGATGCAAAGAGGAACTACAGCTTCCAAACAGGAAGCCAGAACACTGCTGCAAGAGGAAAAAGTTTTCCTCCCCCAGACAGGCATGATTAATACATATGCCTACCCCACCTGACACCTACTTAGGGCTTTATAATCAGTTACACACAGAACATAATGTCCAAATTCAAAAGAATAAGCTTTTTTACTGATGGAAGACCATTAAGAATCTGGTTGTGCTGTGAACTTGTAAGCAGACAGCTTTTACTTGGAGGTGTATTCATCTAGCCCCTTTCCAACTCCAGAGCCAGCTCTACTACCACTGAGCACAAAAAAAAATCATCTGTGTGGCAGGTGGGATGTTCTCCAGCTGTCTGCCACCTCATCCACCATGAATATATCAAGTGGTGGAGTGACACAGACAGCTCAACAAGGCTCTGTGCTCCACTAAGCTACAATACCCCAAACTGTTAATGGTAGGAAGCAATTTAAGATTCTCAAGAATCTACCTCAGACACCACTTCCAGGAAGCATTAACTTTCTACTCCTTCAAAAGTACCATCAGTGGAAGTTTAACATCCAAATTTTTGCTTCTCATTTTTATTTCATCTTAACCATCTTCAACAATCAGTAAACAATCCCAGTCACTCACTTTTCAATACTGCTTTTAAGTAACACTTGCCAGCATGCATTTATTTGGTACTCAGCAAGAACTTCCTTCACTGTCACCTAACAGGGACAAATCAAAAGCCAGTAAGTGAGAGCTGTGAAAAACCTCTTTTTTTTTTTTTTTTTGCCCCCACAAGTCAGAAATATCACTTTGTAGTCCAAGTTTCAGTCAGTTGTTGCTAACACAGGCAGCTCTACTTCTGCTTCTTCCCATCCCATCTCTTATTGCCTCACCACTGCCTGCAGGCTCTCATCTGATCTCATGGTGAGCTGATTTAAATACCAGGAGGAGCAGAGCTCTGAGATCAGTTTACTTCTACTATCAAACCACATCCTCCTACTTGAGACAAACACTAGATGCCTACAGTGCTAATTAAGCTCAGACAAGCATGGGAAAAGTACTAAAGCAGCCTGTAGAGTTTGACTAGAAGCAGCCTGCTAAAGAAGGAAGCCTTACTTCAGGCACAGATACCACTCAGAGGTAGTTAAAAAATGCTGTGGAAAAACTCTCACCCTCCCAGCAGAAGTCTTTTCAGGACATGGAACTGCTAATGGCTTTAGTGATCTCCCATAACCCTTAGGTGTTGAAAGTAGCACTTGGAAAGCAGGCAGTCAGCATGCACATTCCTCTTGTCAGGAAGTCAGCTATTCTTGAGGTGAATCTCACCAAGGAGAGATTTCCAGCCTCAGAGCTAGAAATAACACTTCATGGTTCATATGCATGCTGCTAGGGGAAATGCCCCTGTTCACATGAAATCTGCAGTATGCAGATCAACTTCCTTGGCAAAAAATCAGCATTTAAAAAGCAACAGGAACTTAGAAGCTACTTAATGCAGACACTTTCAGATGCAGTAGCTGGTTTGGAGCATTTCTGTGAATGTAGCGTTTGCTGTATGAGGAGACAATAGGAAAGAAGTAAATTGCTATGCTAAAATACATTACCTTGAGTGTACTATTTAATTATAAGCTACTAGAGCAGCAGCAGAGTCCTTAAATCACTGAACTCTCTCTGCAAGCTGGTATCCACCTTGCCTTCTAGTAAGCAGACCTTGACACCAACTGCTGCTGGCAAAAAAAAAAAATGAACAGGACTGTTCTCATTTCTAAGCTGATGACTAACAGGCACTCTGCTGCTTCATTCCATGCCCACATTTCCACTGAGGTACTCAGGTCACTGAGTTGATGCATTCAAGAGACAATCCCAAACTGTCTCTCTCCTAACACATGACCATTTATATATCCTATATCCTTTTTCATTTCAACAGCTGCAAAAGGCTTTTACTGCAAGAGTCCAAAGGAGCTACTCACCAGAAGTTTCACCACCAACATCTCCTCCCTAGAAGAGAGAGAAACACATTACATCTCTCACTGCACAATGGACTTTCCCTTTCCATGGAAAGGGTGTTCAATATTCCACATAGTGACCATGATGGCTCCATCTAGCAACACTTTGAGTGACAGACCCAGTGACACACTTTTAGACCAGGAACAGCCTCTTTGGGACAGGCATCAGAGCAGCACGGTGGGTTCTGCAGACACATATCATCAGATACTAATCTGCAGATATCATGGGTTTATAAACACCAGTTCTCATGGAATGCCCAATAATTTAATCAACTGTTTATTTACCCAAAAGTTTAAACAGAGACAGTACTGAAGCAATCCTGATGACCTCTAATATGTGGCATACTTGTGATTCCCACACTGTGAAGGAGGTGGGTGGGCAAGAACACTTCATTATATACAGCACCCTACATCAGGCAGCACTGACAGGAACCAGAACATTGTAACTGCAATGCTGACAAAGTTATAATGTAAGCAATGAGCAACAGCTCAGTGCCCCCCTCCTTTCTACTGAGCAACTCCTTCCAACATTTATCTGTTAGCAAGGCCAAGAGGGTTTATTCTGCCCAGGCTCTTTAACTCCATTTGTTAAATACAGATCAGGCCTTGTGCAGTGTTACTGATGTAACTTTCCTTCACTACATAAACAACAAAAATCTTCTTTTCATACTGAAGCAGTTCACAGGCTGCAACTTGACACAGATACAAGTCTTCCAGCAACAGCCAAGGCTCCTCAATGGCATGAGGTTTTAATAAGCTTCCATAGAGTTAACATTATTCTACAGTGAAACTGCAGTCATCAGGATATAAATGCAAAATAAACTCACATATATATTGCCTTAAACCTCAGACTGGGCCAGAACACTCCAGCTTCTCCTGACTGTAGCTGCCACTACTGCACAAAATTGATGTATTCTGCACTAGAAGAATCTGTTTGCAAAGCTGAGAACCACGGCAAGGGTAAACAATGTTTAACAATTAAGTAGAAAATGGAATCAGAGTGAAGAGTTTGTTATTGTTTTCTGTGGCAGCAGCTCTAAACTTAATCTCATTTCTAGTTGTTAAATTTCTGTTTGTTAGATTGGATTAAGACATTTTCTGCAGAAAAAAAAAAAAAAACCAACACAGAACAGTTTTATGGCTCAAAGAGCCTATTAATCAAAACTGTTGCAATGATCAATGGCAATTATCAAAATAAAACTCTGTTTATATCCCACAAGGCAAAAGGTATCTGCCTGTGGCAAGTTGAAATATTTGAGATCAAATATTTACCTATCCAACTCTTAAGAAGACCTAAAGCTGGATATTTTAAAAAACAGGGTTTCTTTTTTTTCCCCCTCTAGAATTGATTTATGCAAGTGCAGTCTAGTGGAGGTTCCTCTTCTGCTAAGTTTAGAGGAATTACTCCTCTTCATCCTGTTTTTCCCCATTAGATGTAATGAAACATCCAGCAAATCCCACATTAGCACTACAAATTGTGCTCCACATTGCTACTAGTAGACAATTTATACAGACAGTAACACAGTGGTATTAAAGACAGGAGCAGAGAGGAAAAAAGCATTTGCTACTCAGGTGAGTACTTGGGGTGTGAAACCAAGCCCTTTGTCAGATGCAGACAGTGTTGTGGGTAACTACTGTTTGCAAAAATCTATTAAAGCACACAGTTACATGGCTGCAGGTAGATTTCACACTATGCCTCATCACTAAGAGCTCTAGAAAGTGGTCCTTCTGGAAAAATCCAGCCCTGCAGCTACTATGGCATGTGGAAAAGAGAACCTTCAGGAAAAGAAGGAATTTCAGAATGAGGCTTCAAAATCCTACAATGTTTCCAAGTGTGTGAACATCAGTGATAAAGCAATCACAGGCAGAGTGTGAATGGCCCCATTATCAAGCTCTTTGTAGTTAATGTACTGACCTTGGCATCTACAAAGTCTCCACAGTTTGCTTCAGTTGAGTTTGTTCTTTGTGGTCCAGATGACTGACAGTCGTCTCTGATTTCACCTGGCTTAGTCCCTACAAGGAGAGATTGATTTTAATCAGGTTGCAAGATGAACTTACTGGGAAAGTAGATCATAGCCAGTGGTTTGGGAAGGGGCAGGGTGTTTCAATTGGGGTTTTTTGTATGGTTGGTTGGATTGGGGGTTGGGTTTTATATTTAAATAAAAACTATTAACATTTTAAGAAGCCCTGGTCCTTTAGGTAATTCACAAGCAACCATCTTATAACATCTCATGTAACTGAAGGTGTCATTTAAACAGATTAAAAGCAGAGTCCCAAGGCCACTTGTACTGGCAATGCTGTGCAGAAATGGAAGCTTAATCCCAGCTGCAAGTACGACACCAAGCTAAGCATTCTCTGATTAATCAAGAGCAATGAGTGATAGCCCAAATACTAAGACCCAAGTTCACCTTACTGCCATTTGATCAACTTGGAGAATTGCACTCAAAATAAAATTCTCTGCTTGCAACATCTATGCCTAAGACCTGTATAAAAACCCCTCTGAATGCAACTCCAAGTGAGAACTACAAACCTCGTGAAAGCAAACATCTTTTATAGCACTCAGTTACCAAGCAGGAAGGGAGCTCTGGCTTCCACAGAGCCACCAGCAGCTTCAGGCTGACACAAAGAATGAACACAAGCCTGTCAGCAGATCTGGCATCAAAGCACTACGATCTTACCTGATGCTTTAGCCCAGGAAGGAGGATTTTCTTCAGGAGTTCCAAAGATGCTGGATGCCATCTTGTTCCTCCGCACAGGTTGCTCTTTTGGCTCATCAAAGCCCAAGGAGAAGTTGGACCCACCTCCAGGAGGACGCAGCACTCTGGAGAGAAAAAAATCAGCTTTACACCCTTACATGCACCATCACCATTACTGACTTGTGTTCCAGCATACAAGTCCAGACTAAGAAGCCAAGAAATCATTGCTGGCTCTTGTGATGGGGCAGTCACACAGGCTAAATTTTGTCTCAACATTAATTATGTGAGATGACTGTGCTGTGTATGGGCTTTTAACAAATGAGACAGGCTGCCATGGCTCCAGTGCAAAGTTTCAACTACAAAAGGTAAGCTGCCTGCAGCATTCCATCCAGGCACTCTATCTCCACTACTCTTCAGCAACACTTACAAAAATAAAATCCCCCCTGCACTCTGTTAGTGCCTTTGCCTGGTTCAGTGTCAACCAGAGCTGCTGACACCAGCCTTCTGCCTGAGCCAACTGAAAAATAGAACAAGGGGTATGTAGGCATGTCAAATTCCAGCTTTTTGAAGAGAACCCTGTGAAGGATAGCATCAATCTTCAAACTGGCAGCACAGCAAAGAATAAAGTTTGGCACCTGAGCCAAAGTACTGCTTGCATCACTGGTGACTGCAGCCTGCATCTAGATTTGTTTCCTTGGGAAAACCCTCAAGTCTGCAGCATGCTACTGGACCAGACTTAAAAGGTGCAATTAAACAGTTTCACACTAGACTATTATTGGGAGACACACGTGTCCAAAGCTTCAGATATATAACCTACATCTAAGAGTCTTCTCTCAGGCAGACACAAAAGCTTTCTGCTCAGTACTCTGTGAGCTATGCTGTGCTCTGCTTCCCAATCTGCAGAAAACAACCAACAGCAACAAAATTAATCTTTGCATGTAAATTCCTCCAGATCTTGTTTTGTTTGTTTGTTTGGTTTTTTACACACAAGATCTTTTCAAGGCTAGTGTGTTAGCTGGAGAAGGCAGACAAAACCCATGAGAATAAAAACACACAAGGCCATATGAGAACTGTCACAGCCCCCAAAGAGATGGGAAGCACACCAACAAAACTGGGCTTTCAAGACACCCAAGTGCTCAGAAGCTGAGACCAGAACAAGCTAGTGATAGTGCACACTGTCTTTTAGTTACAAATAATGAATTCAAGTTAGAACACTACACAGCTTGTTACTGCACCAAACCTGGGAATTCAGCACAAAGAACACGTCTGACTACGATGTCATCACCATCAGTGATTCACATCTTTTGAGACTTTGTGCCCATTACATTCCAGACACAACAATAAAACACGCCTGCAGTCTGCAGAGCTCAAACACAAAGCACCAAAAATGCACCAAGGTGCATGGCTTGGATGTTTGGTGTGACTACACTAACAAACTACTTTTCCTGATAAAATTCTTCTCCAAAGTCCTAATTACTAATGCTCAGCTGCTAATGGGATGATCCCAGGAGACAGCACAGTGTGTTTTACTACAAGAATGTTTTTGTCTTGTCTGCTTTCTGAAGAGATAATGGTCTTGAACAGCTTCCTTATCTTTTATTTGCAGAGGAAACATCCCCATGTAGAAGGTTTAGTTTCTGAGTTACATCTGTTGCACTTACTAATCTGAGGAACAGGCAGGAAGGGCTTGTTCCCACAACTTGGATCAGCTTTACTTGCCACAGCAGCAAAACCAAAACACTTAACTGCACAAGTTTCCAGTGACAGTTAATGAAATTAACAGAAGTAATGGAAGGACAAAAGCCATTGCTCAAACTGTTAAAAAGGAATAATCCCTCTCCCCAACCTCAGCTAAAGGCTGATAGATTTAGAAACCTCTCACAGCCTTGACAGGCTTTAACATGCTTCACCAAAGCCCAACTTCAAGCAGTGAACTGCTCTTAAAATTGTGCCTGATGCCCAGTGATGTACACTGAAAAACTCACCCACAGGCTCCATCCAGGAAGAACGAAGCACCCTTATAAAAGGTTTGTGGGTTTTTTCCTGCTTTCTTTAAAAACACACCCCTTAAAGTTAATAGCAAACCAGAAGTATCAGGCAGAAATCTTACAGAAAAAAAAAAACAAGAGAATGGCTTGAAAAAACGACCCCATCCTCCCCGAGCCAGCGGCTACTCCTGCAGAAACGTGGAGCGCCCGACAAAGTGCTGTGCATCTCTTCCAGACGTACCTGCCAAGTTTTCTTTGTTTCGAGATAGGCTACAGCTTCCCCCATCCCCGTTCCTCCCCGACAGCCCAGCCAGGCCCCGCTGCAGGGTCGGAGCCCGGGAAAGGAGCATCCCCCCGCCCCCGACCATGCTCCCTGCGAGCCGAGGGTCAAAGCGGCAGCAGCTGGAGCTGCACGGAACGGCCACTCCAGGCTGGGCGAGGGTCCGGACGGCCAAGCGCAGCGGCGTGCGGGGCCCGGGCTGCGGGCGGGGCGCGACACTGGCCGAGCCGCGGGCTCCCACCGAGGCCGGCAGGTGGGGAGGCCGCGGAGAGCAGACAATGGAACCCGCTCAGCCCCACCCAGAACACGGCAGCCTCCCGGGCTGCTACGCCAGGTTGAGGAGCAAGGACAGTCTTGGCAGCCACAGGGAGGGGAAGGCGGCGGGGCAGAGGAGAGAGGAGCAGGGGCGCAGTGCCATGTGTGTCCCCCACCGCGATGAGGCTGCGCGGCCGCGCAACGAGGCTGGCAGTCGCCTCCCTTCTTTGTTCAGAAGCGGCAGGGACGCACAGGCACACCCGAGCAGCCCGGGGTGGGTCTCTCCAGCTCCCACCCCTGCAGTTCCCACACTCCCCTCCCCCGGGCAGCTGCGGCAGGGCACTGCCACAGCCTGGATCCCCCATCCGCCCTGCCCATCACCCTCCCGGCAGGGCAGCTGTCTTCCGAACCGACAGACAGCTCGCTGCCCCCGAGAGGGTGCGGCCACCTCCCCCGGGAAATGGTGAGGAGGGACCGCACACACCGAGCCCCGACCCGGCCGCGCCCGCCAATCCCTCCCGACCCCAGCACAACTCGCGTCCCGCCATCCCTCCTCAGAGCCGTTCTAGGCAGCTCCCTCTGTGGCCGTCCAGGCCCCCGAGGCCTAAGGCAGCTGGGAACGCCGGCTCCACCGCGAACGGTCTCAGCCCCACCACCCCTAATGGTCCCAGCGGCCCCTGAGCCCTCGCCGGACCTGGAGCTGTTCCTGCCACTGGGGTCCATGCCCGAAAAGGTGGTCGTGGTTGTCATAGCGGCAGACACGGAGAAATTGGACGGAGGGGAACGGACTCCGCTGAGAGACCAGCGGGGAGTGGCGGTCCCAAATACGGAGCAACCTCCCACCGGCTACTGTGTCTCGCGGCTGCCGCTGACACCTGCAGCCGCCGCCCGCACCGGTCGCGTTTTTTATAGCCACCTCAAGGCCCGCCCCTCAGCAGCCCGCTCATTGGGAGATTCAAACCTAATTCCGAACTCCTATTCGACCACCCCCTGCCACTCTGCTCCCTGTCCCGCCTCGCCGTCTATTCTGAAGCGGCTTGCCTCATCGGAAAGAGCTGATTGGTGAAGCAATACGTCTACTCTGTGGCGATTGGCTGCGCCTGGGCGGAGGCGCCCTTTGTTGGTTATTGGCGGGAGGCCCGTCGCTCACATCGAGCGAGCTGTGATTGGCTGAACCACGCATGAGGCGAGACAAAAGTCGGGGTGCCGCTTCCCTTGGGAGGGAAGTCCCGGCGAGGCAGGGGGGTGGGTTGGTGGGTGCTGTCATCCCGCCCGGCACCCTCCGTGCCCCACCTGCTGCGAGCTCCACCTCTGCAGGCATCGCCTCGAGCACCCCCAGCGCCCACTCCCACTGAGGGCCTGCTTTCTCGCACCACGCTGGGATGTGGCCCGGCCCCTGCCTGCCTTAAGGTTGCCTCAGAGCATGTCATGGCACAACACCGAAGTGTATGGATGAACAATAAAGGGGCAACCCAGGGGCCAGGGCGGTCACACAAGGCTGCTGTGATGTTAAGAATTGGCTCCAACGAGGGCAGAGACACAGCCAAGGGGCTGCAAAGACGCACAGGGCTGGTGTGAAACACCGTCACCTCAGATGATGTGCGGTGGAATGAAATAATTTGCTGTAGCAGAGGTTTTTGGAGTAGTGGACTATTCCTCTACAAAGCCCAGCTGGATGGCTCACCTCTCCTCAAAGCAGGCAGCCACTGGATTTTGTGCACATACCTTCCCCCCAAGCCCAGCATACAACTCACACAGCACACACTTTACACCACCAGGTGTTGGCTGCTGACCTACCTGGCAAATCCACCTTTGATTTGGTGACAGGGACCTTCCTGAACTTGCCCCAGCATTCAGACATAAATGTCTCCTTGATCACTACAACTTTACTCCAGTATCCACACATCAGGACCTTCCACTGCAAATGTTATTTCAATTTGTTCATGTATGGAGGGAGGAGGAAAGAAAACCATTGCCTGTTCTATCCATCTCTCCCAGTTGGCACTAATAACATCCCTTCCAACCTCCTAACCGCCCTTCCCAGAAAATATTTTTCTCCAGTCTGGAAAAAAGTCTTTGTGGTACACAACACCTCATGTTCTACATAGAGTTACGTGTCTGAATTATCACCATTCTCAACATAGCTCAGTAAAAAACTACAACTACACAGATAGGACCAGAGTGTTTGGTTATGTTTCTTTCCAATCTAGGCTCTGTAAAAAAAATTTGTTTAAAAAACAAAACAAAGCCCCAACCACTATTTAGGCCCCCAGGGGATTCTGTCACATCAACATCTTTCCGGAGGTAGATTAAAGGGAAATGTTAAGTACCATGACACAGTTGGTTTAATTCTATTATCCCTTAGGCTTGGGCATGAAGAAGTCAAATGATTCTTCCTACTTGCATACAGGTAAACATCTGCTCTCTCAGGAATTTTCCAAAGTATTTTGTCATCTGAATGTTTTTTATTCAAACCCACAAGATTTGACTCTTAAATTTGTACCCCCGAGATATATGGAGCCATTTTTTAAAGTCAAGATGAAGAAAAACCCGTTCCCTCTGCCAAAGCTAGTTTAAACATGTAGCTTTAGAATCCTAAACCTCCACTATTTCTGAGGCACCACACTGATCCTGACTGCAGGAGAGTCTTTAAATAAAAGCTGCTTTGCTGATTATTTACCCAGAACAAGATGAAGGGAAGTTTATGAAGATCATGATGGCAAACGGGCTTGTGACCCTTCTCAGGATGATGACATTGGACCAGAAAAATTCTCAGCAGCTGTTTGAAAAACTCAGACCCCAAACAATCCCACCTGTCGTTGAAAATCAGCCAGCAAAGATTGCAAAAAGCATCTGGAAGCTTGAACAAGACTCCAGGAAATGCAAGGGTTAGGCAAGGAGAGATGCCATCCATTTGAGAGAAGCCACAGCTTGGTCATCCACCCATGACCAAGAGTTTCATCTTTGTGCCAGCCTCTGCTACTTACAGCACAGTCACAAAGAATATTCTTTCTTTATTCCAAGCACATCATACAAAAAGAGGTTTTGACACAGTCGTGTCTTCCCTTCTTCCCCCAACTCATTCACAGTTGAAGGTTAAAAGTAAACCTCAGCTAACAAATAATCCTTGTTACAGCTGGATTTGCAGCTGTCAAAGACTTTTGCATCTGAGGAGATGCACAGTCATGGAAATTCAGCAGAAGCCTAGTACTCTACGACAGATCCAACATTTCTGCAACTGAGCAGATGCTGCAGCTTGCAGGAGTGGGGAAAGTTGCTTTGGTGCCTCTTCGGGTGCAGTTCTTAACAGTAACTTACTGTTTGGGTAGGAGGCTTTGAACCACAGTGTCCAGACTCCTCTCAAAGCTGCAGAGATGTAGTTCTGAACAGCAAAAAAAGCAGAGTGGGCAACACATGCTGCTGTTCTTGTCTGGGCATCCAGCATCACAGATAATGTTCTCCAGATAATGTTCTCCAAAGCACTGCTCCTTTGGAAACAAAGATAAGCATCACTAGAAGGGGAAGTCAGTGCCCTGACAGAGTCTTCAGAGAGCTCCTTTCCTTCCACTTTTGCCTTGTCCAAATTTGCTTAAACTCTGAAGTTTTTTAAGTGATCCTTCAAGAGCCCTTGCAGGGCATCAGATGGGCTTTGAAGAGACCTATGGACTGCATACTGCAAGGGGCTGACCTAAGCCAACAAAGAGAGAACAAAATTCATCACAAAGGGTATCCTTTGTGCTCATTTCCCCCCAGAGAATATTCCCTTACTAAGGAAAAACAATATATTTATTATTTATCCACAACCTCTGTCTTTCCCCAGTGCTCTCAAGTCATCCTCATCTCAGGAGTGATTGTTAAAACCTACAGCTCTTTCCCATGATCCCCACTCCACTGCAGCTCTTCGCCAGCTCACACTTCTGTTGTCTTCCTACAGCACCCCACTGACCCTCACTCATCACCTCTGATATCTCACCTGACAGTGACACACTTCTCTCCTAGCACCACCAGTTCTGCCCCATTCCTTCTGCCTACACCAAAATTCTTCAGGGAAAAGGGAGAATTCTATCCCTCAAAGGGACTCAAACCATTTCATAAACACCAGTGGGGCCTCCTAGCATCTCCATGTTAGAGTAAGCCCAAGTGAAGACATCAGGAAACCTCTGTAATTAAGCATCTTGGATGCCAACCAAAAAATGACAACAGGGATCAAATTCCATTCTTCCATCTCTTACTTTATCCTCACACTCCTCCATCCTAAGCAGCAGGGAGAAGCGCTGTAGCACCAATTCATTCTGGCACAAAGTACAAAAAAAAAAAGGCAAGATAAACTAGAGCATTAAATGATTTGCTATCAGAACACAGCCAGTTTGGCAACCACTGAACAGCCAAAATGAACAACCCTCAGTAATCCAGAGAATGGAATGCATTCATTACAGTGGTAATAGAATTAAAATAATTCCAGTTATTTAAATGCTTTTGGTTTGTCTTTTAGTACTCCACACCAGCTGATAAAAGTGTACTGAGAAAAGGCCACAATAAAAAAAAAAAACAAAAAAACCCCTTCAACTTATTGTTCGCTTTCAACTTAATAGATGACAATCAAGGAAACCTCAGTTGGGTTTGAAAACAAATTGCTATTCCTTAGAAATCCAATTCTTTCCAAGTGGCTGGAGCACAGGAAGTAGTCGCTCTTTGAGGCAGTCATATTATACGTTGTCATTAATGTTGCAGTAACAGTCACAATAGAAGCAGTACCCCACAGACAGAACAACAGTGCTCAGGTTACATCCTCTGCCTCAGAAGTAAAATGAAGGCACCAGAAAGGAATATTCTTGGAAGAAAATCATCTTGCTTTGGCCGTAACCTTTGCAGAGATGCTCTGTTTCGATACTGTAGTTAAATTGAAGCAGCAGCTCTCTTAGTACTATTCCAGGGTTTTTCCTTTTGTTAACACCTCCACAGGCCAGCAAAACGACCTCTCTCACGTTACCACTTGGAGCATTTCCTTACACTCTTGGCAGTTTATCAGAGTCCATTTCAGAACAGCCTTGCACTCCCACAGCCCCTTCGGAACCAGCATCTCGGGCCACTTAGGACTGATCCTCTGAGAGCCCTACTGAAATGAGTGCATCCCCATGGTGCAGATCCTCTAAGGCCAGACTGATTTTCAGGTAGTAACTAAGGGTCCCACCAAACCCAGCTGTCATTACCCCCATTACAGGAATAAAACTGCTGTATTTTGGGTGCCTGAAGCAAACAATTTTGGTCACATATTTTTCAATAAGTGGTGGTGTCCATGCAGCTGAAACTGTCCAAGGGACTAATGACCCAGTGTGTGCTGAAGGTCTCACCATCCACAAGAACCTGCTATTGGATCCAATTACAACTTATTCCATTCCTTCTCATTTAAAAACCACAAGAGGAGTATTCACTAAATTGCAGAGCAATCACTTTAGAATACATTATTTGAAAATTGAGGGTAATAATATAATTTGCCCAGGCTCCTGGAAGATCCCAGCTGTTTAACAAACAGGAAAATCTTCCCAGCTCATGACAAGACCTCTTTGCCCAGCTTTCCTTTAGCCTCTGACACGTGCACTTGTAGCAGTCTGTTAGGCTAACAGTGTAAACATGAGAACTATTGGAAACCCAGCCAAGCCAAACAGCTAAGTGAACTCCAAATTGATCCAAACTGTTTATATACCTGGACTTCCACCACTTCTGAATCATCACCCCAAGCAGCAGCTTTCTTAGTGAAGTCACAGCACCTAGCCTAACACCTAGGTCCCAGCTAACAGGAATCAACAGGTACTCTCTAGCAGAGAAGGAGCAGCACCAAAATTCAAAGAGCGCTGTTGCAAGAAGTGTTATTTGCAAGACCATGGAAAAAAGAGTTCTAAAAAAGTAGGGTTCAAAAGCACAGGTTAGCATTTCTGCACTGCTGTGTACACAAATGGGTATCAAAATGTGCCAGGCCACAACAGTTTGCTAAATGAATGACAGTTAAATATATGAGGCACTTAAGAAACTAAGTCACTTAAGGCCTTTTGATTTTTATCTCAAGAAAACACCTCTCAGTAAAGATCATTTTATCAGTTTTTGACTGCAGTCAACATAGTTCAGAAACACCAAGCAGCCAGGTTGGATGAGGCCTTGAGCAACCTGGTCTAGCAGGTGTCTCTGCCTATGGCAGGGGGGTTGGAACTGGATGATCTTTAAGGTCCTTTCCAACCCAAACCATTCTATAGATCTACGAATATGAGGAGCAGGCTCAGGTGAATAGCAGAATGATGTTAAAAAAGAAGATTTCAATGCCTTCATTTTTTTTTCCTAATAGCCTGTGGCTAAATACTAGAGGCAATTTTGACTGATGCTGAATTAAGGTGTGTTTCCAAAGCTGCCACACCAATTCAGAGGCTGCAAAAGCCTCTGGTTTTCATTTTTTTGGCAAGCTAATAGCAATTCATGTTAAATGGTCTCATTTTATTCATGCAACATTACCTTACATGAATCCTGCAGATAAGTTCCTGACAGACAAAGTACCACTCTACTAATTCAGGAGATCCAAGGCATTGTTTTTGAAAGCATGCTGTTCACTACCTGTCACTTGACTTGTGTTGCCTCAGGAAAGAAAAAATTGTAGGCAAGATACAACAGGGAGTTTGGAGATTCAGAGTCTTAAACTGGGCTGAAAAAAAACTGTATTTAAGCAGACCTCACCCTTTCTTCAGAAAGTACAGCAAGTCCAAACATCTTTTTTTGGCCAAACAAGATAAAGACAACTTTTTCCTGGAAAAAGCCTTGGCATGATATCAAGTTGAAAGCATTTTATACTGTTATCAGAAATCTAGTCAGGTTGAGATCCAGATTTTAAAGCCAAAGAGGAACAGATTCTATGTCTAACCTATGAAAGGTATTGAAACGTATTCCCCCACACCCTTTATTTCAAAGCAGCTTTTTCCAGGTTTTTGTGGGTTTGGATATGAAAACATCTGTTCACAAGAGGGAATTCCAACCTTGGAATATACCACAGAAGTCTAAAAGACATATATCAGAATAAGAAATAATCTGCTTAGCAGGAAAATTTCCTAGAATTGAAACAGTGGTGTGTAGTGGATTACACCCTTCAGATACACAGTCAAAAGCAACTGCCAAACCACATGCTGGATTTCTTGTAGCTGCACTAGATGCAATTAATGCAATATCAAAGGTCTTAAAATGATGCCAGAAGTCAAACAGATCACTTCCCATTAGCTGAATGCACAGACCTACCATTTTGCCACAAAGTTAAAACATTTCCAGTGCCAGCACGCACAGGGCTAGTCCCAGGTAGTTCTCCAATTCACCATTACAAAAAACTGCCACCAAAAAAGTGAGCCCTACTAGTAGGTTAATACCTAAAAAGAACAATAACTCACTGCAAACAGTACAAGATATCAGAACATTCCTAGGACACCAGAAAATGCCTTGGGGCTGTTGAAGAGGTACATAACTCCATGGATTTCACTGCAATCTCTAAAATTCCCCATGAGACAACTCAACCGCCTTGTGGAAAAGACTGATGGAAAACATGACTGTCAGTACCTCCTCCCTCCAGCACTTCAGAATTTCCCCTTTCAAACAAGAACACCAGAATGGTAAAGCAGAGCTTGGAATCTACACCACCATAGCTAAATACATCCAAAACCAGAACTCAATGCTTTATTTTTGCTTTACATTTCCAAGCATTTCCCATTTGATACCATGGCAAACTGAATGGTTCAAGGAATGATTTGCTCTTTTTAACTGAATGTTTACATCAAAAAGCATTCAAATACAAAGTCTTAAATAAACTGTAACAATATTGATGTTTCTACTAAAGAGTGACAAAAAAAGTTCAACCCAAAGGCATTAGTAAGTAGTCCAGCATTTTCAAGTTTGCTTAATCAAACATTTTTGGCTTAGCAGAACACACACACACACAAAAAGAGTCAAATGAAGACAAAACTGACTTCCATTTCCAGTTCAGCTACTGGGTGAGTGAGAGGGCTCAAGGAAGCCTTTCATTTCTGAGAGTCTCCTGACTAAAAGGAGGATTACACTTACTTACCAGACAGAAAGCTGAGAACTGAGAAGCATAATGTGCTGCAGAGAAAGAAAGACAAGTGCTGAGTACTAGTACTCCACAGAAAAATAAAGCAAACTGGTTATTTTAAACAAGAAGTTTATTTAAACAACAAGACGCTTTACTTGAAGGGAAAACTATCTAGGAATTTTTTTTTTTAAGAGTAAATTTACCCCTACTTAGACAGAGATTGCTCTACATGTAACAGCTACGTACAAAAAAGTTATAAAATTGTCCTTGGTTTTACAATGATAAAAGAAAAACATTGAAATTATCCAATCAAACAAAGTATGCAAGGTTTGTCTCTTTCTTTTTTGTTGGTTGTTTTTGTTTTGTTTTGTTTTCAAACAGTGAGAGCAAAATAACTTACTGGAATATAAAGATAAAAGTAGGAGGAGCATGCCACTAATGGAGAAAGGGGCATTTTTCACAGAACCAGTTTGTTTTCCCACCCCATCTCCATTAAACGTTGATCAAAACATACCATTGGCCATTTAGTTAAAAAAAATATGCATTATGTCTGTGCACATACACCAGTTACTTTATGTACAATATAAGGAACAGGAAAAAAAAAATCAGAGAGAGAAGAGAGAAAACTATACTGCAGTAGTCAGGATGTGGCTGAACCAAGTCTCATTTTTCTAATTGTAGATGTGTTGCCTGTGGGAGCACAGTTCTGGAGAGGAAAGTAGCAGGTTCTTTTTGTGTGTGTTTGTTTGATTTTTAGTAAACTCCTCCTGTTTGCTGCTGGAACACATCAATTGTATCTTCATCCTCCATTTCCAACTACAGTAGAAAAGAGGGGAAAAAAAAAAAAAAAGCTTTCAGCTCTTCTTAGATATCAACTATAAGCTGGGTTGTTTCCACATTTCCTATTTTCCTGTTTACTTTTCATGCAACTTAACCAGACCAGCCCCACCACCCTCTACCACCATCACTTTGTACATCTGACCTCACTGTAACACAAAAGCAAAGAAATTAAATTGAAAGAAAAATAAAAGCCAGTTGCTAGCTGTTGTCCTAGAATGAATTCTAGTATGGAACTTCAGGGTGCTCTGTGTGACTCCTATGGAAAAGACTGACATCCACAACACTCTGCTGCCTGCACCTTCCTTCTCCTCTTTACTTCCTCAGTTTACCTTAGAACAACTGTCACAAACCCACTTTGCTACTGCTGTTCAAGTGGCTTCAGCTGCAGCACTAACGCAAGCAGATTGTAATTAAGGCCTCCAGGCCAATCAGGCAGTAAAACTAACCACCAGCAAGCACAAAACAGTTAAGAATACTATGTGGTCAGAGGTAATAAACTGCCAGTAATACTTCATTATATTAACTCCTTTTTCACTGCAGTATTTACAGTTGATGTTTCTGGGATGTTAATGTTACCTAGTAACAGTCTGTCCCTAGAATGAAGGAGCTGCTGTAACTAATATAAGTTTTATTCCTAACAGTCTCAGTTTCTGCTCCAGAAAAACCAAACTGGTCTATGGCATTTACCACAACTATAAATAGATTGATCCTTAGCTTCAGCAGAACGTGGATGGAGAGAAAAGCATCCTGTTGCCCTAATTATTATCAGTATTCTGAGGTAAAACCCTGCATAGATTGTGGCTATAAGGGACACATTCTTTGGAGCAACTGCTTAGGAAACACAGATCTACTATAAACCTTAACACAAGAGTCCCTTATTTTATAACAAGTGGTTCTGGAAAGCATATAAAACTGTATCACTTAGAGAGGCTGATTAAACACAGTGATGTGGAGCAGTACAGAATAAAGCTTAAGTTGCAGTGAACCACTCTGTTCTGGCAATGGCCTTTGTTTTAATCAGTTACAGACAGACAACCCAAACTTCACAGGAGTCATTAATTTTACGCTGTTGAAATAGAGCTTCGGATTACAACTAAGAGAAAATTACTTTTTGTATTACAAATGCAAGCTTGCAAATCGGATCTCTGGTAACATCCTGGCAGGCTTTTACAAGAAACTTACAGGCACTGCTTCAGGAAAAACTCAATTCTTAACTCACCAATTCTGGTCTCAGAGCTGTGACTCACTGAAGTGACAGTTTTACAAGACTCACCATCTGTACTTCACATCACTGTGCTTCATTTTGTTCTTTTATTACTACAATAATACAGAATCACAGAACACTGAAGAGCGCACAGTTTACAGTAAAGAAGTCTTCGATTCCGTTCACACTAACTCTAAACTGGCTGTATCTACATAATGGTGGAAAAAAATTGGGTGGGAAGTTTTATCATGAATGTATACATCGCACAAGTATTTTCTACGAAGCAGAAGCCTCAGTGCTGTGGTTTACCTGTGCAGGTGTGTCTGTTTCATTAATTGGCTGCCCATCGAACCGGAATCTGATTTGCCTCATCGACAACCCCTGGAGACAAAGAGAAGCAATACAAAGGGAGGTAAGTCTGTTGTAAAAACACTCAATCATTAAAAGCCACCATTCATAATGCAACATACAGACAGTTTTCCTGCTCCTCTCAGGCACTGACTTGAAGGCAGCTCACTACAAACCCTTTGCAATCTGTTTTCTATTAAAAACCTGTGTTGTGTTCAGGGACTGAGAGAGGCAACAGTGCCCCCACTGACTGCAAGGTCAGATAAAGCCATTTCTACCACACAAGTCTCACCCCAAAGGCCAGGCAGTTTGTAGCACTTTTTAGTACCAATTTACTTAAAAATTAGATGCAACACTCGAGTAACACATGTCAAACAGTAATGTTCAACACTTTCTGATCTTCCCCCACAGCAAAAGTATTCTAAAATCTTTTTTTCCAGAAACGCAACCACTGTCTACTAACCTGCAGCAGCCAGCAGCAGGCAATGGTAACTTTCAGACCTTCAATGCCTCGTAACAAGAAATCAAGGATCAATGGATCAAGGTTTTTTCCACATATAGCTGGAACTTTCTAAGAAAGTAAAACAATCTACTTCCAGAAGCTACTGCATAGTATTTTGAATTAGCATTTCTGCCCTACAATGGTTATTTTGCTGACATCTTCCATTCCCAGAGGATGGCTTCTCATTCTCACTTGAGACAACACATTCCAATACATAACTACAGAGCAACAACCCCTTGTACTAATAAGCTTCAAATCCACAAGTTTTCCAAGGTGCTCTACAGCTCACTACAATCTGCCAATGAAGAGGAAAGAAGTGTAAGGATATAACCACAGCCAAGAGCCTTAGTGGATACTTCTTTCCCCCTATTTACTCTCTCTAGAGAGTACCTGAACCAACTGCACTGCTCATAAAGTAAAACCCAGTACTGCATGGTGCTCTTCTGACATCTCTAGCTTAGAAAATCAGCTTTCATTTAGCCATGCAGGAGCAATGTAACACGCAGAAGAAAACTCAATGTAGTAATTATTGCTGGGATGTTTGTAGTAATTATTTTGCTGGGATGTTTGTTCATCAAGAAAAAGACTTCAATAGAGAATATGAGTAAACTTTTTAGTAAGACTTTATACTATCACAGCAAAACACCTTCTAGCTGGGACTGAGATCCTGCAGTGTTCACTCAAACATCATCTTTAAGAAAACCATGTGGCTACGTGTCATGGCAGCAACACATTTTTGCACAGCAACATTTGCTTTGAGCTGTTTTCTCCAACATTTTGTTTCTTAAAATAAGTATTTCCCATTTCAAGTGTTCTTTTTTTTTCTCCAGGTTCCTGACAACTTTGTGAGCTCAATAAATGGTAGCTGAAAACAGACTTGAAAAAAAACTTACTATGAGACTGCTATCCCCAAAACAGTTAAGTATATTCCATGGATGATTTTTCCTATTTAAATCATGGTTTGAAGTCTTGGATCTAAACATATCATTCAAGGTTTAGTAACCTCCATTTTAGGTCTATTACATGCAACACAGGATTTTCATTCCTGAAAGCTCCTAAATTCTCTACACAGCTTCCATCTCTCCAAAATGAAATAAAAAGTCCACAATTTTAAGGATTTTAGGATTGGATATGCCCAGGTAAGAACACAAACAAAATCTGCCTTTTAGAGGCATACAGAACAAATGCTTTTAAACAGTTTGAGAAGTAAGCACCTAAAAAGTAAAATTTAAAGACATCTCCACAGAAATAACCTTTGGATACCTACCAGCTTAAAACCAAAACCAGAAAAAAAAAGTCTCCTAGTCTAAAGATCTCCATCTCTCCAACTAACACCTGTGGTTTTCTGTTGGTTTGGGGGGGGGAGGTTAAAGCAGATCAGAAATCTAAGTGAGAAGTTTTAGATTTTTACTTCTGTTTGTATCCAAGTAACTGAATTATGAATGGTATTTCTGAACTCATCTTTCCCAGGACTTTACAAGCAATTACCCAATCCTTAGAAGACAAGACATAACTGCACTTTATGTGTGTTGTCACACACAGTGATTTGCCTAATAGAACATGAATTTGCATGACAGAGGTAGGAAAAATGAGCCCACAGCCTCAAACTTTCACTAATTTATCACTAGAACATCCACACAAGAAGACATTCACATGTTCAATAAGAGCTGACTCTTCCTGCCTTCATCACTGTCCCACTACAGCAAAAGGTAAACCAAAGAGGTTACACCAGTCTGTATGTGAATTAGACTCTGTTTTTCCCGGTGGTGAAATAGTTACCTCAACATTTTATACTGATGTTACTACCTTTGACACTAAATATTGTGTAAAAGAAACACCCTTCTCCAATTCCAAACACTTTTGAAGAGATGAAGCTTTTTAAAGACATTCATTAAAGCAGAGACAATGTTTTCCTAACCTAAGGCTTCACAGGGAAACTGTTAAACAGCACTGCTCTTCCACAGGTGTTTTTTTTTTTTTTTGTCTCTCAGAGGATTAATTTTACAACTAGGCCATGACAAAAACCAAAGCTCATTCATTAAATGCACAAGCTCATTTCCAAGCTAAACATCAGACACCTTTAAATCCTGGAATTCTCCTGGATATTCTATCATCTCAATAGAATGATTCTAAGGTAACAAATGAGAGGTATATGACCAGATCAAGAAGTAACTCAGTTATAAAAATACCTGTGATTATCACTCAACTCCCTCTCCCAAGATACTACTGCAGGTTCTTAATCCACCTTTTCCCATACTGACATTTTTGAGCAGTGGATTAGCAACTGCCTCCCAACAGCCCACAGTTAGAATGCAGATTTTACAAAGATAACAAGAGATCTTTAGTTTACCCATTTCCTGTCACAATCCCATCAGTCCATGTTGTAACAGATCCTAAGAACAACACACTTCCCACAACACAGTTAGTTTCTGTTAAATCTTTATCATTTTACATATTTACATAGTTTTAAGACTTCACTGTCTCATCTTTCTCTATGGAGATCATCTCTCCCCCCAATGTTATCCTGTTGATCACACAAGAGCCATACCTGTCGTTCACAATAGGCTTTCATTAGTTTACTAAGTGGTGTGTGCCTCTTAATCTTAAACTGCACCACAGACCCATCTTGCCCTGCCACCTTCAGATTAATGTGGTCATTGTTTTCAGTCTTCACTCCTTCCTGTTGAAGAAATATAAGAAAAAAAAAACACAATGCTTTTTTAAAAGGTATGGAAAAGGAAGTTAACGTTTTATCAAAGTGCAACAGGTCATTAAAAAGGAAGAAATAAGAATATCATAGTTGTTTGCCAACTTGAGACTTTGAATTAGGAATTAAAGGTCAATACTTCTTATTTGAAAATATATTTTAAAAAGCCACACACGAAGCCCCCAATTCTATTAACATTGGTTGTCATTTCTGAGATCAGTTCACACGCAAAGCAGGACTTACTAGGACAGATGTTTTAAAACAAATGTAGAAGAAAAAAAAGTTCTATCAAAGGCACGATAATATGCAACAGAACAGTCGGGAATAAACTCATGTACACTGTAACTATGATCTTAACGACTATCAAGTCTCTTTTTTGCTGTCTCTCAAACTTTTTCATATCAGTTGAAATACTTCCGAAGAAAACTTTAAGATACTTTAAAGGGCTGTATTCGAAAAGGTGACAAAACCGAAAAAGAACCAAGCTTTTTGCTTCGCAAAACAAACACAAGAAAAAGCCCTCCTAAATAAGCATCCCCATCCTCTCGCTTCGATTAGAAGCCACACGCAGAAACTGCAGCGGGCCAAGTTTCAACTCCTGTTCTGATCCCGAGTAACGACGGCAGAGGCAAAGAGAAGATTCAACACTCTCCAGCTCCTAGGCAGCGCTCGTTCCTGAGGTGTCCAGCAGCATTTCCACCTTTCGTTTTCTTTAGAAGCTGCCCGAGGCCGCAGAAGGGGGTGAGGGTGGCAAGTGGCCCGAGCCGGGGTGCGGGTCCTCGCCATGTGACAGATGTCCCGCCACGCCACGCCGCGCTCCGGGCCCCCGCACAGCGGCCCATACACACCGGCCCGCCGCCGCCGCTATTTCCTGGCGCCTTCAAACTCAGTTCAAAAAATAGGGGGAGGGAAACGAAAAAGTGTGTGTGGGGGGATTTAAAAAAAAAAAAAGAAGAAGAAGGGTGGCAGCACGGCGTTGGGTCACTGTGGTGTTGGTTTGTTGATTTTTTTTTTTCGCTATGGTTAATTCCTGCCGTTGAAAAAAGCGAAGCTTCCCTCCTCTCGAGCAGGACTGCCCCCCCCCCGGCAGCCCCTCCCGCGGCAGGGGCAGCCGGGCCGAGAGGCTGCACAAAAGGGGCAGGCAGCGGTGCCCGCCCGCCCCTCCCGCGGAGGAAGAGCCTCGGCGCGCTCCCGCCAGCACCGTATGGGAAGGGGCTGGCAAGTGCCCCAGCCAAAGGCTGCTTACTAGTAGGGATGCTGCGCCCCGGCCAGCCCCAGCCACCACCAGCGCGCAGGCTGGAGGCTGGATTGAGCCCCGCGAGGAGGAGGAGGAAGGCGACAGCGGCAGTCGCCTCCGGACCTGCCTCTCTCTCTGAGGAGGGCGGGAAGGGAGCCCGGATTCGTCCCCCTCGGCCCCCCCTTTCCCCGCCGCCCTCCCCGGGGATCCTCCGCCCGCCCCGGGAGGCTGCGGCCCCGGCCCCCCTCCCCCGGCGGGGCGGGAAGGCGGCCGCGGCCTGGGTGCGCAGGAAAATGGCGCGCAAAGCCGGCGCGGCCAAGCCCTGGCCGTTGGCTGGCCGGGCCGGGGCTGGCCCCGCCGCTGGGCCCTGGCCTCCCGCCGCCGCCGCCTAAGGGGCGAAGTGAGGCGCCGGGGACGAGGGAGGGAGGCGGAGGAGGGGCGGGAGGGTGCCTGCCTCACCTTGGGCTTCTCGTCGGCCATGGCGAGTCAGCGATGTCCGGGCCACTCCGAGCGCCTCACAAAGGGGGGGGAAGAAACGACCGAGCGCGGCGGAGAAGAGAGGAGAGAGAGAGAGAGGGAGAGAGAGAGGGGAAGGCGGGGGGGGGAAGGGAGCGCGCACGCAATGCCGCGGGACCGCGCCTTGCCCCCGTGCGTGCGCGCGCCCGCCCCGTCCGCCGGCCTCTTTCCCGCCCCCAGCCCTGCGCGGCCCCGCCGCCCATTGGTCCCCGGCGGGCGGAGGGGGGCGGACACAGGGCGGAGAGAGGCGAGGCGGGGGGGGGGGGGGAAGGGAGGGAGCGCGCGCGCGCCCCGGCCGTTACATAACGCGGCGGCAGGAGGCGGAGCGTGCGCGCGCCCCGGCCGCTGCCCGCGCTGCGTGCGCGCGCCCCGCCCCGCCCGGCGCAGAGGGGCCCTGCCGTGCGGCGGTATTGTCCTCCGCAAAATGGCGGCCGTGCCGTGCCGTGCCGTGCCGCCCCGCGCCACTCCCCACCGCCCGCCAGCAGGCCTCCGCCACCCACCACCTTGGCGTGCCCCACGGCCCAGCTTCCACCAGGGCACCCTGGGTTCTGCTGCCCGCCCTTTGGCCGCCTCGCTTCTGGACCTGCTGCGCTCTCCCCACTGACATCTTTCCCCAGTACTCCCTCATGGCTGAGCCCTCAGCGTTGGCCTCTTGGGCATCCTCACACACCGCTAATTTTGCCCTGCTGCTGTTTGCCTTGATGAGGCTACACGGTTTGGTCTGCTGCACTTCTGAAGTGCTTGGCCTCCCCCCCGCAAGGAAGGCGAGGTGTGAGTTTGCCATGAAACGTGTGGTTTCTGCAGAGGGAACTGAGACTGCCACGTCTGGTTCTGCACCTTCAAACGATCGCAGTCAGGCTTAGCTTAAATTCTTCCAACAACCTAAGCGCACCATGTGGCACATCAACAATCGCAACACATTAGTAGGAGGATGTTGTACTAACAATGTGATGCCATCAAGTTCATTCCAGTGAAGGGGAGGAGGAGAAAATTCTCAGGAACTCCAGGGGTTTCACAGAACAGGTTGCCACCAAACGGGTTTCTGAGCATGATTTGTCAACTGTTTCTCTACAGGAAGAAAAAACAAAACAAAACACCACAAAAATGACCCTTGTAAATACTTCAGGGGTGGATTTCTGCTCCAGGTGGGCCACACCAGCACTGCTCCACGTGGTGAGTACACCCCATGACATGGAGGTGGCCATTTGGTCACACACACCCTGGGCTCCTGGCACGACAAACCCTAGGACTGTGTTACAGTGCACCTCCTGCACTGCTTCAAAGATGTTGCAAGGCAGGGTTTATCTAGAACAAATGACTCAAGTAGTGAAATACCAACTGAAGAGAAACTTAAGAACAAAGCACAGCCTGCAGACTCCCTTTTCACCCATCCCCGTCCTCTGCCTTTTTGTCACTTCACATTCCAGTGGGCACACTGATTTTTTTTTTTTTTTTTTTTTTTTTTTTGCAATTTTCTGGAAATTGTAGAAGAGTTACACCTGCTGAGGTCAGGAAGATGAAGCCAAACCTTTACCTGAGTCCACAACTGAGAAGACAACACAGCCACAACCCTACCCCAGGCAGTGAAGATGGCCTGTGCAGCCAGCTGGGTTTCCACAAAACATCAGCTATGAAGTCTTTTAACCATCTCCTTGTATACAAGACTCCCATATATTGTACAATCATCCCTTTGCTTCAGTGCTCTCTAAAATTTCATAGAATCTTTTAGTTCTGGTATTTTACTCCTGAATAATTGTTATGTGTCAGTTCTGGGAAAAAAAAAAATCACAGGCACTGGAAGAGCTCAGGCTGACCCAGGAAGACAACTGAGATACTGTTTTAAATCGTGACTGCAACTCAAAGAGGTACTCCTTTGAGCTGTGCTTTCCACTCCTGCTTGTGTCATTTTACTTACCATCAAAAGACTGTTCCAATCACTCTATCCTGCCAGTTTTCCCTGCATTTAACTACTCATGCTGTTATTTTCCTATTTGTTTAAGCTACTGGGAGGCGAGAAGCACTTGTGGCTGGAGAAAACAACACAGTTTAGCAGTTTCCTACGACCTGCCTTCACATGGCAATGCCATTTGGACCTTCTGAACTCCATTATCACTGCTAAGAAGCAGAACTTATGTGTAAGAACAAGGGAATAAAGCATCTTAAACCTCACTCTATTCTACTTCGTACAGGGCTTTTTAAAGCAGGACTTTCTAGAACAAAAGACGAGTGCCATTTCCCAAAGGGCCTCTTCTATTTTTAGAGATGATGCAACATCATGGAGAAGTTGTAAAGAAGAGCATCACAAGACTAATGTGGTCTCATTTTGCTCTTCCAACATCTTCCACCTCCATCCTAAGACCTCTCTGCTGCAGATCGAGTCGAGGCCTGAGAGCAGCATGAAAGAACTGAATGCAGGAACGGTGGTGAGATGTACATTAAGGCCAGCATCACAAATGTGCTTACACGGAGACAGGAAAATACACTAGATTTTATGAGAGCATATGGGATTTTGCTACCACAGCAGAAGTTCTGTGTGCTCAAAAAAGCTGGAAACTGTTTCAGCTTTATCACCGTTGGTCTCACCACACAGATCCCCAATCACAGAGCAGGTTTCTACAAGCCTCATATTTATATGTTTTGTGCTTCTTACATAGCAACAGAGGAAACTCATGTTGTACAGGAGCTTCAGTGGACCTAACAATAATGTTAGCATCACAATGTCTGTGGTGCCAAACCCCATGGAGATAACTGGCTGGACAGCCTCACTCAGAGCGAGCGGCAGGGGAGAAGCCACACTGGGAACTACAAAGGACCCAGTCCTGCAGGGTCCAGCCTGCAGCAGAGCAGGGTAAAGGCAAAGCTTTTTGTCTCTCTGAGCTCCTCCTCTTCAATGCACGGAGCTGAAGGGAAGTGAATGAGGCAGCATCACAGTGAGAATTCCAGAGAAATTCCATCTCTGGGGGGAAAAAAAAAAATCCATGTGCTGTTTCCTAAAATATTTCCATGCCTTGTTTCATTCCTGTACTGCAGAAGAAATATGATATAGCTAGATCTTGAAGAGCTCTTTGGCTGGACTCTCCACCCTCTTCTGTAGAAGGCAGGGAACAGAGATGCTCAATGTTCTCTTCCACACTGAGATTTTAAAACATGAAGATGTTTCCAACATTAAACAGCTACAAGTAGGTGTCTGCTACTGCACATTAGGAGGCATAAGCCTACAAAAGCAACTCCAATCCCTTCAGAACTGTCTATCACTGTGCAGGTATTTCAATGCAAGAATAGAAAGCAGTTATTTGAAGGTGTGAGTGAGTAGGGCTAAAGCTGCTTTCTCAGCCTGGACCCTGAAGGTCTGAGTGGTTTATTCAGGCTTTGCTCTTTGGTAACACTAGTTAACACTGGGAATAGAAAATACCTTTTGCCTGGGGCATTGTCTGTTCTGTGCCTTCCCTATTCATGATACTGAACATTCACTCTGTTTCCCAAGTCAGAAAATAGCTTCCAAAATACCCATTTCACAGTTTGCTAACTCCTTCATTGGGAGAGATGGATTTTTATTTTTTTCTTTTATTTTGACCCTGACTAGAAAACAGTAACACAATTTCCTTTGCTTTCCTCACTACACTTGCAGCTTATAGTCCAAAGCCACTTTGAGCAATATGAAGTCCAATGCTGATATAGTGGTTCCCAATTCTGCTTGATTACATAAACTGGACAGGCACAGAAGCCTTGTTGCAAGGCATGCAGGAAGGTCTCTCTTCCAGATATGTGTACACCTGGAGCCAGCATTCAAGGGAGGAGTGAGAAAGGTGAAGATTTCCTACTAAACCTCACCTTTCCAAAACTGACTTTCCCAGGAACCAGTTACTTTCCTTAACAGTCCAAGAGCAACAGACACACTGCAGGTATGAAAAGCTACTTACACTTCTAGTGAGCAGAATGGACTGTACATGCCAGGAGACAGTGGGAGAGGTAAAATTGTTCCTGAACCAGCTTTGAAGTGTTTCTCTATGCAGAAAGATCCTGGGGCAGAGGAGGACACTGTCCCACTCTTGGATCTACCACCTCCATAGTCAACACTTCTCTCTCCATGCTGGTAAGAGAAAATAAGTCCAGTGAGACCCATGCACACTCTCGAGGGGAGTCAGGCCCTGCAATACAGTTGGGAAAGCTTGATGCCTGTCTTTTGGCTGCCTCTCCCTGAAGGCTGTGCTTCCCCAGAGTCTGGTGCAGAGAGACAAGTGCTACACATGGAAAAAGATAGAAGGAAAGCAAGAACACAGGTGGCACAGTGAAAGAACACAGGAATGCTCCAGGCACTCAAGTGTCCCTAGGAAAGCCTCAGGTGGCAAGTTCTGCTATCACAGATGATACTCAAATGAGCTCACATGGAGAGAACTCCTTAGCTGCACTACATAAGAGAACAAATAGTGTCTCCCATCTTTCTAACAAGTATCTCATTTGGTAGGCAAGTCTCAGATTTCCATTCAGTTAGCCAGCTCTATAGTAATTATGCATTTTAGTTCATGAGTAGCATTTAGTGATGATGCCCATACAAGCAGCAGGCTCTCTATTTTCCTCCAGCACAGCATTTGATTGGATAAGCCATTAGAAAACTTCTACCGCTCACCAGGAACTGATGTACATAGAGAGGCAGCACCTTACACTTGGAGAATGGTGGCAGAAGACCTCTTACTGGTGAGTTTTCAGACATCCACTTTTGTATCTGGAGGCGTTTTAGCAATGTGTGGAAGCGTATTTTAGATCTAGATATCAGCACTAACTTCCTCAGAAGTCTGCAGCACAGAGCACCCTCATTTTGTAAGACAGCAGAGGAATCTGACTTTGTACAACAGACTCAAATCCATGCACATTCCCAAATTCCCCCAAAGTAGACTCTTGCCCACAATACAGCATGAGGTTTCTTAAAACTGATGAGTCTTAGTTTCCCAAGCACTTTTATAAAGGTTTATTTTAAGTTCTCCCACCCTGCAACAAGCCATTCCTCCTGACTGACCTGAGCAGACACTTCCTTTTCTCAGCATGACTGATGTCAAAACAGGCTTTTACCAAAGCTAACTGCTAGCTTTATTTTTACTGGAAATGGTGGATGCAGTAGCCAATAAACTTAAAAAAAAAAAAAAAAAAGACAATTTAGCTATGGCATTTGTCATATGAGGACAGAGAATGATTTAAGCTATCTGAAAAATTAATTCTTAGTGAGCTTCTCTGAAAAGCATGTCAGAGAGGGACCAGCTGCTCCTTGCTGTGAGTTCAGCCAGGCAGCATGGCTAACGTTTTCCAAGTGTATCAGTGAACAAGTTTGGCGTTGCGAGGAAGAGGCAAAAAGTCAATATGCAGAATGGAGGGAAGGAGCAGTGTGTGGTTACTGTTTTGTCACACCGAGACTTTAATGCATACTCAAGTATGCGAGCTCCCAGAGTTAGCAGGTTGACTGGGCAGTCTCCACAGGCAAACTCTGTCCAGTATTCTGGGGCTTTTAACTCCCATCCTGACCCCTGACAGACAGAGACAGGAAAAAAAAATCTCATGACCCCAAGTAAGGGACTAAGGCACAGCAGAGTTCCTCCTGCCAGCACATCTCCCCAACCTGCAGTGATAGATCTAAAGCTTCATTAGTCCTCCAACCTGCAGGCAACTCACTGAAGTCATAAAGCACATCATTTGGTTATCACAGAGCTTGTCCAAGAGCTCCTGCAACTCTGCTGCAGAGAAGGTCACCTTCAACAACCCGGAGGCTCATTTATCTGCAAGTGCATATAGAAATACGAGATGCTGGTTATTACAGGACAATCAAGTCAATGAACTGAACCCGAAGACAATGTTGTCTCATCAACCAGCTCACGGGGCACCCACAGCCGGCTCTGCATCACGCAGCTCTGAAAGACTGGAGAGAAGGACACCAAGTAGACAGAGATGGAGTGGCCTCCTCCGCCCCGACCCGGGCCCTGCGGGCCGCGTACGAGGTGCAGAGGGGCATGTCCAAGCTGCTCGGAGGGCATCTGCCCGAGAGCCGCTGCTCACAGACCCTGGGCTGCACCAGCCCGCCAAGGGCTGCCGCTGCCTGACGGGGCTCCGGAGGCCAAACCTGGCCCGGAGGTTCTCCCGCGGTCCAGCCTCAGCGAAGCACCCGAAGCAGCCCCTTCGAGAGCACAGCGCAGACTGGCCCGTCCCGACCTGCCCCGTCCCGCCCCGGCGGGGCCTCTGCAGTCGGCTGCGCTTCCGGGGCGAGCGGCCAGCGCCTGCCCCGAAGCGGCGGGGATCCAGCGTGTCCCATCCCCCGGCCGATGCCTGAGCTCGGGCCGGCAGCGGGGCGGGGAAGAGCCGGGAGCGCAGTTTGGGCTGCGGGCGGAGGCTGGCAGCGGCGCGGGCAGCGCAGGCAGCGGCGCGGGCAGCCGCGGCGGGGCCTCCCCGTGTTGCCGGCGGGCGGTGAGGCGGGAGAGGAGCGCGGCCGCCGCCATGGAAGAGCTGGATGTGGAGCCGCCGCTGATGGTGTGGGCCGGGGAGGGCCAGGCCGGGCAGGCGGGAGCGGGACTGAGCGGGGGCGGCGGGCGCCGCTGACGGGTCGTCATCCCCTCACAGGTGGTGCCGGGTGCGGACCCGTTGGCCAGACAGCTCTGCTTCGCCTGGGGACCCGCGGAGGTGCTGGTGTGCGAGACACTCTTCGGCCGCAGAGGTGGGTCCCCGTCCCGGGGCGAAGCCGGTCTGGGCCGGACCGGGAGCTGCTGCCCGGGGCGCTGACCGCGTGTGGTGTTGCAGGGGCCGGGGAGGGAGGGCCGAGCTCCTCCCGAGTCTTCGTGGTCCGCAAAGATCAGGACATCTACATCCAGACTCTGCGGAAACTCTTCAACGAGTCGCACGGGATCTTCATCGGGCTCCAGCGGAGCGAGGAGGAGCAGGCGGGGAAGTCGAGGAAAGCGCAGTGAGTGGATGGGCGTGGGAGGGTGAGAGACAGCCGCTGCCTGCTCCTTCTGCCAGGCAAATGCCATTGACCGACCAGGCTGCTTAGAGCTGCAGTGATCGTAGAATCGTTTAGGTTGGAAAAAAAGATCATTGAATCCAGCTGTTAACCCAGCACTGCCAAGCCCACCACTAAACCACGTCCGGTCCCTCGGTGCCAAATCTGCATGCCTCTGGGGATGGTGACTCCACCACTACCCTGGACAGCCTGTTCTAAGTCTTGACAACCCTTTTAGGGGAAAAATTGTTCCTCATGTCCAACCTAAACCTCCCCTGGTGCAACTTGAGGCTGTTTTCTCTTGTCCTGTCAATGGTTACTAGGAAGAAGAGACGTCCAGCTGGCTCCAACCTCCTTTCAGGGAGTTGTAGAGAGCCAGAATGTGTGCCCTCAGCCTCCTCTTCTCCAGACTAAAAATCCCCAGTTCCCTCAGCCGTTCCTCATGAGATGTGTGCTTCCACTTAAAAGTATTTTACAGCCTTTTTTCTGTACATGTGTGCCTTGCACAACCAATGCACAGCATGATACCACCCAGGCAAATCCGCAGCAGTGCAGAAGCAATGTTTGGGGGAAATCCTGATCCTTCCAATAACCATGCTGATCAATGCTTCTGCCTGCCTGTAGCCACCACACACAGCCTCACTGATCCTCATTGGATTCAGCCAAGTATTGGGAATTTCTGCTGCTGCAGAGAAACTTAAAGGCTTTAGTGGAGCATAGTCATGAGATTAAAACTCAAAACATCTTTCTCTGACAGAAGCCTTTTTGTGTTTGGCAGATTGGTTCAAGTGAGTAAAAACTACCGGTCAGTGATAAGAGCCTGTATGGAAGACATGCACCAGGCAGCCAGTAAGTTTGTTCATTCTCTTACTGCAATAGAAGGAAATGCTATTTGTGATTTAAAAAGCAGCATTTCAATTGTAAGTTAATGCAACTGCTGTAAAACAGCAAGCATGGATGGATTTCAGGAATTATCAAGATTCCATTTCCAGATGGGAGGCTTCTAAGTTGGTTTGTAAATCTAGTCAGAGATTTCCCCACCCTACCCCCCCAGTATTTTAATTGATTTTTTCTGGGGACTTGCAGTCATTTCTCATCTGAGGTTGCAGTTTTATGGGGAACTGAGTCCAAATTAACACCTTGCTCCTCTCCAAAAATGGTAGATTTTTCTCTTCCCTTCCATCTGTGCCCTGGAGCAATATCCAGATATGCACAGGATTTATAGGAAAAAAAAGAGAGTGATACAGTTTAAATAAAAATTAGCTTTCCTATGTGTGTATTCTGTAAAGTCTGTGCTTGATGAGTGATCATGTATTACTGTTTTTCAGCCCAGAAAGGGCTGTGAAAGGGAAATATGTCACCCTTTGACTTTCCTCATTCTTCCCCCAGTTTCAGCCCGGGACCCTGCCCTGCACGGCCAATATAGCACTCAGGTAACCAGCACTAAACTGAACATGAATCACTGGCTAGGAAATTCATCAAGGCCAGGGATGGGGCACTGGCTTGTCAGATTTAAGTCTGGCTTAGTATAGTGGATGTGTTTGTGACCAAGAATAAATGGAAATAAATGGCTCCTGTATGGGAAGAGCAAATTGGTCCCAGTATTTTGTCCTGTGAGCTGTAATAATGTTGCTTCATTGGCCTTTTCTTTTTTTCTTCCTTTCCTCCTTTGATGTTTCTACCCTGAAATCTCAGAAGTGCAAAAAGGCTGAAAATAACACTTTCTATGCTGTCTAGTATTTTTTACTAATGACAGATAATCATCACATTTCAATACACAGCTTCAATATTTTTTAAGTTTAGTATGGGTAAAGAAGTTGTGCTCTGTTTCTACCTTCATTTGTATCTCTGAAATGTCAGTATGACATCTCCTGTCTGTAAGAGCTGAGCTTAACCAATTGCTATGGGCAGCAGATGCCTTCATGTGGTTAAAAATCTAACTGGAATAGTTACTAAAACCTGAAGCATGGCCTTGCTTTTTTTTTTTTTTTTCTTTTCAGGTTTCTATTCTCTCTGCAATGGAGTTGATCTGGAACCTGTGTGAGATTCTGTTTGTTGAAGCAGCTGCAGGTGAACACTGAACTATCAGTTAAGACTGAAGGGCTCTTTATTTGCATGTTTATGTTTAAAATGTGTGTCATATTTAACATGTTTCAGAGATGACAAGTGTCAACAAGCCTTTTAATACCTCCTTTGCTTCAGCAAATTGCTTTCTTCATATTGAATTATATCAAGCTGCTAGATTTGCCTTCCACTTTTTCCTTTTGTGTAAATCACTACAATTTAAATTGCTGTTTTAACAGAAAGGTAGCAAAGAAGAGGGATATCAAAAGTTATTGCAAATTTATTTGACTTTTAAGCAGAAACACATCTTTAAACAGCAAACGTGTTGATGCCAAGTAACATTATACATTCTCTGCTGTTACTCCTTTAACTTTAGGATGCCAGCTTTGAAGTCAGCATTTTAAAGGAAATTGGATTATGCACACAAAAATACTACTCACACAGTCCCAGAACTCAGAAGAGAGATTCACAAATTGTAGATTACTTAATCTCCAAAATTAACTACCTAGTGCCAGATTTCCTTCTCACACTCAGTTAACTGATGAGTTGATACTAAATTAAACAGAAACATTCAATGGTTCTTTTGGTATTGCAAGATTTTTGATTGGAATCACTCACCTTTTATTTCTTCAAGTAACTGCCAGGCTCTACTGCTGTCCTGTCTAACATCTGCCACACAGAAATCTGTCGGCAGCCTGGTGCTCTCAGTCCACACTGAAGGAACTCCATTCCTTTGTGATTTGAGGGTGCCAAATAGAAATCCAAGCAGTAAACCTTACCTTAGGACTGTCAGACCATTAATATTAGAAGCTTGTAAACTAGCAGCCTGGGAGCTAACAGAATGAAATCTTCTCTGCATAAAGCTGGTCCCCTTCTCCTTCGCCTCCTTGACTGGGTTCGACTTCATGTCTGTGATGTGGACAACATGGTCCGGGAGGTTCTGAGCAGTGAAAATCCATCGAAGCATGAGCTCTTCTGGAACGTGGTGAGTACAGTCACCTGTGACACTCTTCATTCAAAAGAATCCCTGCCTGTGTGTTCTGCCTTCCTCCTCACCACTCAGCGCTAAACTGCATCTCAAAACCTATACTTAGAACACTGCTGCTGTCTGCCTATACAGGTCTCAAGGTGAAGCCATTACTGAGGATCATCCCACCCTTCATTCCCATCCCGATCCTTTCACTTTCATGCTCCACAGAGGTCGAAACACTGCGTATTTGAATTAGCAGAGCCTACAGTTTAAACGTTTTAGCTCCACTTAACTTGCCCAAATCACAAGTTCAGATTCCTCTCTGACAGTCTTCTCGGGTATTTGGTGTCCTTGCACAGCGTGGTGCTCACAGGTGGTTTTTGCAGGTGGATATCTTTGTCCTGCAAGGCCGAATGGATGAGGCACGGCACTTGCTCTCCAAGGAAGCCAGTGCTGATCCCACCTCGCTGAACATGTACAGAATCTTGGATGACTTGATGAAGAAGATGCCTGTGCCCAGTGTATGTACAAAGTGGATTATTTTCACATGGTCCTGTTGGGAATAGAGATCAGAGGAATGGCAGCATTAGTCCAGTCTATTTCATCTCTGCTGTGGCTCCTGTAACACTGCAGCGTGTTGACCACTGAAACACCTCAGCCTCAATGATTTACAGAAATAATGTTCTTGAGTTGCCCAAAAGACCCAACCATGCAGACAAAAACCTGTGAGGTGTCAAACCAACACACTTATGAAGATAATTTTTGCAGCAGGATACATTATCCAGCTGCTGATCCAGCTCCTGTGAAGAATTGATCTCTTGTAGAGAGTATTTTCTGAAGACTTTGCCAGCAGAGGTTCCTTTTGCAGCGGTGTCTCCTTGCAGAGGGAAAACTGCAGCTGCAGCAGAGTTATCTTTCATGGGACACTCTTAAGGTCCTTTGCCTTTGATGGGTAAAGAAAGACACTTCAGGTGCAACTGTAGGGCAATTAAAAAATGTTAGCAGCCTTGTGTTTATCTTTGTAGCATGAATATCTGTGAGTTCAGCACAGGCACCTGTTGTGATTTGACTTGGTGTTTATTTTATGTGTCTTGTCTCATTCCAGCTTGGCAACACCCAAACACTGACTGAGATGGAGCTGAAATGGCAGCACTGGCATGAAGAATGTCAGCGGTATCTACAGGATGGAACTTTTGCTTCCAATTCCCACATGGAATCCATCTGCAAGGTGTGTTGCTGCTGGGAAGGAAGGAAACTGGACAAGTATTTGAGCCACCCTTGTATTTCAGGAGCCCTATGTAGCTACAAATAGCTTCAATATGTCTGATGATCAAGAAATTTCAGGCCAGTCTTCTGTACTGTGTTCTTTGTTTTGCAACAGTCTTTGCAAGCCTGGGCAGATCATCTTCTCTTTGTGCTCAAGGCCGTTAAGGCTGATTAGGAAACAAGGCTCTGAGGAGGATCTTTTGTTACTTAATTCTGATTAAATCCTCAACTTTGCAAAATGGGAGTAGTGCCTGTGAGGAGTTGCAGCGCAGCTGTGCTGCACTTGCAGAATTACTGCCTGTTTTCCTCCCCTTAGGTCCTGCTGGGAGATGAGGATGCCATACTGGAGAAGAAGGAGCTCATGACCACTTGGTACCACTTCCTGGTTACACGACTCCTCTACTCCCACCCCACCGTCAAGCCCATGGAGCTGCGGTTTTATGCACAGGCAAGAAGTGCAATCATTTTGACATCCTCCATCATTTCTTGCACACAAGGGTTGCTGTACTGAAAGGAGAACTTTGGGAGGGTTGATACCTTCACAGCAACTGCAAACCTGTGAGGTTTCCTAGAGAGGGAAGATTCCCCTACAGAGGGAGACTGATAGAGCTGACAAATAATTGTTTTAAGGCCTGGTCTCTTCAGTGTCTGGTGTCACCAGTCTTGTTCCTGTTTTCCCAGTTTCCTTATGCTAAAGGAAGGGCAAATCTTTTTTGTTAATGTGTTCAGTCTCTATGACTTATCATTTCCCATAAAATAACCTAAATGAGGCTGCTCCATCCAAATAAATGTCTTCCTTTTACCATCTCACAGCTTCTGCATTTATCTTGTCTTGTAATTTCATTCCACAGTCTAGCATGGACCTGTTCCTGGGTGGAGAAAGCAGCCCCGAGCCTCTAGACATGATTTTAATGGCAGCCTTTGAATTTGAGATCCACCAAGTGATCAAGGAATGCAGGTTGAGTTTTAAGGTTTTTGATTCTTTGCTTTTACACTTGTTTCTGTGTGCATGTACTCCAGTAGCAGCTGGGGTGGGGGGGGATATGGGTACACCTCACCTGCTCATCCTTCTGAAGAATTTAACAAAAAGAAGTGAAGCAGACAGCAATGAAAAGTATTCCATTAGGTCTGGGACATTGCAGCCAGACATCACAGCTTCTGTGTTGGTAAGAAGTGGCTGTGGAAAACCTGACACATCCCGTGGCAGTGGTAGGCTCAGTTCTTTTCTTTCTTTTGCTTGCTTCAAATCCAGCATCGCCCTGAGCAACTGGTGGTTTGTGGCTCATCTGACTGACCTGCTGGATCACTGTAAACTCCTGCAGTCTCACAATCTCTAGTAAGTGTTTATTTGGCATTAATTATTCAGACACCCAGCAGCAGGGATGACTGACACAGCATGGGGAGTTTGGTTTCAAAAGGAGCATCTTGGGCGTATACAGAAGATGGAGAATAAAGGTGCTGCAGGTGCCTGCAGTTACAGGCAGCCCAGATGTGCTGAGAAGCAGCTGCTGACCTGATGAGTTTGCCATGGTGTTCAGCAGTGCCTCAGTACAGTTAGGAATTTTTAAAATATAATTGAATCTGAAATATAATCAAGGGTCAAAATGTTTGTGATTATTGAGAATGGTAAGAAACTCAACTAAAAAGAGTTCTGTACCTATTTTCTGGATTAATTCAAGTCTGAGGAATTGAATTTTGCTCTCTGAATTCCCCTGAAGTTTCTTAAAGCACTTTCAGTTATTGAGTGCTGTAAAATACTTGGGCAGGCAGAGAAAGCTGACCTGCATGCTTAGGCCTGAGGTACTAAGCTTATTAAGACAGCCCATGAGAAAACATGCTGCATAAATTAAAAGGACTTGTGAAATGAAACCAGGCTGTTTTTTTTCCAGTGAGGTGCACAGAATGATGCCATCTTTTCTCTCTTCCTCCCTAGTTTTGGTTCAAATATGCGTGAGTTCCTTCTGCTGGAGTATGCCTCAGGACTCTTCTCCCATCACAGGTAGAAACTTCTTCTTAACTCAGAGGACAGACTAACACTGGGGCAGCCAAAGCAAATAACACATTAATGAATTAAAAAAGGAAAAACTTCTAAAAGCCACTGTTAGGATTTCAGCAGAGATGTCCCTAAGGATCATATAACACCAGCACATCTCCTTTCCTGAACCAAAGACAGAAGCTATCTATTAGAAGCCATCAAACATATTGATAAGTACAGAATTGCTCCTCCCCCTGTGGCTGTTTTCACACAGAATCACACAGAATGCATCAGGTTGGAAGGGGCTCTCAAAGCTCATCTTGTCCAAGCCCCCTGCAGTTAGCAGGGACGTCTCCAACCAGATCAGGTTGCTCAGAGCCCCATCAAGTTTGACCTTGAATATTTCCAGGGATGGGGCCTCAATCATGTCTCTGGAGAACCTGTTCCACTCTCATTGTGCAGAACTTCCTTCTTACGTCCAACCTAAATCACCCCTGCTCCACTTGCAAACCATTGCCCCTCATCCTATCACTCCAAGCCCTTCTAACCAGTCCTTCTCCACCCTTCATGTTAGTCCTCTTCAGATACCAAAATGCAGCTCTAAGGTCTCCCTGGAGCCTTCTCCAGGTACAGAGTAATTGGCACCAAAGCACTTGTGAGCTGCAGGTATTCCAAAGCTGTGCAACAGGCAGCGAGTAAAAGCTGAAGTCTGAACCCCAAGTTAATCAGAGCTGTTATCAGTGCAGACTCAGATTCTCCTTGCAGCTTTCCTGTTGTATTTATTTAATGACTGGAATGCTTGATGGTGTTTCCTCTCTCAGCTTGTGGCAGCTGGGGGTAGATTACTTTGACCACTGCCCAGAGTATGGCAGAGTGTACCTGGAGCTTCACATTGAGCGGATCCCCCTTAACACAGAGCAGAAAGCCCTCAAAGTGCTGAGGATCTGCGAGCAGAGGCAGATGCACGAGCAAGGTGATTGATTTTTTTTTTTTAAATCTCATTGTTTTCTAGTGATAGAAATGAAACTGCTGAAACTAATCCTGTCCTCCTCTCTTATGTCTTCTCTGCAGTCCGCAGCATCTGTAAAATCATGGCCATGAAGGCTCTGCGGAACAACCGCCTGGGCTCTGCCCTGTCCTGGAGCATCAGAGCCAAGGATGCAGCTTTTGCTACACTGATATCTGATCGGTGAGTCAGGCAGCAGCCCTCAGGTGGGGGCTGGGGTGGGGAGAAGGCAGCTGCTCTGCAATGGACCAGGAAAGGTCCTGCTGCAGAAGGGCATTGTCTTTCCTGCAGACCAAGCACCTGCTTCTGGAGTAGAAAAGGACATCCTTGGGTACTCTCATCTGCAACACTCCATGAAGTGTAGATAAGCAACAGATTAGCTTTATCTAACAGTCCAGTCCTCTTTGACCTTGCTTTGCTAAACATTCTCTTGACAACATCTCCACCTTATGCTCTGCCCTTTCACTTGCTGTTTGATGGGCTGCACAGTGAGCCAGGGAACTGAGCTGGCTGGAGGATAATCCCCTTCTGTGCTTTACTCAGCTTTAACCAGTCTAGTTCACCATGCAGTGTCCAGACAAGTCAGTGGAAGGTACTTAACCATTTCTGTGGAAAAAGATCTCAAGCTAAAAATTACAAAAGAGGTAACAAAAAGGAAAGCTTTATTGTATCCCTGGTTTTGCATAAGATTGTCACAATATCTGACCTTACAGGGGTGGGAAGGTTGGTACACACTTAAGAGGATGCTAATGCTTAGCTTAGCCCTAGGTAAAAGCTACAGAACCTTTTCTGGTGCTTTCTAATCTCTAGCAATCCATGTCATGTATTTTTTATTCTTTTTTTGCTAATTGGAAATAGGCAGGTACCAAACCCTGATGTAATTGTGAAATTACATCCTGGGTAGGTGGCCAGGCAATACCCCATCCTCAGCAGTGTGAAACATGAGCAGTATGAGATTGCTGGTTTGGGTATTTTTGGTTTAGTTTTGTTTTTCATTGGTTCTTTGAAGTAGTGGAAATCATTATATTTCTTTCAACAGAAGGTAAAAGAAAACATCACAGGAAGCAGCTCTGAAAAAAAAGCAGCATAATGAAGGCTGTGACAAAAGAGATGAAAAGCTTTTAGAATTGTTGTTGTTCCTGCTGCTTACTAACTTTGTTTTTCCACACAGCAGAAAAATGGAGCTTTTCTTGTGATCTGGGAGTGTTATTTAGGCATCCACCAAGCCTCAGCTTCCTGTGCTCCTTCCTTCACTTACTCTTTTTAAAGAACAGATCACAACTATCACAAAACTACAGAGCTAGATGAAGTGTCTGGTTCAACACACACTAGCCCAGGTCATTGGCCACTCCCAGGAAATGGTTTGATGGCTTCTGAAACCCTCGCAGGAGGCTGATGAAGATGGAACTCAGTTCTATAGCAGAGTTTTCTGGGAAGGGATTAGGAGATGGAGAATGAATGAGGACAATGTTGCCCCCTCTGAGCTTTGATTATGTTTTACTTTCTCCCTAGATTCCTTAAGGACTATTGTGAAAGAGGCTGCTTCTCTGACTTGGACCTCATTGATAATTTGGGACCATCCATGCTGCTTAGTGACCGCCTAACGTTTCTTGGTGAGAAGTGGCCAGGGTTTGCATTCTGCTCTAATTTAGAACACAGTTAACTCCACAGAATTACTTGGATCTGTCTCTTCCTCCATCTGGCTAGGTCCTGGTTTAGTGATGAAGGGAAAGCAAGTGACTGAAGGTGATTTGGGATGCAGTCTGCTTGCTACCAGAGGACTGCGCTCACAGCAGGCACTTGTTCTGCACTCTTTGGTACAGGAGAGTCTGGAATTCTGACTTTTGTAGGTTTCCCCTTTCTTAGTTTTTTTTTCCAGACTGCATCACTGGCTAGAGAGACTTTGAAATATTAGCAAACACAATCTGGAAGACCTTAGGGGGCTTCCTTGGAAAAGTAACCCACTGGTTTAAGTTATTTTGGCAATGTGGTGATTTTACTGACTCCATGAAGTTCTCCAGTGCCTTCAAAGCTTACTTAAAGAACAGATCTCTCCTATACCTTCACCAGAGCAGCTGTGCCAAGCAACACTGGAGGCCTCCAGCTTGATTCCTACATACCACAGCTTCCTTCTGGCTGGCACAAGGCTGGGCTGTGGTAACCTCCCCATCTGGCTGCAGCTGCTCTGGCCTTTGATTAATGGACTGAGACAGGAAATGGAGCTAAAATGCACCTTTCTCTGGAACTGGGGCAGTTAGCAAGCCTCATTACCAGGGCCAAAATCTAACAGAAATTTGGAATAGCAGCTGGTAATTGGACTGACTCCCTTCTGGCTGACACCAGCATTACACTGAGGGTGATCCTGAATTTGATCTGTTCCTATTGAGTGCAAGCTTGCAAATCTGGAACTACATTTACTTCATTTAAACCTTATCCTAAATTAAGCCTAGAAGCCAACTGAGAGTTGCCAAATCGGTGATCCCTCATCTCTCTGTATGCCCAGCATCAACCAGTGACCCTTGCATCAGCCCCCAAAGCTCTGTAGTTCAGTCGTGTAGCTGTGGTATAGAGCAATCCCCTCCCTTTCTGCTTTTTATAGAGAATCAGAGAAGGGTTAGGTTGAATGGGATCTCAGAGGTCATCAACTCCAAACTCCCCTGCCACAGGCAGGGACACCTCTCAACTAGACTTGGCTGCTCAAGGCCTCATCCAGCCTGGTCTTGAGCACCCCCTGGGAGGAAGCAGCCACAACCTGACATCCAGCAGCCCAGGTCTGACAGACACTGACTCCTTTTGCCCTTCACCACCACCTGTGTGCAGGCAAGTACCGAGAGTTCCACCGGCTGTACGGGGAGAAGCGCTTCTCTGAGGCTGCCAGGTTGCTTCTGATGCTGATGACAGCTCACATTGCTCCTTGTACCTTCTGGATGACCCTGCTGACAGATGCCCTTCCCCTGCTGGAGCAGAAAGAGGTGAGCACACAGCACAAACAGCACCACACAGCCTTTCTTTGATTCCTGACAAGGTATCTCAAAGAGGTGAGCCCCTTTCTGCCCCCAAAAGGGCTGTTGGTGGCAGTTCCAGAACTGTGTGGCTGTCCAAGTGTCTTGCCAGTAGGAGCACACAGGACATCCAGGACAGGATATTCAACTCTCACCTAGAATAGAGCAGCAGAATCCGCGTATGCTGATGATTTAACCACACAGTTGCATCCAGTCCCTTCTGCTGTTTGGCTTGGAGATTTTTCTAATGTGCTTCCTTCTTCTAAGCCTAATTTTTCCTTTAAGATCCATCCAGAAAATGACAACTTAAGAAGTTACAGATCCATGACTGGATGACGCTCAGAGCACCTCCTCTGACTTCATAGCTGGCCCTGCTTTGTGCAGGCAGGAGGTGGCACTAGAGCCCTCCCAAAGTCCCTTTCAGCCTGAATTATCCTTGGATGGTGTGATGTAAGGGGTGAGGATGGAGCTGTGGGAGTGTGAGAGCATTCCCTCGCTCTCAGCTGCGTTACCTGGGGCTGGGTGATGTCCCTCACCTCTGTCCCTTGCACTGTCACTTCCACAGGTCGTGTTTTCAGCAGAGCAGACTTACGAGCTGATGCGATGCCTGGAAGACCTGACAGCAGGGAAGTCGCAGCAGCAGAAATTCCAGGTAGCTCCTGTTTTGAGGACAACTGGATAAGGAATTGGTGGGGTTGTGGGGAGGGTTGGGAAAAGCAAGCTCCAAATCCTATTCCTCTGTGAGGGCAGAAAAGAGGGAGAGAGCCCAAGCTGCTGAGGCTGCTGTGTGCTGGTACTTTTAAAGGGCAGCCAAATGAGGCATCAGCAAGAGAGATTTCAGTGGAGGCAAACTCAGCTCAGGAGGGACTTCCACTCCTCACTGATTTGGATTGGACTCTGATGCTTCTCCAAGAGAAATAATCACAAATGACACAGGCAGTGATGAGCTGAGATGCTGCCAACTAACTGCTCAAGCTATGGGGTGTTCAGGTGCAGAACACGGAACCATTTGCTACACAGGCAAACCACTGCAGCTGCCAGAAAAAAAAAAAAAAAAAAGGCTGAGTAGTGCTGCCTCTCTACAACTACCTGAAGGGAGGTTGGAGCAAGGAGGGGGAAGCCTCTTCTCCTTGATGGCAAGTGACAGGACCAGAGGAAATGGTTACAAGCTATGCCAGGGCAGGTTTAGGCTGGATGTTTGGAAATACTTCTTCACTCAAAGGCTTCTCAACCATTGGAATGGTCTGCCCAGGGCAGTGCTGGACTCGCCATCCCTGGGGGTGTTCAAGCAGCGTGTGGACTTGCTTAGGGACATGGTTTAGTGTTGACTCTTCAGTGCTGGGTCGAGGGTTGGACTGGATGATCTCTAAGGTCTCTTCAAATCAAATATATCCTGTGAGATATATTCTGTAAAAAGTAGGCAATGTAGCTTTTGTTCTTCTCAGCCCTGGAACAGGGCTCATACTGTCCCTCTTAATGACCTTTCCTTTCCAAAACCTACCTCCAGCTCATGACTGGGTCTGTCAGTCTAACCCAGACTCTGCTTGCTTTCAGGATGATGACATTGAGAACACCAAAGTGGAGATGCTGAGACTTGCTCTTGCACGAAACCTTGCACGAGTCATCGTCAAAGAAGGCACCTTGGATGGATCCTGAAGGTGGCAGCATCTGATTTTACTCCTCCTCTGTGGCTCACTGTACATAAACCTGACTGCTTTTCTAAGAATAAATGTCTTGTTTTGCATATCGTTTGGGCATTTATTCTTCTTTTCCATGAACACAACTTTAATGTAGCTTTTAAGAGGAAGCTGCATCTAACCATTAAGGTTGCTTGTTCCAGCATGGCCTAGCAACCCTCTCCTGGTGAAGTAAACCTCACTACCAATAGCAGCATAGAATCATTAAGGTTGGAAAAGACCTCTGAGATCTTTGAGTCCAACTGTTAACCCAGCACTGCCAGGTCACCACTAAACAGTGCCCCTCAGCACCACATCTATATGGCTTTGAAACCCCTCCAGGGGTGGGGACTCCACCACTGGCCTGGGCAGCCTGTTCCAGGGCTTAACTACTTTTTCAGTGAAGAAATTGTTCCTAATGTCCAACCTAAAGCTTCCTTGGCAGAACTTAAGGCTATTTCCTCTCATCTTGTTACTTGAAAGAAGAGAATAAACCCTTACCTGGCTCCAACCTCTCAGGGAGCTGTAGAGCCAGGTGGTCTCCCCTCAGCCTCCTGTCCTCCAGGCTAAACAGCCCCAGTTCCCTCAGCTGCTCCTCACCAGCCCTGTTTGCCAGACCCTTCCCCAGCTTTGTTGCCCTTCTCTGAGCATGTTCCAGCACCTCAGTGTCCTTGGAATGAGAGCCCCAAAACAACCCAGGGCTTGAGGTGTGGCCTCACCAGTGCCAGTACAGAACACAATCACCTCCCAAGGGTTTCCTTGGCTTTTCCAGTTGCTTTACCTCTTAACATCCCGATCTGACATGAAGTCCACCTTTAAACCACTGGGCTTCTGCCAAACAGCAACTGCTCCATTTTTGCTTTAGTTTGGGTGGTCCCAAGATGCTGGGCTGAGAATTAGGAATCCCAGAGCAATGGTCAGTGAGGGCCTTGCACAGCACAGGGTAGGGAAAACCATTTATTGACCATGCAGCAGAGCAGACGCGTTGGAGCTGTATGTACAGGTGTGGCTGTTGGGATGAAGCAGGAACCTCACCCTGCAGACAAGGGACATTCATAGTTTCATTTCCAAAGCTTTGAGCACTGGAGTCTCACACAGCCAGACCACAGCACTGAGAACAAAAAAGCCATTCTACAGAGGGAACTCGAGCTCTGCTGACTCCCTCCAAGTCACAGTGAGATTCACCTGTAGGCATCTAAAGCAGTGAGACTTGCTCCCTCAGGACACACTACCCTCATGCCTACTGTGTCTAAAGTGCTGGCAAGAATGTGAGGCAGAAAGGATTCTCTCCTTGTCCCCTCTACCCTAGTCCACCAATTTAAGACCCCTTTCTCTAAGGATTCAGGCAACCTACTCATCCCTTTCACCTGCATTCTACATCTACAAGGCTGGAGCCTTCATGAGCTTCAGACCAAGAGATTACAGAAGTTCCTTGGCCGAGCTTTGATCCCATCTTCAGGGCTTCTGCAACTGCCTGGTGCTTTCAATGAGGACCTCAGGCCTTTGAACCTGTTAAGTTCACCTCTACTGATTTTTACGTTGCAACACAGTAAGGAAAATTCAACCACAAGTAACTCCAAGCTGTGTTTGCAGCAATGTCTTTATCAGCCAACGTTAATTCCAGCAGCAGGTTCTCCTCTGGAGCTCTCCTACAACATGCAGGGCTCTCCTGTACTGAGTCTCTCAGTGCTTGAGCTGACTGCTCCCACCCATAGCTTGGTGAGAGCTGCTGCTTGACAGCACTGCTAGAAACACTGAGCTCAGAGTCCAAGGGCCCACCCTGCCTTTGCTTCAGTCAATGGATGATAAACCCCCTGATAATTCAAACCACCTTGTCTCAAAGTCCATTTGAGGCACTGCTTCAGGTTGGAATTCAAGAGGGAGAAGGAAGAGGCTGCTGGAATCAAGCTCTGGTGATTTAAACCTCGTTTCTGTGAGACTGGAGCTGGAGGGGTCAGCTCTTCTGCCCCTGATTGTGCAGAACACTGATGTCCAGCCAAACTGCCTTCTCCTTTGTGGAGACAATTGCACTTAGCCACTTAATACAGGGAACAAATAAAAGAGGGCATTAAACCCAGCACATGCATTGTCACAGCCCAGCAGAGCCTTCTTTCCTTTCACTGTCTGCTTGTTCCTATTTAGGTATCCTATAGCTCTATTATTTACATCTTGTGTGTCATTGCACTCCTCTCAATAAAACACTGTATTCTACTACAATAATAACACTGCCTGCATAAGGGGATGTGAGAGACATCTCTCCCATCCCTGGATTCAGTCACTGCACCTCATTAGTGATTGTAAAGACATTTCTGCACTCCAGGTGCTGTCCTCCACCAACACTGACCACTCCTCTCCAGCCCTCTTTACCTCCTCACTACACATTTCCTCCTTCCCCCACACTATGGAATGCAACAAAGACAGAAAACTAACCAGTGGAACCCTGGTGCCCAAAACAGATAGGAGAGGGACAATGTAAAATAAAGAGAACTGCAGACAGAGCAGTGTGGCACAACAGGCAGCCAGGCTCTGCTGACACTGACCCTTGGGAAGGAGGCAGGGAGCTAAGTGCCGCTTCAGTGTGACAAAGCAGCATCCCCTCACAGAGCCAGCATTACTGCTCAACATGCTTAGTGGGTCCAGCTCTGAGGAGGTGAAGTCCAAGGGAGGGCACACGTAAGGGCTCTGCACTGAGGAAGCTCATGGTGGCATCATCACCCCACCAGCCTGTAGGTATCTCTGGACAGCAGCACAGGAACAAGCCAGCTAAATCCCCTTCTGCTGGCAGGTCTCCCCTCAAAACACAATAACTTCAAGTTTAAATAGAGTGGAAGATAGAACCAGATTCACCCAGAGGTCAAGATAAAAGCAGCCAGCACTGCCTGTTACTGGCTGCCGCTCAGTTCACGCTTACAGAAATGTTTCAGGACCCCTTCAACGTGGGGCAAAACATTCTGGACTAAAGCTACAAGCAGAGTGGTCAGGACATGTAAACAAAGCTGAACGTCACCAGTGGATAGCATGTGTGTCCCTCCCCACGGCACACTCCTTCCAGTCCTGTGGGATCCTCTCCTGGTCCTGTCCCAGAGTCTCTGGCAGTGTCCTAAGGTCATAGATTCCCCCACTGCTCTACCGGGGGAAACTGATCCACTTCTCCAACCTCTGTGCTGGGCTGGTCTCCCAGTGTGAAGGTCAGTCTGTATCTCAGCCTCACCTTCTCCTGCAGGAAAAACAAAACCCAAGAGCAAGATGAGAACAGCCCCAGTTGCTCCTGAAGGAAACACTTCACTGTTAGAGCTCTACAGAGAGCACAAGGCTCTGGTTGCACATAGCAGGGGGAGCAGGGCCAAGGTTAAAGGTCATGGAGCAGTTCAGCTATTCAGCAAACCTGAGTTATTTACCTGACAGGTTTTATACCACAAAAGCTTTACTGCTGAGCATGGAACAGCAGGAGAGGAGCAGGAATGACCTGAGATAACAGTTTGGACACACGTGGCCAGCACTCATTGCTCAGCTGCTCTCCAGTAAGCCTGAAGTATGCTGCTGGAAGAGGTCAACATTTTCAGAATTGAATTCCTCATCATGTGGAGGAAGATAAAACAACTCCTGCTCTGCAAAATTCCCACTAAAAAGGGAAGCAGGAGATGGAACCAGTCCTTTAGTGAGGGGAACTCCATGTGCCTCCTGTGCTTTCAGCAAACCCCTCTAAACAGTTCTCCTTTTGGACCTCAAAGCTTCCAGCTGATGCTTTCAGGACCTTTTTGCTGTAATTCTCAAGCAGCAACCTGTAGATTTGTCAATCTTTAGAAACTGCTTCAGCACACAGCCCTGAGCTTTATGGAACAGGCTACTGAAAGGAGTGACTACAGCAAGGAAAAAGAATTAATCAGCAAAGGAAGTGTGAACCATCTTGCTGGGCTGCTCACAGGCACTTCCTCAAACACTGGAGCTGATGTGCTCTGACATCTGCCTGCTGGCTCAGGTCTGTCAGGCTACAATCCCCTACACAGCAGAAGTTATTTCTGCAGCACCAGCTAATTTGACATCAGCCACATTATCACCACAGCCAGGCACTTGCAGTGCATCTGGGAGTCAGACCAGCTACTGACAGAGCTCTGACAGCTGCCCTTTAAAGCTGAGCTTTAGATGTCTGTTGCCCTTTTGCTGGGACAGAAGAAAAGGACCTCCCTGTACCTCTCCTTGCTGACAGAGTCTGTTGGAGAGGAGATTACACAGAGGCCTGAGCTGAAACACCAACGTTGTGCAGTGACCTCCTCGGGAGGGCAAGGTAGGAACAAACAGCTCTCTCTGCTCAAATGTTTGACTCATCCTCCCCACAGAATTCAGGTCACAGCAAATTTGTCCAAGGAGGACAGCAGAAATCCCACTCCATGATGATCTGCCCCTCTCACCTTCGCAGGGTTTGCCAGAAGCATGACTTGGGTGATGGCAGCAGGAGGCTGGATGGGATTGAATGGAGACAGCTCTGTGCCAGAGGGTGGTTGTAACTTCACTTTCATGGACTGCAAATGAAAAAGAACACAGAACCTCAGAGATCATCTCCTGCCTTGGGGACAATGAGAGATTCACACACAGGCTGGGGAGATAACCACACACATCCAGTCTGGAGAGCATCAACCCAGGTGTGAGGATGAGGAAGCAAGATCAGCCCAGCTTGCACAAGGTGACAGGCACAGGTAGGCTGACAAATCAGCATTGGTCAGGTGAACACCAACAGCACCTTCCTATCTGAGTTATCTGCTGTCAGAGAACACTTTCACAACAACAGGTAGAGCACAGCTGAGACATGCTGGCCACCCAGAATTACCTAGGTGCAGTAAGAATCACACAGAATGGTCTGGGTTGGAAGGGACCTCCAAAGGTCATCTAGTGCAACCCTCTGTGCAGTAAGCAGGGACATCCTCCACTAGATCAGGGTAGCCAGAGCCCTGACCACAGTGGAACTTACTGTCAGATTTAGAATGTCTTTAGGACAAGAGAAAATGGCTTCAGGTTTCACCACGGGAGGTTAGGTTAGACACTGGGAAAAACTTCTACACCAAAAAGGTTCTCAAAGACTGGAACAGGCTGTTCAGGGAAAGTGGCTGAATCATACCCCTGGTTGTATTTAAAAGCCATCTAGATGTGGTGCTCAAGGATATGCTATAGTAGTGGCCCTGGCAGAGCTAGGTAATGGTTGGACTTGATGATCTTAGAGGTCTTTTCCAACCATGGAGAGTCTGTGACTCTGTCTTTCAGAAATTCTGGTTCTAAAGACCTCAAAGGTGGCTCTGTCCAACAGTCCTTGCTATCTGAGCCACCTTCATCAACAGATACAGCTGGACTGATGTTACCAAGAAAAACAGAACTACCTGCAGTGCTTGACTCACCCTGTTCAGTGTCCTCTGCCCCTGACAACCACCTTTATCTTTTGGAAACATCACAGCTATAGGAAGGTAGAGCCAGACCATCCCCAGTCCCTGAGCTCATGCCCAGGCATTCCTGACCACAGAATCAGGGCCAGGCTTCCCTACCTTGGGCACAGCAGCCTGCAGCACGATGTTCTTCACAGGGAGGGGTGCTGTGTTCAGCATGGAGACCACCACCACCAGCACGTCCGACCTGCCCGGGGGGCACTCCCTGGCGAAGTGCAGCAGGATCCGGAAGCCGTTCTTGTCGTAGGCTGTCACCGGGAGGGCACTGCCTGCCACGGGGAGAAGGGCAGGGGGAGGCAGGTTTGTGCTGCAGAAATCACCTGCAGCAGCAGCAGGCAGTCTGACTGCCCAGCTGGGACACCTCATCCTTGCTTTCTGCTTCGTCAGCTTTGTCAAGCAGCTCTGCTTTTAGAAAGCGTTCGGAGAGAGGCGAAACACTTGGGATACTTACTGGGTTTAATGGATTCCAAGGGAACGTGGACACTGGCCAAGGAAATCTCAGCTGCTTTCATGGGACTGCCTTGCTGCTGGAATGATGCTGGCTGGAAGAGAGGACTTCCTGTGCCAGCAGTAGAGCTGCTTGGGAAAGGAACTGGAGGGGCTCCTGGGGCAGTGGCTGGCAGCCCTACAGGTGCTATCAACGGGGCGGAGGTGGCAGCAGTTGGCAAAGTAACCCCAGGGTACCCTGAGGGTGTGGCCATGCCCTGGGTGACAGTCCTGCAAGAGAGACAGAAACACATGGGAAACTGAGCTGAAAGGGAGCCCAGAGAGAACAGCAGATCATGAGGACAAAGCAATGGCCTGAAGGCAGGCTGGAGCCTGTGACTCAGGATGGCCTCATGTAAGAAGCAGAGCTACAAGGGAAGTAGTGGTGCTGGTAGGGTCAGGCCTCACCCCTCTAAGTCAAAAGGACAGCAGAATCCCACCTTGGCACATATGAGCAAGGCTCAGTGGGCAAAGGCCTCTCAACTTCACACCACACATCTGTATCAGGCAACAGCACAGCTGCTGTGCTCCACCAAGCGGCGCCTGCCTTGCCCTCCCGGAGGGGGGACCCTCGTGTTAGTTTGTAAACTGAAACCCTCTGAGAGCAAAAGTGCCCATCAGACATTTCTACCAAAGCAGAAAGTCTGCCTCTGAACCTGGTGCAGCAGCAAGCTGGACTTTGTAACTGCAGAGACAAAGCAAAGTCCAGGACTTTTAGTTACCCTTTGGCTTCTTCAAGGAGTTGTCCCAATGCATCCATCTTCTGTGATGTATTGCTCCCTACAGAGGAGCCGAAGTACCCAGGAGCAGCTGGAATAGTCTTAGGAGGTCCAGCAGGGGCAGCTGGTCCAGCAGAGAATACAAACGGTGCTGAGTTTGCTGCTGGGATGCTAGGAGCAGTCTGGGAGGCTGTGAAAGCTGAGGGCAGCGTCACTGATGCTCCACACGTGGTCTGTGGTGTGTGATGGAGAAGTGGGTTCCCTGCAGGGTTGCAAGCAGTCCCCATTTTTGGGTTAAAGAAGTCCAGGTCCAGCTGGTCATTCTGCAAGAGAGGACAGGCAGATGCCCTAAGTCACTGCTACCCCCTGTGGCAGGTGGCACTGTTACAGAGGGAGAGAGATTTACCGCAGAAACAGGTGCTGGGTGGCAAGCAGCAAAGCCTGAGGCCTATGTCAGGGCTACATCTGATCTGTAATTTAAGCAAAGGAAGTGCTAGCATCACAGGGGGCAGGATGGGAAGCTGAGAAAGCCACGTTCAGGGATACCTACTCGGTTCAGACACAGATTTCAGGGCTAAGCCAGACTTGCCCTCACTTGCCCCAACTATGTGTGTAGTTTCTCTGAGGTGACAGAGTGTGTCCTGAGACCTTCCATGATGGCAACCCCTCCCTCCCCTTCCCCTGAGTCTCTCCTTTGTACCTCAAACATGCTCCACTGATTGTTTTCTGATGTCTCCTTCACTGCTGCAGGGGCTGGGTCGTTCAGGCCTGAAAGGAACAACAAGAAGTAGGTGACTGGAGGAGAAAATGAGCGAGGTGCAATCCCTTGGCACTTGTTCCAGAACCATCAAAAGACTTCATTCAGCTCTGCCAGAGACCAAGAACCTGATGAAAGACTGAAACAGGCTGCAAGTCTCTGTTAAGGAAAAGAGACTGACAGCACCAGTAGCTGACAGTCACCCCCTGCACACAGCTCTTCCAACCCTTCCTCATCTGCAGGGCCTTCTGCTGCTCTATCTGGGCTCCACAGGCAGGCATTCTGCAGGCAGCCTCTCTAAGGCACCTTGATCTTTAGCACAGTCACAAAGTCAGGGGTGAAATCCATACCAAACTGCAGCCTGCATGTCCAAGCACCTACAGAGATCAGACTACAGCTGCACTCCACTCTTACTTGACTTGCAGCCTGCTCTGGGGTGATCAGAGTCCTGATGCTGGCTCACTGACCAGGGTCTTCCACTCTGGATGGTGCAAGGGAAGTGTCCTCTGGGCTTCTCTAGAAGCCAAAGGCACTTCATGCTCCTTTTAGACACAGCACACACAGCCAGCCCTCACACTCAGGCTGGAGGAAGAACACAGCCTTACTGTTAGGCATGGCTTGAGGAGCCCTTCACAGAATCACAGAATCAGCCTGGTCAGAGAAGACCTCCAAGATCATCAAGTCCAACTGATCACCCAACCCTATCTAATCAACCAGAATATGGCACTAAGTGCCTCATCCAGTCTCTTCTTGAACACCTCCAGGGACACAGACCCCACTACCTCCCTGGGCAGCCCATCCCAAGGCCAATCTCTCTGTCTGGGAAGAACTGCTTTCTAAGATCAAGCCTAAACTTCCCCCTGCACAGCTTGAGACTGTGTCCTCTTGTTCTGGTGCTGGTTGCCTGGGAGATGAGACCCTTGCCTGGGTCCTTCAGTGTCTCACCTAAGCAGAGAAGCTCCTCATCCAGCAGGGAGAGGGAGTTGGTCGTGCTACTGTGCGGAGCTGGGGTGGCTTCCACCTGGCTGGAGGAACTGCTCCGGAAGGCCTGGGGAGGAGGCGGGAGAATGGGGATCTCAGCTGGGGCTGGGGCTGCTGTGGGGGCTGGTGCCAGGGTGCTGGGTGGCATTGGAGGTGGCGGGGTGCTGGTGACGTCCAGTCCAGCAAGGTCAATGAGGGTGTTGAGGTTACTTGTGGAGTTACTCCCTGCAGCAGACAGGAGAAGAGCACTTCTAGGAAAGAAGGCAAAAGGCTCAGAGCAAACCCAATGCACAGAAGAAACCATGGGAGAAATGGTTTGGATAACTCAGAGCTCCTCCTCCCCTCCTGGCTTGTGGCTCTTTATAAGCCCACATGCTTCCCACCTAACCATTTGCTGGCCACAAGCTACTCCAAACAACTCAGACACTTAGGAGATGTCTCTGTGAAAAGCAACACCTGCTCCAACCACTGCTCCTCCCCAGGTACTTCTTGTAGCAGAATTCAAAATCTTCTCAGCTCAGCTAAGGCTCAGGGACAGCTCACAGAATTGCATTAAACAAAAGCTACCAGAGAGGAAAATTCAACCTGTCTGGATCTTGGTATTCAGGACAAGTATCTTGCCCAGTAAGGTGCTGCCAAGAGGCACTGTGCACTCCTCTGCTGCTCCCCATGGAGCAATGCTTAAGTGGCTTCCAAACAGTAATTCTGTCACACACATCTCCAGAGCTTTCAGTGGTGAGACTGCAGTACAGGGTGGGCAGCTGGCCTAAAGTCACAAATAGAATGGCTGGCAAAGTCAGGAACAGGACCCCTGGCCTGGCTCCCACTCCTCTGCTTTTGCTCTTGCCCTTTTGGGAAACTCCTCCTCTTACACATCACTAGTAAGAAACAGGACAAATGCTGAGAGGAAAATTTATGAGAACTTCCAGCCACACAAACTGTTCAGCTGCAGGCTGTCTACTGATGTTATCAGAGGGGGTTACAAGCAATGGAAACAGCAAAGCTGCAGCACTGCTGCTCACATCCAGAGCTGTTTATTCACCACTTAGGAGCTGCCCTGTCCCACTCTGATCCATACTTGGTTGGCCACAAGGACCATCCAAACCTTACTTTACCACAATTAATAGGAAATCCCTGGCCAAAAGGTTCAGAGTTGCAGAATTCCAAAATGAGAAACAGTTGGCTTCCCAGGAACTCACCTTCCCCTGCAGGCATCTCCGGGAGATCCACCTCACCATTGATCACCTGCCCTTCGATGATTTTCTTATAGGAATTGATCACACGGGATAAGTTGTCACTGGCCTGCAGAATATCCCCTGTGTGCAAGACAGACAAATATGACCTCCCAAGACTTCAGTCACTTTGCTCCCACTCATGATGAGAGCACTCAGTTATCAACTAAAGAATCAGCAAGGAGAAACAGAAATATTTAGCTATGAGCTCCACCGCTCCCTGTCTTTGCAACAGTTCTCTAAGCTATACCCTGACCTTCCTAGGTCCATCCACTTTACAATAACAATGAAAACCATGAGTCCAAGTCTTTGCTCCCCACAGCAACTCCCTTCCCCTCCCAAAGCAGCAGCTCTCCCCCATTATTGCTCCCAAGCTTCCCTAACCTCCTACTCTACTGCCAAATCCTTGCCTGAATTGAAATAAGCTTTAAGAGGCAAGGATGTTGCCTTTCATCTGCTTGCTCAAAGTAAAGTGCATCTACAGTGAAGAAGGGTCCTCACAGCAGCCATTCCCTCCCTCAGCCCTGGCACAGTCCCAGGTCACAGAAGTAATTCAAAGCAGAAGTGTGCCTCAGTTTACCCAGACTGCTGTCATTATCCTCAGTCTCACTGGCCAGCTTGAACAAGGTCCGTCTCTTGGTTTCACACCTTTCATACAGCTCCTAGGAAGACAAAGGCTTTCATCAGCAACAGCAGCCAGCACAGAATGACCCCTCAGACACACACTGGAAAGCCCAGAAGAGAGAAACCAGCCTCCTTGTGCTGACCACACCAGTGTGGCTGGACACCCAAGATCCCCTGTCCCTGCCCTGCTGAAGCATTCCATGAGCCTGGAAGTCTGAGCACAGCCTGCAGCACCAACACAACACCTCTCAGTCCTCCTGCACATCAGCACTTCTGGCCAGCTCTAGTCCAAAAGGGATGTTTGTTCCTTTTTCCCTAAAAGCCTGAGGAAGAGGAGAATTGTGCTTCAACTGTCATGCTTCAGTTATGCTGCAACCACGCAAGAAAGGTGGCAAGAAGGAAACGTTTCACAGACACAAACCAGTTCCTTTAGCTTCTTATCACCATTGCAGGAGCTTGTGGTTAAAAATGAGGAGTTTTAACTTTTTTAGTTAGGTGAGCAGCACCTCTTGAAGGTCCCGGGCCTACCCAGGCATCCCTGGTGGATGATTTTTACCTTTCTGATGTTCTCCCAACTTGCTAAAGGTCTTCCTCTGAAGGGAAAGACCTACTGGCCACTCCACCCTGCCTTTAGCTTTGTCATCCAGAGAGCTGTGCAGTGAATGATCTGCAATCACTCTGTCCTGACAGGAGCAAGAATTACAAACTGCAGCTTCCTGATTCAGCCACACTGCACCTTTGGAGAGCAGCTGTAGCTCACTTCAGGCAGAAGCAAAACTGAGTCCTTTGGTGAAAGAAAGGATTTCAAACCATGGTTATTTTCTTTCCTGCTATTTCTAACAACTACTTTTTTGTTTCTCCCTGGTGCTCTCCGTTTGACTGCACTCTTTGTAATTCTCTGCAAAACTCAAGTCTGTAAGGAGAATCATGGAATTGTTCTGGTTGGAAAAGACCTCCAAGATCATCAAGTCCAACCATAGACCTAACACCATGATGGCCATTAAACCATGTCCCTGAGTGCTATGTCCACACATTTCTTGAACACCTCCAGGGATGGTGACTCCACCACCTCCCTGGGCAGCCTGTGCCAATCCCTGACCACTCTTGCAGCAAAGAAATTTTTCCTAATATCAAACCTAACCCTCCCCTGGCACAATTTCAGGCCATTTCCTTTCATTCTATCACCTAATACTAGAGAGAGGAGACCAAGCCCCACCTCACTCCAACCTCCTTCCAGGAGTTGTAGAGATCAGTAAGGTCTCCCCTCAGCCTCCTCTTCTCCAGGCTAAACATCTGAAGCTCCCTCAGCTGCTCCTCCCCAGCCCTGTTCTCCAGACCCTTCAGCAGCTTTGTCGCCTTTCTCTGGACACACTCCAGCAACTCAATGTCCTTCTTAGAGTGAGGGGCCCAAAACTGAACCCAGAAGCAGCTCACACTCACCTTCATGAGCTCCCTATCAGCCTCTGATGAGTCCTCTTTGCTGTAATGAACCAACATCTCATTCAGCAGCTTGACATTGTTGTTCACCTCCTCCAGCGTGTGCATGCGTTTTGTCACCTTCTGAATCCGGGCCTCATCCTTCAGGGTGTAAAGCACAGACATAAAAAAGGGAGTTTCCCTCTCAAGGTCTTCACCATCACAACAGCAGGGATCAGCTGTAAATCCTGTCAGGTAATGTCTATTTAAAGTTAAGCTAGAAAAAGCCCACCAAAAGCCCTCCCCGTTCATGTGAAGCTTTGCTTGCTCTCTCTTCACCACCATTCAGGAGCAAGTTCTTGACTATGAGGGTGGTGAAACACTGGAACAGGTTGCCCAGGGAAGTGGTTGAGGCCCCATCCCTGGAAATATTCAAGGTGAGGCTTGAGGAGGCTCTGGGCAGCCTGATCTGGTTGGGAATGTCCCTGCTGACTGAGGGGAGGTTGGACTGGATGACCTCTGGAGGTCCCCTCCAGCCTGGACCATTCTATGATTCTATGGCAGACGACCTCTTATGTTTCCAAACAGTCTCATTAAATAGACTTGAAGGTATGATTACATCACTAAAAATGGAAAAGTTGCCCAAAGTTCCTTTCTGACAACTTCAGATTGGGTTGGGGTTTTTTTTTGGGGGGGGTCACTTGATGCCACTTTACAATAAAGATGTGTTTGAAGCAAAATATTTACTAGGAACAAGCAGCAGCACAGTCTGCTGGAACACATCCACCCATGTCTGATCTGAGATTCTAACTAAAGCTGTAGGAGGGTCCACCCTGGGGACAAGAGAATCTTGAATGGAAGGATTTCAGTAACCTATCCCTCCTCTTCAGTCTGGAAGCTATCTTTTTTTGGTGAGATTCACAGTGAGTCATCTCCTGGAACCCAGGGCTTCTAATGACAGCCACGGGTGGATGCATCACAGCTCTGCAAACAGGAAGGTGTTTCCATGAAGCCTGCCTGGGAGAAGAACCAGTCTAAAGACTCAGCTGTGATGCTCCCATCAAAACCTGACATGAAATGTCACCTTGAGTGATGAGAATGTAGTTAATTACAACAAGGAACATTCAATCTTTGCCCCTTCTGGCCCTGTCCTCCCCCAGAGATGCCAACTTTAGACATTTTTCTGACACAAACATCTCCCACTTGTAAGCCTGAGTCAAAGCTACAGCACACTCATGTCACACAGAGCCCTGCCAGGGCATCAGCTGCCATCCCCTCTATGCAGTAACCACAGGGACTAGATCCAACTTAGCACTCTTGGAGGATTTCAAAGACATCAGAAGGCTACACATTGCTGATGGGCAGTTTCATTTGGTCCCACAACTCCACTAAGGAATTCTGTGCTCATTCCCAGAGCCTGGAAAACCCAGGTTCTGCCATCCACACGATCCCAAAGCTACTCAGCATTTTGAAGTCCAGTTGCTTAAAGCCTGGAAAGCAGACTGTTGACTGGGACCAATCCCACAGGGATTTCTTACCTCTTTTACCATGGATTTTATAAGTTTGTTGGCCTCCTGTAAGTCATCTGGGTTTTTGCTTTTCAGCAGCTTGGCTAGGAGCTGTAAGACATTCAGCAAACAAATAAAGAGCCTTTGGGGCAAAGGGAGGCAGTGAAAGGAATCCAACTAAACAATTCCCCTTTACTCTGCTCTGCTGAGACCCCACCTCAAATACTGCCTCCAGTTCTAGGGTCCCCAGCATAAGAAGGATGCAGAGATGTCAGAATGAGTCCAGAGGAGGCCACAAAGGTGATCCAAGGGCTGGAGCACCTCTGCTGTGAGGACAGGCTGAGGGAGCTGGGGGTGTTCAGCCTGGAGAAGACTCTGGAGGGACCTCTGTGACCTGAGCTAGACTGTATGGTCCTGCTCTGCAGGGGGGTTGGACTTGGTGATCTCTTTGGGTCCCTTCCAACCCCTGGCATCCTGTGATCCTATGACCTTAGAGCTACCTTCCAGTACCTGAAAGGATCCTACAGGAAGGCTGCAGAGGGACTTTTCTTGAGGCTGTCTGGAGACAAAACAAGGGGGAATGGTTTGAAGCTGAGGGAGAGCAGGGTTAGACCGGAGCTTAGGAAGAAGTTCTTCATTATGAGGGTGGTGAGACTCTGGAATAGGCTGCCCAGGAAGGTTGTGGCTGCCTCAGCCCTTGAGCAGCTGAGTCTAGTTTAGAGGTGGTCCCTGCACACAGCAGGGGGTTGGAGTAGATGATCTGAGGTCACTTCCAACCTGAGCCTTTCTGTGATTCTGTGAATTCAGAGGCAAAGGGATGCAGCTCTACAAAGCTTGCACTGCTTTCATGGATTCAGTGACTTCAGAAGTCATTTATGGTTTATTATCTTATGTGAGTTGTTGCACTCTTGCTTCTACACAGGACACAGACTGTGAAATCTTAGAGACTTCTGCCACTGGGTTAATTATTCCTCCCACACAAGATTTCTGGTCCTGTGTGTGAAACGTTCTCTGCCTTCCAGTACTAGAGCAGGAAGGTTCTTTAACCAGGAACAACTTCACTATGGTTACACAGATAAAGCCTTAACTGGAACTTCAGGTTAGGTGGGTGGAGAAGGCAATGAGTTCTGTGAAAGTCCACACCAACCCCCCCCCAGAACACAAACCAAATCAGTGCTCTGACCATGCCCTCAGCAATCACTTTTCATTAGTGATTTCAACACAAGTCTTCACTGTACCTTGGATTTCTCCTCATCATCAAACACAGGGTTTTTGGGACGAGGTGGAGGAGAAGGAATCAGGGTTCTGTCTGCAGGAATCACAGGATCAAACATAACAATGCCTGAAAGCAGAAAGGGAGCCCAGGTGGGTTTGCAGCACGGGCAGCCACAGCAGGCAGTGCACCTCATCACTGACAGGCTGCTGCCAGCAAAAGCAGGCAGGCAGTCTGCCCCTGGGTACCAGCACACTGCCCTAATGAGCACTACAGGAGCAGCTCACTGAGTGGTGCCAGCTGCAAAAACAGTTTTCTTTGATAAAAGCCAGAACCCCAGCAAATAAATGTGTTGCCATGTCCAGATTGCTCCTCTCATAGCTCAGGACAATCAATAGCTCTCCACTATTTGTCTTTCCCCCTTTCACTTTAGCTGTTGAACCACTAAGTGAAGCCCCAGACAACCCAGCTTTGTGCAAGCTCAAGGGCATGACACTTGTTAGGATAAATGAGCTGAGCAGGAAAGCAGGCAGCACTGCAAAATGGGGTGAGGAGTGGCCCCCCAACCACGGGTGGGGAAAGAGCTAAGCTCCCTGTGGTTCTTCCATTGGCTAAGCCTTACATCTGTGCTCCACCTCAAGGGCTTTCCTGGAACCAATTTTTCTTGTGCTGCAGCCACATGGCTTCTCAGCTGGGCTTTTTGCACTGTGCCTACACAAGGAATTTGTACCAGTTGAACCAGAAGTACATTGTAAAGCAACCTAGTGCAGAACACAAAAGGCTACAAGGAGGCTCTTCTTTCATTTTAAATTAGCCTCCTTCAAATCATTTAATAACCAGCTCCAGAAACACTAAAAAAAAAAAAAAAAAAAAGGCCTTGCAAACCAAACCAGAAGTGTTTGCAGGGTAGTTAACTAATCTGGTTAAAGAAAGCCAACTCAACCCAGCCCACAGCATTAAAACATAATGAGAAGCTTTGCAGGGGATTTCTCCCTTGTTTTGCCTCCCCTCAGAGCTTGTCTTGCTCCACATAATTGGAGGCTGTGTACTAGAAGCTGGTTCAGATCTAGGGAGGTTCTCCTCTCCCTCTACTCTGCCCTGGTGAGACCACACCTGCAATACTGTGTCCAGTTTTGAGCTCCCCAATTCAAGAGAGACAGGGACCTGCTGGAGAGAGTCCAACAGAGGCTTCAAGGATGGTAGGGGGACTTGAACATCCCTCCTGTGAAGAAAGCCTAGGAGACCTGGGGCTGTTTAGTCTGGAGAAGGCAGAGGTCATCTTATCAGCATCTACAAACATCTGAGGGGTGGGTGTCCAGGTGAACCTGCCAGGCTCTTTTTAGTGGTGCCCAGTGATAGGAGAAGGAATAATGAGTACAAGCTGGAACACAGGAGGTCCCACCTCAACAGGAGGAGAAACTTCTTTACTGTGATGGTGACAGAGCCCTGGAACAGGCTGCCCAGAGAGGTTGTGGAGTCTCCTTCTCTGGAGACTTTCAAAACCCACCTGGATGCATTCCTGTGTGACCTGCCCTGGCAGGGGTGTTGGACTCAATGATCTCCAGAGGTCCCTTTCCAACCCCTAACAATCTGTGCTTCTGTGACTCTCCTGCCTAAAGCACAGGCTGGAGAGAATGGCATCAATGAGCAGCTGGCTTCCCACCTTGTCGTTTCAGCATGTAGTAAGCATCCTTGATTTTGGATTCCTCTGGCAGTGCCACTGTCCAGCTGTACAGCAACTCAATGACTTTGGACTTCACCTTCTCTGAGACTCGGTCTCCCAGGTACTAACAATGGGGAAAAATAGGTCAATTCTCCACAGCCTTTTGGAAAAGAAAGCCTACAGCCAGTGCTATACATTGAAAGGTGATAATCCAAGTTCCAAGATGATCTAAGATACATCATCTTAAGAGTCAAAAAAATGCTCCTCTAATATATTTGAAAGAAGAGTGAAGAGGAGCTTTGTGATTACCTTCAGCAAAAGCAGCAGCAGCTGTTCTGCTGGCTTCAGGATTTGGCTACTTAAAAATTACAGAGTACAGATAACCACTCCCTCCCCTGTCTTAGGGGAGAGAATCTGGGAATACTTTGCTGCATCAATCATGCCATGGGGTGCTTCTGTCTGGGTTTGGCTAAATGAAGCTGATCATGAGTGCTGAGGGACTTAGCCAGGCACTCTTCACACAGCAAGTCAGCAGCAAGTTGAGGACTAGAACCCTACAGCACCCTAACCTCTGCATCACACCTCCCTTGCACTGATGCTGGCGTTTTGTTTGGGTTTTTAAGGTATGCAGCCAAGCTTCAGAAGCTCTTGAGTCACAGGAAGGTTTAGAACAATGCAGGGATGGCAAATGAGTACAACTTACTAAGAAAAACAGTAAGCAAAGCATTAAACCCCCCCCAAAACTTGGCTCTAGAATCAACACAATCAGCCAGCCAGAGCAGTGCAAACATTCTGTATGTTGCCTGTAGCTTACTGAGACCACACACACACACACAAAAAAAAAAAAAAAAAGGTAAACACAGCCATAAAGCTCAGGGACTAACCTTTGGAGACACAACTTTGATTAACTCGTTTAAAAAGCGAAACTTCCCTACTTCATTATGAAATCTTCTTCCACAATTCTTCATGCAAGCTTCCAGCACCTGCATTCAAGGAACAAAAGCAAGGGGCTGAAATGAACACCAAAAACTCTGCAGTACCAGTGTAGCTCAGAGGGCAACTGAACGACCCATAGCCAGCAGGTCGAGGGAGGTGATTCTCTCCCTCTACTCCGATCTGGTGAGACCACACCTGGAGTACTGTGTCCAGTTCTGGAGCCTCTATTACAAGAAGGATCTGGACAAGCTGGAATGTGCCCAGAGAAGGGCCAAGAGGATAATCAGAGGGCTGGAGCACCTCTCCTATGGAGACAGACTGAGAGAGTTGGGGTTGTTCAGTCTGGGGACCTTCTTGTGGCCTTCCAGGATCTGAAGGGGGCTACAAGAAAGCTGGGGAGGGACTTCTTAGGGTGTCAGGGAGTGATAGGACTGGGGGGAATGGAGCAAAACTAGAAATGAGTAGATTCAGATTGGATGTTAGGAAGAAATTCTTCCCCATGAGGATGGTGAGACACTGGAACAGGTTGCCCAGGGAGGTGGTGGAAGCCTCATCTCTGCAGGTGTTCAAGGCCAGGCTGGATGTGGCTGTGAGCAACCTGCTCTAGTGTGAGGTGTCCCTGTCCATGGCAGGGGGGTTGGAGCTGAATGATCCTTGAGGTCCCTTCCAACCCTAACAATTCTATGATTCCATGTCAGTGAGACCCATACTCCAGCTCTGCCATGCAGGCATGAACCTCCTGTCTCCAGGGGTGACACACCAAGACAAGTTGCTCTCCCATCCTCAGCCATGAGCACCTGGGTCAGTGACATCACCATTAGGTCTCATAACAATGAACACAAACCTTGCCTGAAGATAGCAACCAAAAGTAGCTGACACTAAACCAAACCAGAGTTATTTCTGACTACTTCTACTACAGAGTTATTTCTCTACCGCTACTGAGCAAGTCTGGAGTCTTCAGTTAGTAACTCAGCTCTCTCTCACTGCACACTCCCCCAAGCAGAGGGGAATCAGGGCATTCAGCCCCAAAACAGCCCCAGTGAACCCCACTGATACACGCTGGACCCCTCACACTCCACACAGATGACACAAAATGATATAGAGCTAGATTTAAGATGAGGGGTAAGGACTACCTACTGTCAAGGCTTGGACTGCCTCCCATTCCTGTGGTGACTGGATTTTATGAGCCAGGAGTCTCACAGCTATCTGTGGCCTGAAACAAAGCAGATCCCCGTTACAAACAAAGCAGGTGAACACTCTGAAGGCTTTTCAGACTTGCACAGGTTCTGCTGTGCTTAAATGAGACACTTCTCACACAATCAAAAGGAAATGCCTTTCAGTACTTTTCATCTTTCCATCGGTGCACAAAGCCTAACAAGAAACGTTCTGGGGATTTTCACCAGCCTTTGTGTCTGTACACAGGATGGGAAGTGAGGGCTGGTAGTCCAAGCCAGCAATTCCAGATTCCTGCTTGGGAGGGGCCAAACAGTACAGTTCCCAGCCCAGGAAATCACTTCATTTCTCCTGCATGAGTTTCCTTTTTCCAGAAGAAAACACTTCTTCCTTAGCTCACAGGAATGTTGTGACCCAGGAGGTTTCTTCAGCTAAGCCTTGTGAAGATTTTCAAGGCAGGAAGCCCTTCCAGGCACTCAGAGTTATAACCCCATTTTCCAGCCTGGCAAACAGACCCAGCCTGGCTGGGTGAGAGCCCTGCAGCTGCAGGAGCTGACAGCAGAGGCAGGTTCAGAATTCCCTTTTCCCAGTGCTCAGCTGTGTCTAAGCCATGCTGCCTTCCATGAAGGAGAACCCACATTTTGCAGCATCTTGTTTCTTATGCAGCCAGATCTTCCTTGTGGGATCAGCATATATGAAAGGAAACATGAAAAGTCCGATGAACAAATGATGTATTTTAAACTGTGAGTGCTGATTTAGCAAGTTCTACCCACCCTTCAAGTTCCTTGTTGATCTGGTCACAGAATCCAATGATGTATTCCCAGTCTTCCTGCCTGTTAGATGGGTTAGTGGCTTTATCTTTGGCAAGGGAAAAAGAACACATTACCAGTCAGGCACATGAAACAGGATAAAAGGTCATGCATTTCCTAGACAAAAGCATTTGATATCCATTGCCAACTACAACAAAAAAAAAAAAGGGAGAAAGACCAGACAGGGTATGTCTGGTCAGGGTCCAGCTGAGACATCCCAACCTCCTGCAAGAAGCCCCAAGTACTTCGAAATGTGCAATTTCCATACTGTGACTGAGAGCACAGAAGAAAACATCTGAGCTCTCTCAGCTTCCCTCTGCCTGAAATGCTTCTCTCTTTCTATTTGGCTAGAACTTGAAATTCCTTAAAGGCCAAAGCCTCACAATTTTCTACATAGGAAATTATTTTTGTATTCCCTGGGAGTTTCGGAGAGGAGCTGGAACATCAGATGTTTTATCTAAGCCATTTAGCACTGACACTTGCTTTTAGAGTGCCAGCTGATTTGTTAGATGTCTTTAGCATCCCCCCTGGGAATTATGAACTGAAATTTATTATTAGACATTGAGTTGTTCTTGCAAATAATAAACACCACAGCCTGTACCTGATCAGGAATTCCAGCCCTACACGCTCTGCTGGCTGGGCTATTTCAGGCTCCTGAAGGATCCTCCCTTGGGTACCAGGCCTTGCTCATTGTACTGATTGCAGAACAGTGAGGCTATCAGCATCTCTTTTTTTTTTTTTTTTTTCCTGTTGTGAATGCATCTTCTGCATGTGTTCTACTTAGCTCTGATGGAGCACTACACTTACAGCAGACAAGATGCCTGCTTTAACCCCATTTCCCAGCCAAGATGTCTGGATGTGATGGTTTTTCTTTCTTGTGAGGGAAGAAACACCACACTGTAGCTATGTATCTAAGGGTTGGCATTTAAGAAGCCTTCCTCCAAATTTTAATGCAAGGGAAAGAGCTAGAGAGAAGGAAATACTGCTGAGCCAGGTAGTATAGAGCAGAGGATGATGGACAGGAAAAACCAGCACACATCCCTGCACTTTCATCACAGAGAAATAAACACTAGGTTACAAAGTGTCATCCCCCCCATCATTAAAACATTTCTTTTTACCTTTCCACAGGCAGATGAAACAGCTGCCAAACATCTACTCCAACACCTCACTTTCACAGTGCACCTTAGTCCTCCTACTGTGGCAACCCCACAAGGCTTGCTGATGTTTTCCTCCTCAGGAAGGACAGCTGGAAAGCCATTCTGTAAACTGTGCCATGGACTCCATCTGCAGAGGTGAATCTGTGCCTGCTGCTGACTTTCATGGGACCCTGGGTAAGCAAAAGGCAGCAGCCAGGGAGCACTAACTGCAGGATCACATCTCGTTGTACAAGCTGAGCTGCCAAGATACTTCTTGAACCCAAGAGATTCAAAGGAAGCTTAGTTTAAATTGCAGCCTCTGCAGAGTCAAGCATGTGGCACTTAAACCTTATTACCACACTCACAACTGCTGAGCACACTGGAAGCATCATGAAAACAGGGACTTAAAACAATCTAAAGTCTTTTCCTGCAAGTCAAATGGCATCGAGCATGGCTCAGTGCTTCAAAGCACCTCTGCTGCTCTGCAGGCCTAGATGAGACAGACAGTTCTTGGCTGGAGCTGATGGAATTTATTTACTAAATGCAGGAAGAGCACAAAGAAGTAAAGACACTCAGCTGAATGACCTCCTTGTTGGTTGCACATCCTGAAATTAGCAAGAAGATCCAGTGCAAACAGGAAAAGGTAACCAACATCCCAAGCATTAATTTTAAAACTGCTCTGAATATCTCAATGACTTCTTGGAACGACCCTGGGTTGGTTGTTTCACACTCTCAGACTGGGTTCAGACTCATTTAAGCTTCTGCACCAAAGGCTCTCACACAGCAGAGTCTCAGAAGGAGAGATTACTGAAGGGAAGTTACATTCCACGTGAAGAAACTCCCTGTTCCCAACATTCATACAATCTCCACATGAAACCCTTGTTCATAAAAGTTAAGAAGCTTGATCAGAAGTCCTGCCCTGGCTCTGGAGCCACTCAGTTACAGCCACCTGAGCACAGCATCCCCAGTGAGCTAAATCACTTCGCTTAACCTTTTCAGGACATCCCTACCTGAAGGTGCATCATGTCTACCAAGGCATAACTTAAACCCCTCTATGTGTATACAGAAGGCTTAAAATGTGGGTAGGGAGCTCCTCTGCACTGCCTTATAAATATGCTTCAATCCTTATCTGTAAGGATTCATTCCAGGAAGGAGAGTTTGGTGCTGTGGAGTATCAAATCCTTGGCTTCTCTGCTGAAACCTTGTCAATGGCCCATTTGGCACTGGTCACAAAGCTTGCTTTCAGAGACACTTATCCACCAGGTCCCATCCTGAAAATCTCATTTCACATTGGCAACCAAGTGAATCTGAATTGTCAACCTGGGAGCAAAAGGCTCAGGACTACTCCAGTCCTGCCACCATCTCTGATTTGGCTTTCAGACAACTACACTGAGGACTGGAAAAGCTGCTTCATACCTGACCTAAGTGTCAGAGTCATCCAGCCCCAGTTGCTCTGTCAGACCCTGAAACACTAATGAGTCAACATTCAGATGCATCATTAGATATGGAACAAAGGTGCTTATTTTCTCTGTAGAGAAAAGATGCTGGAATGCAGAGAACCACAGACCACTGACTGGTAATGAATGCTTTCTTTTCCTGGGTTTACTTCTCTACTGAAATGAGCCAAAAGCTATCCCAACAGAGTTTCCCCAGGACAGACTTAGAATATGAACTGGGAATCCCCAGCCCAGGCACACTGAGTCTACCCTCCTCCTGGGGGTAGTTTGTATCACCAGGAGGAGGAGAATGTTGACTTGCAACAATAAAAGAGAAAAAAGAAATTAACACAATCTAACCTTTTATCCATCTGCATCTATTGCACACATGGACATTGCCTGGGCCTGACATGAGCATAACACAAGCCTCCCTGTGGATGCAGTAGGAAAGGCAGCACTGAAGTCAAAGGATCCAGCTGTTTTTGTACAACTGACATTATTTTCTAATCTCCTGTTTCAGCTAAGAGCAGAAAAGGATCCTGCCCACATGGAAAGCACAGGAAGGATCACCTGCTCTCATGGCAGCTGCCTGAAATGAGTCAAGGAGACATGAAGATGCCAGAGCATCCCTGGCTTAAGAGCAGATCTTGCTGCAGTATCAGGACACGAGGATGCTGTTGCTTCATGGGTCTGTGACTCTCCCTGATGACAGAGACAGGGCAGCGTGGCAGGCTGCACGCCGCCGGTACGGGAGAAAATCATTGGCAGTAAGACATTTTCCACCCCCCTGTGCCTGGGAAGTTGGCTGTGCTGCTGGGCAGGGCTGGCCCTTCCCTTTCAAGCACACCCTCAAGGTTAGCATTAGACACAGCTCTGTGATGCTTACAAGACCAAAGCCCTCAGGAGGCTTGGTGAAAGCTCACAGACGCAGGAGCTTTGCACTCTGCTTTCCTGGCCTGCAGGACTCCTCCGGTAATTCACCTACAGCAAAGGCTGCCCTGCCATGGGAGGAGCGATGCAATCACACCAGCACAAATCACTGTGGCAGTGACCTGGCATAAATGCATCCTCTGCCATGAGAGAGCAACACTCAAGCCCTGAAAAACGTGTACACCTCTGCAATCAGCTCACTGCAATACTTCCTACAGTGAGTAAGGCCTTTGCTACACCAGCACCACCCTTCAGCATACATCCTCTGGTGGAGAAGACCCTACTGCTTTGGCCAAGCAGAGAGAACTTCTCTCTTAACTTCCACCATTAAAAAGATAACCCCCACCAAACAACCAGCCAGGAAGCTTTCCAGGCTATACACCCCGAAATATCCTTCCTACTAGAGATATTTTCACACACAAACTGAACTTGGTGAGTCAGTTCTCCTTGGAGAAAGATTAAAAGGAAGGGATGTGGGCGTTGCTTCATGTGTCTCACTGGCTACAATAAAAGATACTGGCAAACTGTGGGAGTTCAGAGGAGGAGCAAAAATGCTAAAGGGACAGAAAGGATTGATCCATAATGAGAAAGAAGAGCTGAAAACGTCGTTTAGCCATTAAGTCCTATAACAGATGCTGCTGCTGTGTATGCATTTAAATTCTATATATGAAAATAACAAGAAAGAATAAGAATTATTCCATCTTGTTAGAGAAGAATAACTCCAAAAAGATAGCTGGGTTTATCCTTTAACATATTCTGGTTAATGCTCACCTTCTGCTGTTTGCCTGGTGCCTGACTACTTGGGAACCTCACACACTGCTGTAATTAAATAGCTATTAAAAAAAAAAAGAAGAAAACCTAGGCAAGAAGCCGGTGACGTGCAGGACAGGCTGCTGAGCACAGCAGCAGGAGCCCCTGTACATGGAAGATATGGAAAACAATTCCTGTTCTGACTGATTCATTCAAGAATCACATCCCAAGCTGCCAGCACCAAATCAGGATCGCACAGCACCAGGTTCTGTGCAGCCAGCAGCTCCAAAGCTCACAGGCAGTATGGACAGACACCCAGCAGAGGAGATACTCAGCAAGGACTGAGGATCAGCAAGCCATGGATGGGGCTTTCTCCCCGACACACTGTCTTCAACGTTTAAGGTTCTGTGTCAGAAATACCTTATCCTGACAAAGGATTTCTAAATATTCAGTCAGTGTGGAATGGACGCTGATAACTCCTGCCCTGAAACTGCAGCCAGGCATAAAGCAGAATGTATCTGCTTGAGAATCAGGGTTGTGTAACACACGGATACAATTTATTTGGGAAAACCCTACAGTTCTCAACCTCACCAACAGCACCGAGGCTGTGCACTTGGCCAACCAAACCCAGGCGAGGGAAGAAGAGGCAGCAGGGACAGGCACGGGCCATGAGCCTTTATCGCCAAATAAACTCAACAGCCTTGCAGGTGCTGAGAAAGATGAGCTACGAACCCGCCGGCTCCTCACATTTCCCGACAAGGAAACTGACTAACGGCCCCGACCCGCTGCCGTGCCCTTGCAACCACGGCTCTGCACCTCCCCTGCTGCTGTCGCGCCGAGGGCGCTGGCAGCGGAGCGGGCGAGTGAGCACCGGGAAGGGGAGGCCTCAGCCCCCTGCCCTCAGAAGGGCGCGTCCCCCCGCAGACAGAGATGTGTGCTCCGGGAAACCATCCTCAGGGTGCCCACATCCCCCCTGCCAGCCTCCCCTGGGCAGCACCGACCCCCAAGCAGCTGCGAAGCTCCCACCTCGCTAAAGCGGGGAGTGGAGAACGGGAGGAGGAGGGCGGCGGTGAGGCGACGGCAAGGGCATGGGAAGCCTAGGTGGGAGGGAGCGGGGCTGGGAGCCCCAGGCAGGGAGGCTGGGGGCAAGGAGTACTCACTCAGCCACGACTCCAGGCTCTCACCCTCTGCCTCCGCCATGTTGCCGCCCCGGCCGCGGGCCCCGCCCCGGCCGCGCGAGAACCGCGATTAGTGGGCGGGGTCATAGCTAAGGACCGCCCCCTTGGTCCGCGCTGGGCTCCGCCCCGCGCCTGGCCCGGCCCGGCTCGGCGCGCGCAGGGAAGATGGCGGCGCCCAGCGCGGCGGGGCTGAGCTGGAGGCTGCGGGCCTGGCTGCCCCGGTGAGCGGGGCTGGGGAGCGGGCGGGGGGCTGCGCCTCAGCTGGGGACTCACGGGCGAGCGGTGGGGTGCTTCCCGGGCCGCGCAGCGCCCGGCTGAAGTGCTTTGTGGGCTCGCGTAGGAGGCCGTGCAGGCAGGGCCGAGGGGTGTCTGCGTGTGGGGCACGGCACAGGTAGTGCAGGGGTCTCGGTTCCCTCCTTGCTCCTCTCCAGACCACACCGAAATGCCGCCTCCTCCTGCGAAAATTAATAGAATTCCAGTTTCAGGTATTCATGCCCGTTCCTGCGAGCACAGAGCTGCCTGCAACCTGGGGGTCAAGGCGGCGGGGCCCTGGGGAGGTCGATCCCTGGGTACAGGGAGGTGTGCTCAGCCCTGCCTGGAGCTGCGGCGTGGGACTCCTATTCGGACCCATCCAACTATTGCCTGATAGCTTTGTAGCAAAACTGGTGGCCTCCTTGATTTCTGGCTCTGCTGCAGCAGAGAAGTGAGGACGCAGAGGAAAGCGGAGATGCGGCTCACATCTGACACACCCTCCTGAGGTGTGCTCACTTCTGTCCCCATCCCGGCTTACATCGGTTTACAATCCCTCTCCTCCTCTTGTTCTTTGCAGGCTGATGCAGGTGAGATGGAGTCGCTACAACCCCAGTTATTTAGAGCCAGAATTGAACAAGGAATTGTTTCAGAAGCCTTTGGAGGAGCTGTCTGAGGAGGAAAAGGAGAAACTGGAGCTTAGGAAAATTCACCCCATAAAAGCTGCTCCTTCCACAGTCTCCAGCTCTGTGTTCAGCGACCCTATGATCAGGTCAGAGAAAGCATTGTCTCCTCTCTTACAGCCAGGTTCCATGGTGCCAAAATGCTTTGGAGCTGTGCTGTCCTCCTCAGCCTTCTCTTGCTGTGCTGCCCACTGCCTTCTGTTACAGCACAATCCCTTTATTCAGGTTAATCTTTTCCCACAAAGCCAGTCACTGACGTGCAGTGATTAGAGATAATTACAGCAGATCTGGCAGCACCCAGACTTAACTATGGGAACAACACAAAAGGGGGGTGGAAGGGCTTTTTTCTGTGGGTGATAAAGTCAGAATTTAAGTCAGACCTCATCTGGCTTTGTGTTTTCAGCAAATTCACCAATATGATGATGAAGCATGGAAATAAAGTGCTGGCCAGAAGCCTCATGGCTCAGGTAAGAACTCATGGTTCTTCTCACTATTATGTTAAAACAATTGCAAGATGGAAGGCTGGGATGTCAGGCCCACTGGAATTGGGAATTACCAGCCATTGGGTCATCTCTGAGGTCCTTCCCCTCTGCACACACACTATCTCACCATTGTTTGTCTGATAAGACATATTTTGCACAAGCCCAAACCTCACTAAGCTCACAGCCCAGTTGGTGACAGCTTAATGCAAAACATTCTCTTTCCACTCTTCAGTATCTCTGGGACCTTTGTACTGCAGTAAGCTCAGAGGATACCCTTAAAAGCATGATTTCCTCAACAGATCATCCTTCCAGCTCTCTTCTGTATAACTTGCCAATGAAGTCCCACAGAAGTGTCACCTGTATGACCCAGCTTTGACCCCTGCTCTGACCTACAGTAACTGGAATTAGCTGATGGACCCATCTGGTGTGTTCCACCCTTGAAATGGAGACACACATTGTCCAAGTATCTGCTGGTTCCTTGGGACAGAAAAAAAACCCAGGCTCTGTGCTCCTGAGTCCAGGCTTTGGAGGGGAGGATGCTCAGTGCACACAGACCTCTGTTCCTGTATCCACTTTGTCCCTGTCCTTCCCTCCTGGCCCAGATTTGTGCTGTTTGGCCTCCTCACCCCAATGCAATGTCTGATCAAGGGACTGAAGAGCTGGAAGAGAGTGAAGTAAAACTTGATTTAGAGAATCCCCTACTGGCCTGTTGCCTATAGGGCTAGAAAGCAGCTGCTCAAGTGAAAATGGTGTGCTTGTGAGAGTGCTGTAACTGCATGGAGGGGAATGATCCATCTGCTCTGCATGTCTCCTCTCTTGTCTTTGTCCCAAGACCCTAGAGGCCATTAAGAGGAAGCAGCTGGAGAAGTACCACAAAGCTCCAGAAGAAGAGAAGGAGACAATTGAATGCAACCCTTATGTCATTTTCCACCAGGCTCTGAAAAACTGCCAGCCCATCATTGGGCTCAGCAACATCACAAGAGGAGGCAAAACCTACCAGGTGAAAGGAGAGGAGGGGGGAGCTGGGAGCACACCTGGTCAGGAGAGAATTAGCAGGGGAAGCAAATGAACTGGTTTCCACCTCTTCAGCTCAAGGTTTCCTCTCCTTGGAAAGAGAGAGACTTTGCAATCCAGATTAAAGCAGCAGCTGCTAGAAACTCTGTCCAAGATCAGGACTCCAGCCTGTGAGCATGGCAGTTCCTCTGAGAGCAGTGGTCTCTGCTGCTCTCAGTAGATAAGAGGAATATGCAGGAAATGTTGTCCAAGGAGACAGAGATCAGTGACAGGCAGCCAAAGAATTGGCAGTCCCAGGGCTCCCAGTTCCATCCTCTCTGCTGCATCATGTTTGGGTAGAGGTCACAAAGCCCTGGGGCAGGGCAGTGGATCAGAAAAGGTCAGCTAGATGCAGTGTGATCCCTAAGGAGCAGACTCTGTCTGTCCTGGTGTGGGCTCTGCAGCACTGGAGTCCTGTTGGAGAAACAAGACTTGGAGACATATCTCTAGTCCTGCAGTGCAGGGGAGTGGTGACCATCTCTGCTAGCACAAACCAGCCTGGATTCAGTGCCCAGACCAGCCAGAATTCCTGACAGGGGCCATTGTCTGCAGTACCCAGGGCTGATCAGAACTGTGGTAGCAGTGGGCAGGTTTCTACAGACAGAGGAGATGACCTGATTCGTGTTGATAAATACATAAAGGGTGAGTGCCCAGAGGCTGGAGCCAGGCTCTGCTCAGTGATGCCCAGTGACAGCACAAGGGGCAATGGGTGGAAGCTGAGGCATAGGAAGTTCCATGGAAACAGGAGGAAGAATTATTTCACTGTGAGGGTGACAGAACACTGGAACAGGGTGCCCAGGGGGGTTGTGGAGTCTGCCTCTCTGGAGATATTCAAGACCAGCCTGGATGAGTTCTGTGTGACCTGGTATAGGTGATCCTGCTCTGGCAGGGGGCTTGGACTGGGTGACCTCTCGAGGTCCCTTCCAGCCCCTAACATTCTGTGATTCTGTGAATGGGCACAGAGCAGCTGTTAGGACCTGGTTGTACTACAGAGAGCAGCTGTTAGGACCTGGTTGTACTGCTGAGAGCAGCTGTTAGGACCTGGTTGTACTGCAGAGAGAAGTTGTTAGGACCTGGTTGTACTGCAGGGAGCAGCTGTTGGGACCTGGTTGTACTGCAGGGAGCAGTTGTTAGGACCTGGTTGTACTACAGAGAGCAGCTGTTAGGACCTGGTTGTACTGCAGGGAGCAGCTGTTGGGACCTGGTTGTACTGCAGGGAGCAGTTGTTAGGACCTGGTTGTACTGCAGGGAGCAGCTGTTAGGACCTGGTTGTACTGCAGGGAGCAGTTGTTAGGACCTGGTTGTACTACAGAGAGCAGCTGTTAGGACCTGGTTGTACTGCAGGGAGCAGCTGTTAGGACCTGGTTGTACTGCAGGGAGTAGCTGTTAGGACCTGGTTGTACTGCAGAGAGAAGTTGTTAGGACCTGGATGTACTGCAGGGAGCAGCTGTTGGGACCTGGTTGTACTGCAGGGAGTAGCTGTTGGGACCTGGTTGTACTGCAGGGAGCAGTTGTTAGGACCTGGTTGTACTGCAGGGAGCAGCTGTTAGGACCTGGTTGTACTGCAGGGAGCAGCTGTTAGGACCTGGTTGTACTACAGAGAGCAGCTGTTAGGACCTGGTTGTACTGCAGGGAGCAGCTGTTAGGACCTGGTTGTACTGCAGGGAGTAGCTGTTAGGACCTGGTTGTACTGCAGAGAGAAGTTGTTAGGACCTGGATGTACTGCAGGGAGCAGCTGTTGGGACCTGGTTGTACTGCAGGGAGCAGTTGTTACGACCTGGTTGTACTACAGAGAGCAGCTGTTAGGACCTGGTTGTACTGCAGGGAGCAGTTGTTAGGACCTGGTTGTACTACAGAGAGCAGCTGTTAGGACCTGGTTGTACTGCAGGGAGCAGCTGTTAGGACCTGGTTGTACTGCAGAGCAGCTGTTAGGACCTGGTTGTACTACAGAGAGCAGCTGTTAGGACCTGGTTGTACTGCAGGGAGCAGCTGTTAGGACCTGGTTGTACTACAGAGTAAAGTTGTTAGGACCTGGTTGTACTGCAGGGAGCAGCTGTTAGGACCTGGTTGTACTACAGAGAGAAGTTGTTAGGACCTGGTTGTACTACAGAGAGAAGTTGTTAGGACCTGGTTGTACTACAGAGAGCAGCTGTTAGGACCTGGTTGTACTACAGAGAGCAGCTGTTAGGACCTGGTTGTACTGCAGGGAGCAGCTGTTGGGACCTGGTTGTACTACAGAGAGAAGTTGTTAGGACCTGGTTGTACTACAGAGAGCAGCTGTTGGGACCTGGTTGTACTACAGAGAGAAGTTGTTAGGACCTGGTTGTACTACAGAGAGCAGCTGTTAGGACCTGGTTGTACTACAGAGAGCAGCTGTTAGGAGCTGGTTGTACTACAGAGAGAAGTTGTTAGGACCTGGTTGTACTACAGAGAGCAGCTGTTAGGACCTGGTTGTACTACAGAGAGCAGCTGTTGGGACCTGGTTGTACTACAGAGAGAAGTTGTTAGGACCTGGTTGTACTACAGAGAGCAGCTGTTAGGACCTGGTTGTACTACAGAGAGCAGCTGTTGGGACCTGGTTGTACTACAGAGAGCAGCTGTTGGGACCTGGTTGTACTACAGAGAGAAGTTGTTAGGACCTGGCTGTACTACAGAGAGAAGTTGTTAGGACCTGGCTGTACTGCAGAGAGCAGCTGTTAGGACCTGGCTGTACTACAGAGAGAAGTTGTTAGGACCTGGCTGTACTACAGAGAGAAGTTGTTAGGACCTGGTTGTACTACAGAGAGAAGTTGTTAGGACCTGGCTGTACTGCAGGGAGCAGCTGTTAGGACCTGGCTGTACTACAGAGAGAAGTTGTTAGGACCTGGTTGTACTACAGAGAGCAGTTGTTAGGACCTGGTTGTACTACAGAGAGAAGTTGTTAGGACCTGGCTGTACTACAGAGAGAAGTTGTTAGGACCTGGCTGTACTGCAGGGAGCAGCTGTTAGGACCTGGTTGTACTGCAGCACACAGCTTGCTGCCCCTTTTGCTGCAGCACAGTGCACATCCACACCTCTCCAGCTGGGCCTGTGTGGCTGCAGGAGCAGGGCAGGTCACTGCACCCCTGCAGTTTGGTGACTGTTGTGGTTCCAACCTTGCCCAGGTCCCAGTCCCTCTGAAGGACAACCGGAAGCGTTTCCTGGCCATGAAGTGGTTGATCACCGAGTGCAGGGAGAACAAGCACCGCAGGACACTGATGCCTGAGAAGCTCTCCCAGGAGCTGCTCCAGGCCTTCAACAACGAGGGGCCCATCATCAAGAAGAAGCACGTGCTGCACAAGATGGCAGAGGCCAACAGGGCTTACGCCCACTACCGCTGGTGGTAGGGACGCTGTGCGCGGGACACGATGCCACCAGCCCCAGGGCTGCCTGCCTGATGGAAGCTGGGGAAAAGAGGGAAAGGTGACAGATCCCCCTCCAGGCAGCTTCTGAACTAAACCAGGGACAGCCCAGCCCATCCCCACAAGGTTCAGTTCCTTTGTGCTCGTTTGGGTGGGGGAAGGGGGAGCCTGAGTTACCAACCCTGCAGACGATTCTTTCATCATCACTTCTCTGTGAGGAGAAGCCTGAGATGTTTTTCTTGGAACAAGGCTGTACAAAATAATCTTCTCCTTCCGTGCCTCCTGGGGGACCTGTGTGTCTCTGCTCCTGTAATCAATGTTTTTGGCTGCACTGCTAAGAACAGAGCTGGATGTTTTCCCACACCACAACCAACCTTAGTGTGGTTGGTACAAAAGGCAATAAAAGGCCCTGTTTGATTTTTTTTTTTTTGTTGTTCTGGTCATCAGCAACACTGTCTGCACAGATCTGATAGGATTGTCAACAGCAAAAATAAATCCAGTTTTATGGGGAAGGTTTCTTGATTCCAAACCTTTGTCTCTGTTGTTTGACTCTCACCCTGCTCTTTCCACACCCTGGTTGTGTAAAGCCATGCTGAGCCTACACAGAGGAGAAAATGAGCATTGCAGCCTTAAGGCTTCAAGCAAGAGCAACCTCTAAGTATTGTTCGTAGCCTAGCAGCTACCTGGAGAGCAAGCAGGACACATGATAGTGGAAAACTTTTTATTAGAAAAAAATCCTTCAATAGACCTATTTATTTCCTTTCTTCCTCTCCCATTGCTATAAGAAACCATAGCTGAAACTTGCTAAGATCTGAAAAAACATGGCAGTTATTGTATAAAACTTAGAAAACCTCTTCCTAGCTACATGTCCTGCTGCAGGCTACCCTGTGGCAGGTATTGGTGGCTTGTGACCTGTGGGGGAGGCTGTGTGCATGCAGGTGCAGCCAGCGTGCTTGAAGGATAGCCTGGGAAAAACAGGACTTGGTTGAGCTGTCTGTGAGGCCACAGTGTTTTCTGTGACTTGTCCCAGGGAACCAGGTACAACCTGAGCTGTGAAAGGTTTTCCCTCTGTCTCCCGTAGCTCTGCTGGTGCTCAGGTGAACCAAAACCTCCTCAGCCTAGACTGTGCTTTCCTCAACACCCATCTAAAATGCTGGTTTGACTCAAAGCCTTCCTTGCCCTTTGCTGGCAGCAGCCCAGTGTTGGACAAAAGCCAGTGGGAGAATCTGGAGGGTGAAATGTTCCCTGCCCCTCCCACCTCGCCAAGCCTCCAAAGTGAGGCCAGCACCACTTGGCAGCCCGACAGTCACCTGCCCAGAGGCTCTAGCCAATATAAATCCTATTTACAGGAAGTGCCAGAAAAACATTAATGTGAAAAAAAGAAATTCCAAGTTGGTTTGAAGCTTGCTGGTGAAAGTGCTGGGGGCCTCTCTCCCCTCCCTGCCGCAGAGGTTAATCTGTCACCTCGCTGTAGTAGTATTTCTGGGCAGCGTCCGTCATCTTCCAGTCGGCCGCTCGGAACTCGATGATCTCCAGCAGCAGGAGCTGGGAGAGGGAGCTGAGCCCCTCCTGCAGGAGGAAGCCATCTCTGAGGAGGGAGAAGAGCTCGTCCATCCGCTGGGAGTTCATCTTCTCCAGCTGCTCGCCGATGCGATGGAGCTGTAGCACCAGGCAGTCCACCTTCAGGAGGAAGGGGAGAGGGCTTGAGTACACCACGGGGAGCTTGGGTGCATCTCTCTGCAAGTCCCCAGCAGTCACTTAGGGATCAGCTCAGCCTGTTCCCCCTCTTCTGCATTTCCCAGAGGCTACAGTTCTGCTTCCCCCAAGGCTCTGTCACAGGAGATAGGAGAGGCTGAACGTCTCTGGCAAAAGCATATCCTGAAATCCCCTCTCACAGACAAAAACTCCCACAAAAATGCACCCACAACAGGGGGAAAACGGTTAATGTCCTGCAGGATATCCAAGAGATGATGGCAAGGCTGAAGCTGAGCCTGGAGCAAGGAGGTGCCTCTAAAAGAACAGAGGGAAGTGGCTGAATGTGCACTAAAGCTCTTGGACAGTCCAGTGTCCCCTTGCAGCCTGGGCAAGGGAATCACAACCAGCACCTCCACCCTGCTTCCTTCTGGGCTGCAAACCCTCCTGCCTGGTGGTCTCCTTCCAGCACATACTGGGGAGGCAGCTCTCCCTCCTCTGCACCCCCTGGGCTGTGCTGCTCCTGATCTTTGGCAGGCCAAAGGGGACATTCACAGCCCCTCTGCCCTGCACTCACCTCCTCCTCCTTCCGCAGGCTGTCAGGCTGGGCCAGCCGGAACAGGCAGTCGTACACAGGGTTCACCAGAGCCATCATGGGCATGTTGTTCACCTGCAACGAGGCAGGAGCCAGGGTCAGCTCAGGGGCAGAAAGGGGAGAGTCTGCACTTGCTTGAAAGAGCTGCTCCCTTGCTGCTCTTCAAAAGAGAAGAGCAGAGTTCAGCTGTGCTGCCAAATGCTGTACCAGTGGGATTTGCACGGAGCAGACGTTCAGGTCTCCACCGCCAGAGAAACTGAACAAATGGTGCAGAAAACACCGAGTTTTAAACGTAAGCAGGTAGCCATGGGAAACAAACCTGTGGCCACAACATTTTTCCTGCCTGCAGTTCTACTTGCATAATTTTTACATCTACTCCAAGCAGGCATCCAAGCACACAGCACAGTGAGGGCCTGGAGACAAAGCCAGAATGTGGGCTAGAAATTACACAACCATCCACAGGTGCCCCCAGCACCTCACAGCCACTAAACTGTGTGGGACGTTTGGGAGCAGGCAAATCAGGGGATTGCAAACATCAAGGTACAACACGAGGAAGCTCAGGCTTTGTGACTGTTCCCAGAGGTGGCTCTGCCTTCTCCAAGCCTCTTTGCTTGCCTGTGGGTAGCAGTACCTCCAGCCGCATCCTCATGCTGAGAACCAGCTCCAGCTCCCACTGCTGAGCCTTGGGGCTCCATCCAACACCTACCCAACCCCCCTGCCCTGCTGTCTATGAAACCCTGGGCCCTTCTAGCAGCCCTGGGCTGCTCCTGCTCTGGCTCCTTACCCTCAGGTAGTCGAAGATGTTGCAGATGAAGGTGACGTAGCAGATCCACGCCTGGAGCGAGCGGCTGCGCAGCTCCTCCCTGTCCTTGTACTCCTGCTGCAGCCGGTTCAGCAAGCTCCTCCGGAAGATGCTCTGCCCAGCTTGTTTGCTCTCTGCCTGTGAGCCCACAAAAACAGGATGGAGGGATGAAATGGGGATGTGAGAGGGGCAGGGGGATGCTGCTACCCTGCAGAAACCCTCCTGTGATGGCCCAGAAAGACAGGGAAGCTGCAGCTAACTGCCCGTGCTCACTGGTTGTTGCTCTGTGTGCTGCAACTGCAAGAAGCAAGTGGCAGAGAGGAAAGCTTGGCTGAGGGGACAGAGCACAGGCCTGGGGCAAAGCCCAGGGAGAACCCACACAGCTGAAGTGTTCCATGGTGTGAACAGGAGGAGCTCTCACCTGGATGATGGTGTAGCAGATGCGCCCTGCCTCCTTGCTGAACACACAGTCTTTGAGGGACTGATCCACTATGATATTGGCCACTTTCTCCAGGTCCACGTTGCTGGGGTCTGCAGAGAGAAGAAAAAGTCAGGACCCAGCACCCTTTGTCCCCTGCTTGCTTTGGGGTAACTGGCAAGACACCAAGGTACAACCATGCTACGTGGTGCTGTGTCGGTGTGAGCTGAAACTCCCCCCCCACCAACAAGTAACCAGGCTAGCCCAGTCTGGAAGCAAATGAAGGCTGTATTTACAAAGCAGAGTCTACAATCTACGATGAAATGCAATGAATATGTACAAATATACAAAATGCACAACATTTACAAATATATACAATCAACAGAAAAGCACAACCAATGTCCCTTTGCTTCCCCACAAGGGGACCCTCCCAAAGGGGCCTCTCTCTCTCCCAGGAGCTTCCCCCCAGACTCCCCTGGACAGAGAAGCAGAGTTAGTTAAGCAGAAAGTTGTTAACTTAGCTGCCATGGTCAGTGTGTGTTATCTTCAGCCAGAAGAGAAGAAGAAACAGCAGCCAGACAGCCCAGCAACTGCCCCCACTGCAGAACGCAGAATGTGCAGAGTGCCTACTTTGTTTTGGGTAATAGTTCTTAAACATTTCTATCTATCCAATGGAAGTGTTTAGAACAATTGTTATTTTGCTTTCTTACACCCAATAGTGACTTATTTACACTCTTTCACTTTCTCTGTTTTGAACTTTGCAAGGAAAAAATTAAAAAGACAGTTTCAAACCACCACAGGTGCAAAACCTCATGCTTGCTCCAACATCAAGAGTCACAGCCACTCACACACCAGCTGCTTTGGAGATACCATCACCAATGCTGAGTGGTCCTCCCAGGCTGAAGATACAGCCAGAGTGATGGAAAAACAATGGAGGAACAAAGATACTACAGAAAGGAAGAAGTTGGTCTGAATCTGAAAGCCCAGTATTCCTTCAAAGCTGGATTAGCAGGAGACAGACATCTAAACTCCCCCTGGGCTTAAAATAGAGATGTGACTGGTGAGCAGGAGACCCCAGGGGCCAGGAGGACAAGGTGGCCCTGCAGCTGAGAAGGGCAGAGAGCAGCACTGGAGAGGGGTGAGAGGCCAGGTCTGTGGAGAGATGCTGGGTTAGAGCAAGAGAGAAGAGTACCCTGAAATTAGAGAGAACCCTCCATGATGAGAACCAGGAGCCAAGTTGGATCAGCTGCACCATTAAACACTCAGGAGGTGAGAGGGGGCAAGAAGAAGCAAGGACACAAAGACCTTCCCTGAGGAGATTCACCAACAGGACCCAGTCAGGGATGAACAGCATTTATGAAACAGCTTTTCTGCTCTTAGCAACTGGTGCTCCTTAAAGGGGTCCAAGCATTCAGCCTCATCTGCCAGCCAAGCTGCACACCCTAGAGGAGCTGGTAAAAGGCCTGCTGACCTTTGAGGGCTGTTTTCAGCAGCTTCTGAGTCTCGGTGTCGAATGACTGTATTTTGTACTCCTCTTTGCCCGTTTCCCCCATGACTGGACTCCTCAGGCCAAGAGTCAGGGCAATGTATGGGCTAGTGACAGTCCCTGGGGAGAGAGCACACAGAGCTTAGTTGGATGCAGAGGTAGACGTCCCCCCAGCAAATCCCATCTAGTGCTGGAGCACTGGCTGCTATCTGACAACCCCCAGCTCTGTTATTAGAGCAACCAGCTCTGGCCCTAGATCTGAGCAAAGCTTCACTCCCACATCTTTTTAAGCCTTATTTCCTAGCAGCCTGTGATAGGACTACATCTTCAGAGACTTTAATTCTTTCTGGTACAAAAACCGTGTTGCAGGCTGTTACCTGCAGGTTCAAAGTGGGCAGCACAGCAAGGCAGCCCCAATATATACCAACCTCCCCTCAGAAGGCTTCCCTATGACTGTATCACAGGGAAGCACATGCAGGAGCACCCCATGCAGCCTCTCCCTTGTGCCTTTGAAACACCAGTTCTGCTGGTTTCACCCAACAGCCTGGGAAGAATCAAAGCTGGCACTAAAGCATCCAACACAGACTCACCAGAGTGAGCAGAGCCCCTCTGAGTCAGGCTCCCTCAGCTCCTGGTGAAACACAGCAAGCTCCGCAGCCAAATGCCCAAATGCAACAGCTCCTGTCTGCAGTCAAGCAGAGCTCTGCAGCACCAAGACTGCTCCTAAGGAGTCTCTAATTTTCTTCCACTTCATGCTACAGTGAAGACAGCAAGGAGGTACACATGGTACAGAGAGGAAGGGCTTTCTTTGCCACAAGCATGAGATGATCAGCTGGGTTCAAAATGCTGGGCTGGGCTGGCCAGGCCAGCAGCACAAACAGGAGAAGGCAATTGGCTAAAGGAGTTTTGCCAGCTCGTCGAAATTCCTGGGCCATTACTCATCCCTCTCTGCAACCAGGTCCCTCCCCGGATTACAGATGACAGCCCATGGCCCTTTAGAGGCATGGGACACAGGAATGAGACACAGGCAGCCCAGCCCCTCGGACACACCACTTGCCATGAAGCCGTGGCACAACTCAGGAGTTTGCTGGTAGATAGAGGCCCATCTCTGCCTTCCCCACGAGGCCCGGGGCAGATCCTGCCCCACATAATGACAACCTGCTCCTGCTGCTCTCACAGCGATGCTCTCACCTGCACAAGGTTACCTGCCCTGGGACCCACACGGAGCTTTCCTCCCCAGATGGACTCACAAGTAGCTGGGTGCTCTCTGTGCCACGTCTGGTTGGCAAACACCTTCCCAGCTGACCACTCCTCCTTCTGCACCGCCTCTGTCCCCCGGATCTGCACTCACACTGTTCTGCACCGCCAGCAGAGTGGCCCCAACTCTCCAGCAAGCCTTGCCCCCCACCAGCAGCACCTCTGAACAGCAGGAACCCAGCGGGAGCTCAGCGCTGCGCACAGTGAAGCATGAAGTGCCCGAGCCCGCCTGGCAGCGTCACTGCTGCCACCGCCCAGCACCTCCCGGAGCATCCTTCCCCACGGCCCCCCGGGGACAGGGCACGGCTGCTTTGAGCTGCCGTGTCAAATAACCCTGCCCAGAGCAAACCACAGCGTGCGAGTACAACCTGCCAGATCTCGTCTGCATCGGAGATCCCGGCAGCACCAGGACCACCCGGCTGGTGGCAGTGGGTGACACTGGACACAGCAGCACCCGTGGGGACCGAGTCCTCTTCTGCAAGTGGTCCCCACTAGAGGAGCTGTCCCAGGGACTGGCGTGGTTGGGGTCAGCACCCTCGGTCAGCCCAGGTTCTACCCTGCAGGGTCACACCCGGCCACTGGAAGGAGAGGGAGAGGAGCAGCCTTGCTCTGCCGCCCCTGAGCACCCACCCGAGGAGCACCACCAGCTGCCCGGGAGTCCTGTCCCACCCCCGCCCAGCCGCAGGAGGAATCCCCAGCGCCGAGGCGCCTGCTGCCCGGAGCTCTGGGCCACCCGAGGCCCCCGGGCACCCCCGCTGCCGCCCCGCCGAGCCCCAGCCCCGAGGACGGTACCGTCCCCGGTATGGAGGCAGCGGCGAATCTCGGGGAAATACCCCACCCCCGGTGCCGCCGGGCAGAGCAGGGGGGAGCCGGACGCAGTCCCACCGACCTGCCGGCCGCCCCCGCTGGGTCCTCTGGCCACCGGGGCATCGTCGGAGCGTCCCGGGCCCCGCCGCCCCGGCCCCGCTCCCTCCCGGCACGGCCCAGGTTTCCTCTTAGGTCATTTCCTAGCCGGGGGAGGGCCGGGCCGGGGCGGGAGAGCGGCTGCAGCCGCCGCAGCGCCACCGCCTGCGAGCAACGGGCCACGGCGGCCCGCGGGGCTCGTCCCCGGAGCCTCCGCCTGCGCCCACGGATGGCTCCAGTAAGCCCCGCAGGGCACGGGCGGCTGCCTCCTGGCTCCCCCGGGCATCCTCACCTGCGCCTCGGGCACTCCCAGGTACGGCCAGTAACGCCCTGGCTGCTCGTCCGTTCCCCTGGGCACCCCAGGGAAGCCCCCCAGGGAAGCCCCCCAGGCACGGCAGACTGCTCCCCGGTCCCTCCCACTAAGCACTTACCCGCCTGTCCCTGTCCCCCTCGGGTTCCCCCGCCGAGAGCTGCTGCTCTCCGAGTCAAAGCCGCATTTAAACAGCCCTTCCCTCTGGGCCAGGGCAGATTGCATGGGACTGGCATGGAAAAAATAAAAAAAAAAGCTGAGGGAAGGGGAGATGCCCTGAAGCAGCTCGCTGCAAGAGGAGCCGCGTGTGGCACAGAGCACTGCACCGATGTCTCTCCACTCCCCACCATTTCGCGGTGAAGATCCATCGTGGGGTGAAGACTTTGAAGGGTTTAGAGCAGCCGAACTGCTGAAACCAGAGGACAGCCCCAGGCAGGGCAGATCCAGCAGTTTGAGAACGTTTTCTGCAGCGCTGCAGGGCTTCGCTGCATACAAACACAGCCAGAACTCATCCCCCGCGGGTGCAGGGCTCGGGAGCAACTGCCGCGGCTCTCACAGTGGGGCCGTGATGGGATGGGGGCTGCACAAACCTCCTTAGCTGATCCTCCTCGGTGTGGTGGCTCTCAACGACAACACCCAAATTGTCACCTCACACCACAGAGGAGATGGGGACAGCTTTATCTGCTGGTGGTGAGCACCCAAGACCCAGTGATGGGAAGGGAAAACCAGAGGGCTCCTGCTGCCCCACGCTCTGGGCTGTAATTCTCCCTTTTGGACAGCAGGAGGGCCAGGAGGGTGTCCTGTAGGCTCCAGCTGAGCCTATACACGAGGAGGAAAGGAATAACCAAACTGCAGCCAGACAGGAGCATAACAAAATATTTATTGCACCTCTCCTCAGAGGCAGGCAGGTGCTGTGCTCGGGGGCCTTCAGACAACAGCAGCAGCAAAACGCCACAGAGGACAACAGTTCCAGGTCACAAGAAAAGCTTCACCCCAAATTAAATACAATCTGCTCCAAGCCCCACTGTGGAACATTCATTTCTTTTTCAAACACCACACTGTGCAGCTCTGGATGAGCATCCTGAGGACAGGAGTGTGGTAGGAACTCAGTGAGCCAGCTGAGGACACAGAGTGTTCACCACGGGACTTGTGCGTTGATGTCCTGATGGTGAGTCCCCACAACCACAGCACAGCTTGCATTCAGTGCTTGGCCTGCTGCTGAAGTGCTTTTTGGATGCTCTGATGGTAAAAGGCACTAGAAGAAAACAAGTGCAACTCCTGAGCAGCTTGTGAGGTGAATTTCAGGTGACACAAGGGCCACTGATAGGATTACACCAGAGTGAGATCCAGGCTATCCCAATGGGAGAACCCCATGCAGTCTCACAGTGAGTCACCCACCCTGTGGAGTCACTCACACTGAGCTGCTGTCTAGTCTGAGAGCAAATCTGTCCCAGCTTATGGGAGAACAAGGTAACTGCAAACCTCTCCCTTCTTCCACTCCTCTGATTCTAGGAAGTTTAGCTTCACAGGGTGTGTTGTGCCAGAGCAGCATCAGAAACGAGACCTGCCCTCCTAGTGCTCTGCACTGACTGCTGCCCGAAGACAAGACAGCATTCCCGTGACAGTCCTCACCCCTGCTGTGACTCCCATTAGCCCAGTGCGCTGGAAATTTACAAGAGGGATGCTGCTGACCAGAGACCAGGGATGAAGCAACTGCTAGATGCAACTTCTAACACTCCACAGCTGAGGTCCTCACTTCTTTCTCCTTCACTCACTAGACCAGGTGCCTTCACGGGCTGCAACATTTATGACCAATAGCCCCAAGGGATATACAAACCAAAGCGCTATGACCACGGAGTGTCTCTTCCACAGCCTGGGCCAGCCTGGCACAACTTAAACTGGCTTTGCCATCTGTTGGGTGGAGGCAGGTTCATTTAATGAGAGGTGGAGGAAAAGACTACTCTAGAGAGGAAAAGCTGCTCAGTGTCACCCTCCCGGCAGAGCAGCCAAGTTACTCACCCCTGAAGCTGTTTGCCTGCATCACCTCAAGCTCCACAGCACACTCGGTGAGCATCACCTCAGCAGAGCACACAGTTTATTCTTTTACCCCTGTGACAACCTAAGCAGCAATCCTCCTCCTATTCCAGAGGCTGATGAGTTCCTGCCAGTCTTCCCCTGTTTTGTGCAGTTTAACAGCAGCTCTTTGACATGAAGTGGCAAAACCAAACCAAAACAAACAAAACAAAAGAGTCTCTAAAATTTAGAGAAGATGGATGGGACCCAATTTCCTATGGAAGCCCAGGTCAGCACAGAAAACTTCCTGCTGTGGCCAGTCCTGTGGCTGCTAACCATGAGGGCATTCCTCTCCATCAGCAGGCAGCAACAATCCCAACCTGTTTGTGCCTGTTTCAGGTGAGACATTCCTGCCCCTCAGAAGGATGTCGTGAAGCTAAGTTCGTGCTGGTTATGATGTCTTTCCAACAACAAGAGATGAACAATAAACAAAGGCAAAAATACTGTTAAGATGATTTAAGGGGACTCTCAGAAGAGCCTAAATAACACAGAAAGTGTTTCTAAATAGGACTGAGAAACTTCACATTTTCTCCTCCAAGCAAACCTGCCCATTTTTAGAGTACATGCAGCTAACAGCACCTCTTAGAAGCTCATATATTTATCAGCCTCCTGCCACTGATGATGCTCAATCAATTTAATTTTATGCATTCTGTCACCTGCAGCCAAACAGCCTCTTTGCACTCCAAGATCTCTAACCACAGCAGATGCAGTCACTTGGCCTGGGCTTGCAAGGGACCTTTCTAGATATCTCATCCACCAGTCAAAGAACCTCTCACAATAGCTCAGGATAAGTGAGCAACACTGATATGTTCAAAAAATCCCCAGGAGAAGCTGCATCAACAGAATGGAATTGGTCACTCTGGAATCTGGCCAGACCTTTTGGGATTAACACCCTGAATACTGCAAAAGGGCCACGGAGAGCTCTGTGTTAAGAGCTGTCAAACCATGCTCTGAAAAACTGCTGTGCTCTGCCCTATCCACCACTGGCCAGATGACTAACATGAACATGCTTTTGTATCACAGTGCCTCTCCCTCCATGTCTGCCTTCCACACACTGCTCCAACCACACCCTGCTCGGCTTGAAAAAACAGAGAATAAAAAAGGAGGAAGAAAGTAATTTTCCTCTTTTCCCCTGTTACGTAAATCAGAGTTGTTTTCCTGGGGTTTTAACCACTCCAAAAAGCCCTTTGAAACTGCAGAAAAACACTTCTCCAGGTCTAACTCAAATCATCTTTTCCTTGTCAAACACCATGTCACACCAACCAATTCCCACTGGATGTTCAGTCCTCTCACTTTAAATCTAGTCAAAACACTTTCATCCCTTAACACCACTGCAGGACTGAGGATCAGAAATGTATCGAGGCCACTACAGAAACACTTTCTAGAAACACGTAAAGGTGCTGTTAAACAACAACAAAAGACATTTAGTAGTTTCCACAGGATTTTTCCTTCATTCTCCCAGCTTAGACTAAATATGTCTAAGGCTCTGTAAAGCATTTGTTTACTCACTGCATTGATGCAAAGAACCCTGAAGTAAGATTTGGGCTTGTGCGTTGAATCCCCTTGAAGAGGGGTTCTCAGTCTTCATGTCTGCTTGGAAAAAGGGTGACTGAGGCAATGCAGGACCCCAAGAGATGTATGGCAAAACACAAAGGAAGAGAAATGGGCACTTAGGATACAGTCAAGCTCACCAGAGTTGAAGAAAGAGAAAGTTTGGGACAACATGAGCCACTAGATTCTGTGTTTAAGGTGGCTGAGGACATGCAGCCAGTAAGTTTTAAATCAGGACGCAGCAGCTGGCAGCAAAGAGAAGGCAGAGTGAGGAGCTGTGCACATTAAGGAGGTGTAACTGACTTCACAACAGCAGGACAGAGCTACCTGTGCAACGTTGAGAGAAGAACGTGCTGCAAACAGCAGGCCATGGAGTAAGGAAAGAAATCTGTGCGGGTGCAGCAATGCAAAGTGGCTTCATGTTGGGTAAGCAGCACTAGCTAGGCCAGGATCCATCTCTGTGATCCAGGCTAGTGCAGGAATTCACCCACTTGAGCAGGTGCCTTGTGAGAGCTCAGGCTCTGCTAGGTAATGTCTGCTTGGTTCTCCCTCTCCCCACCAAACGTGTGCTGATACTGGGGGAGACAGAGAGAAAAGCGCTCAATGGAAGCTGCTAGCTTCCAGCAAAGCAGTTCAGTGTCTTCTTGCAGAACTGCAGTCACCTCCTCCTTCTGCTTGGTCCCAGGAGGTGATTTCCAACAGGCTGGTGGAGCTCTGATGTTTCCAACATGCTTGTGACAGAGAAAAGCCACCAGTTTCTGCTCCTCCAGGAGAACATCAGGTAGCCATGTACATGTGCCTGTCAGCCCTCCTTCCTTGGAGTTCTATCATTGTTCTTTAGGGCACACAGCAGGCTGCAGAACAGCTCATACCAGAAGAAGATCAGGCCAGTAGAGACAGCAGCCTTCAGCAAGCTGGGTGAAAGGCCCTTAAAGAACCCACCTGGGCCCTCCTCTCTCATGATCTGTCTCATGCAGTCCAGGAGCCCGCTGTACGTCCGTACCTGGGAGAGACACAGCAAGAAGGTTAAACAAGGAAACTCCAGCACAGATTACCTGGAAAAGAACAGAGACAGTCCCAGACTACACAGGAACATCATCTAGCCATGCAGCCTGGAAATGCCTCTCTGGCTATTGTTAGAACTGTCAGTTTGTGGAGTGGGGGTAGAGGGAAAGCCACCAGTATTGGCTTATGCAAGTCACTCTTACTGAATGCCTCTAAAATCTTTATGCTTCTGTAGCACCAATTATTCACGGTACAGGTTTGTGAAGGAATGACTTCAGATTTGAATTTGATTAGATTTAGAATCCTCCTGTTACTGGTTTCCATCCCCTTCACTCTCTAAGGAAGGACAACTTTCCAGTTTTCTGGCAGAAAGAAGACAGCTACAGCACTGAGAGGTCTCTAATGAGCCACCTGCACATTACTGTGTCACACAGTGAAGGTTTAACATCTTGTGACACATCAATGCTAAGAACAAATTCTGCACCTCACTGGAAAAGCATCCAGTGCAATGAGTTAAGACTTCAAATTTATATCCTAGAGTTTCTTGATTTGCTTCTCACATCCAAGGAATTTGAAGGAAAAAAAAAAAAAAGAAAATGTCCACCTCTCACAGGAAAAGAGAGAGTTCTTCCTGTATTTGTCTTAGAGAGTACTTCTAAGTGGTAAGGATGGTGCTAAAGAACACTGGAAGTATTTCACTTGCTTTGAATTTCAGGATATTCTGGTACATAAGACACACTCTGAGCACTTGGTGCCCATTGCTTGTATCAAAATATTAAGTGCAAAAGGATCCTAACAGCCAGGTGATCCTACCACAAAGCTGGTGTCATCCTCTGCTAGGATTTTAGTCCTGAATCAGAAATACCAAGCTGCAACTAGGAAAGTAAAGTAAATTGAAACCCCTGGGCCTGCCTAACTCATCACCAGCTCTGAGAGCCATCCTGATGGAGATGAACGAGAAGGCAGACCACAAGTACATTGAACAATGTCATAAAATGATCCCAGCTTACTCATGAAGCTATTCCTGTTACCAAGTGAGACCAAGACTCAGCTCCCAGAAGTTCCTTGGGTGCTCCCAACCCAAATATAAATGTGACAGGTCCAATGGTGAATCAGCACTGCATTCAGGTGCAGTGGACTGGCTCTGGGTTGCCTTGATGCAAATCCATGCTTAGGAAAATCAATCCCTTCCAACATTTCTCACCTGCCCAAAGGCTGCCCGGGCATGCTCGAAGCCACCCACTTGCAGCCTTTTTTTGAACACATCGAACGGGTAGGTGAGGGTTTTGCTGAGGATTCCAGCACAGCTCCCACAGATGAGGTTTTTCATGTTGCCTGAGAAGCAGAACAAGGAGAGGAAAAACAGATATTAGCAGGGAGTTCTGATTAAAGCTCCTGAGAGGTAAGTAAAAAATCTCAAATCACTTTTCACAAGAAGTAAGGCCAGAAAGGCTCTTTGAGGTCACACAGAATTGTTTAGGCTGGAAAGGACCTTTAAGATCATTGAGTCCAACCATTAACCCAACACTACCAAGTCTGCTGCTAAACCATGTCCCTCAGCACCACATCTTCACAGCTTTCAAACACTTTCAGGGGTGCTGATTCGATCACTTCCCTGGGCAGCCTGTTCCTGGGCTTGACAATCCCCCAGAGAAAAAAATATTTCATGATGTCTAATCTAAAACTCCCCTGGCGCAACCTGAGGCCAAGTGCTTACCTCCATTCTTTCCTTCAGCTGGAAGCACCCATTCAGAAAACTGCTGCAGGATGTTGTAGAAGGAGAACTGGAAGCCAGCATATGGAAAGACAGCAACTATTGTGGGGGTCAGACCTCTATAGAAAGCTCGAGGCCCTTCTGTCTGGTACATGGTCACCACTGCATGGCGGAGGTTGTGATAGATCTGGAGAATAAACAGAGACTGACTCGAGCAAAACAGGCTTCAAAAGAGCAATTTCCAGTAATGAGGACAGGCATTTCCCACTGTCCAAAACACAACTGGCTGATTTTCAGCACAAAGAGATGAATCAAGTGACTCTGCACACTGTCACACAGTATCCTCAGCTAAGCACTTGTGACACTTACAAGTAAGCTGACAGCCTTGATCTACCTCTGAGCCACAAGAGACTAATTGCAGGATGCCCCTTAGCTCTGCCTGGGCTAACATTGTACCCTACAGCCAAGCTGTGCTGCTGAGGGGAAGAAACAAGGCACAGAGCCGAGAGCTGTGGCCTGAGACCACCTGCATCACAGACATGATTATTTATTTTTCTCTTAACAGCTCTGCCTGCACCTACAACAAAATTTATCCAACATATGTTGTGATTCTTCTGCAGGCTAAGTCACAAACACGAAACAGCTCTGATACAAAGCCATATAAGTCTAGTTCTTACAGGCCTAATTAGCATGGAGATCAATTCTTGCATAAAAAAGAACATAAAATAGAGGTGAAAGGTGACTGGTTTCAAATATCATCCCCACCATTATCCAAACACGACTCCCTGCAAGTGGAAAGTTTCAAACACACAATGTTCTACAGCCTGGAGCGTGTGTGCTATAAATGGCCAGCAGCAGAAATGAAAATTGAGTTATCCTGGTAGGGGCAGTTTCTCCTCCTGCATCAGTGGTCAGGAGTCAAACACAAGCAGGAGCAGCAAGACGTCATTAAGGAAGCTGTGTCAACAGCACAGGGGAGAGCTTGGCAACAGCACAGACACTGCCCAGAAACACCACCTGCTCCTTTAGGCTTTTCAAACCTCCTGTGCTCACACAGGTGATATATTGCTGGTGCTGTGGGAGATAATTGGTTTGGATTCAAAGGGACCTTAAAGATCATCCAGTTCCAATCCCATGTCATGGTCAGGGACACCTCCCACTAGACTAGAACTGGACACAGCTCTGCAGGTGAGGTCTCCTCAGGGCAGAGGGGCAGGATCCCCTCTCTCCATCTCTGGCCACTAGTGCTCTTGGCCTTCTGGGCTGCAAGTGCCTATTGCTGGCTCCTGTCCAGCTTCTCACCCACCAACACCTCCAAGCCCTTCTCTGCAGGACTGCTCTCAATCTCATCATCCCCCAGCCTAGATCAAGATCTAGGATTGCCCTGACCCAGGTACACGATGTTGCGCTTTGACTTATCACGAGATTCTCTTCAGCCTACCTATCCAGGTCCCTCTGGCTGGCACCCTGGCTGCAGGATGAGGCATGGCTGAGAGCAGCCAGCCCTCACTTTGCACCCAGGGAACCCTGAGCCCTACCTTGGGCTCGCCCTGGGCAGCGAAGCGGGTGCGCAGCGTGTCGACAGGCTGAACGGCGACGGTGGCGGTGCAGGCGGCCAGCCCCCCGCAGACGAAGTGCACGAAGGAGCCGCGGGCGTCGTAGGAGGTGACGTTGTGCACCAGCTTGGTCAGGCTCTCAAATGCCATGAACTTTCCAGAAACAAACACACCACACACGGATCAACTGCTTGACCTGTATCGCTGACACCTAGCTTCCACTCCTCTCCTTCCACCAAGAAAGCTCCACCCACCGCTCGTAGCCACCTTCTCTCTCTGTCCTTCAAAAGCCCTTCCCAGCTTGCAACCTGTTGGAGAGTTGTGTGCTCAAAGCATACCTCGTAAAAAGCACCCAGCAGCCCCGGGAGTGCTGGAAATATTCTGATCCCTGACACTTCTTGCTAGAGCTTGCATTTAGAATAGGGAAAACCTTTAAGGGCTCTGAAGAGTATTTGCTGCTCCTTCATCTTCTGGTTTGCTATGCTATCCACTACTCCTTCAGCTTCTGCTTGTAAACCATGTTGTTACTGTTTACAAATCCAGCACAACAATGTGGTGTAAAACACCCCCAGCAGCTTCATTAGTTTTTTTTACTAACTTGCTGTTAAGGTGACAGTATGAACGAAAGCAAAAAAACCCACACAGGCCTGGAAGATGAGCAGCTAAGCTAAATGTCAGGAGCAAACAGGGCCTGTCTGTGACACTTGATACAGCCAGCACTCAGTTTCTCCTAGCTGTGCTCCAGGCTGGCCACACAGGCTGCTCAGGGAGCTCAGCAATATTAAATTTAGAACTGTACAGCTACATATCTGTAAGACTGCAGCTGGCTTGCATCAGTACAGGGTAAGCCTGCACCTGCCCACATGGTCTGTCTCAGAAAGGGCAAAGCAGAACCCTGTCTACATGTGCTGGGCCCAGATGGTGTCCGGGCACCTTACCTGAACAGCTCCATAGCCAACTGAAAGGAACTGAGCAGGAACATGGCCCTTCCAGAAGGCTACCAACCCCTCTTCCTGGAAGATGCGTTGTACAGCTTGCAAGATGCCATGATACTTAGCCCCTGGGTTTCTGGAGGAAAGCTGCTCAATCTGCAGCTAGAGGAAAACAGGGAAAATATTTTCAATTCCATGCTGCATTTCATTAAGACTCAAGTGTCCAGTTCAGGAATTCACAACCCTAACAGCCAACCAGTACGGGAGATGATGCTCTGCCTTCCCAAAGAATCACATTTGCAACTGACTGAGATGTTATTTACATGGGACTCTAAAAGAATAAAACAGACATGCAACACAAAGGTAATGAGTAGAGATGATGGTGAAATGAAACTCAGTGAGATAGTGGAGCTCATTCATAAAAGCAGAGAAAGAGAGAACAAACTATGAAAAGCACAAGATCCTATTCAAACACAAAAGTTAGATAAGCAGCAGCAGTGGACACAGGACACTACCTTGCATAACATGTATCTGATGTAGGTGAGGGCTGCCCAGCAGATTTAGTGCTCCCTGTTTGCACAAGTGACCTGTTCACCCAGGACATGACCAGCTCTGCTCTCTAACAGGCTCTTTCACCCCCTGACCCCAAGAACACCATGTGGCAGGTACCTGAAAGCGGATCTTGATGACATCCAAGGGACTAACAAGGACCCGAGTGACCAAGCCAGATGCTGATCCTGCTACAGCTGCTTCCACCGTAGAGACACACTTGGCCTCAGGGTCATAGCCAACCATGCCTGCCTGGTGTCCCCGCAGCCTGGGCAGGGGAACAGGGACCTCAGTGAGCCCTCCCCAGCCAGGAGGCTCCTACCCAAACCAAGAGTCTATAGCCTCACCCCATAAACCCCTTCCTCATCTTAAGAGCCAAAGACACCCTCCCTTACCCCAAAAGCCACGGAGACCCCTCTCAGCCCAAACCCCTCCCGCACCCCAAGAACCAGACAGACATCCCCGTTCTCACCCCGAACCCCAGACAGACACCCCTGTTATCACCCTGAACGCCACACAGCCACCCCCGTTATCACCCCAAACCCCAGGCAGACACCCCCGTTCTCACCCCAAACCCCAGACAGACACCCCCGTTCTCACCCCAAACCCCAGACACCCCCGTTATCACCCCGACCCCACGCAGACACCCCCGTTCTCACCCCAAATCCCAGACACCCCTCTTCTCACCCCAAATCGCAGACAGCCACCCCCGTTATCACCCCGAACGCCACACAGCCACCCCCCTTCTCACCCCAAACCCCAGACACCCCCCTTCTCACCCCAAACCCCACACAGCCACCCCCGTTATCACCCCGAACGCCACACAGCCACCCCCCTTCGCACCCAAACCCTAAGCACCACGAGACACCCTCCTCACTCCCCTTCCTCACCGAAAAAAAGCCACAACCCCTCCACGCCCCACGGCCGCCCCCCCCTCCCCGGACAGCCTCCCTTCTCCCTGCGGGCCCCTCAGCAGGCACCGGAGGCTGACACTGCCGGCTCCTCACCGCGGGCCCCGCCGGGCCGCCTCACCCACTGCCGCCGGCGACTCTGCGCCCCAGTGCACCTGCGCGCCGCGGGGGCCGCTGGGAAATGGAGTCCCCCCGCTCCCGCCCTTGGAGCGCGGGTCCGAAATGGCGGAGCCGGGACCCGAGCGCTTGGTACCTCCAAAGGCAGGGGCTGCACACACGGCCCTGCGCTCCAGCTGGCAGTGGAACAAGCGGGGATTGAGGCTTGTCCTGCAGCCCAGCACCAGCCCTGCTGCTCCCACCCCCCCCCGAAGCTGGTGAGGGGAAAGAGAATCACCCACAAAGGACCCACTGACAGTAGCTATGGCACCATGGCTTTGCTCTTATACAGTCACAGTAGCAACAGACATTTTTCTTCTCTCCGTACAGCACAAGGAAAGGAAGATTTTCTAAACTTTGCAGTGGATACCTAAAGTACAAATAACACAATTTAATCAAAATGTGTAGTTCCCAGCATTTACAAAAAAGCCAAGAGTCCCAAACCACACCGCAAATCTGTATTGACTTTGTATTGACTTTACACAATGGCAAATAACCATAGACTACCCAGGCATTTCCAAGTAATCACAGCCTGCGTGACTGTGTCTCTATTTGAGCATAATCACCAAGACAATTGTTAAAGACCAATCCAAACCCACCTTTAGGCCTTTTCCTTTTGTATATTAAACAGAGCACAGAATTCACAGGTGCTTTCTGACCATCAGCAAAGGCTGAGGAGAAGCTGCAGAGCCAAGAGTGGCAGCTCCTGCCAGGTAACCTGCCCGCAGACCTTGTTAGCACAATGGAGCAGTTCACTTTCTTCATGCAAGAGAAGCGGAAACAATCTGTGAGGCACTGATCAAGCAGAGCAACAGTCTGAGCCACGGATGTTGTGCTTCCACGAGTTATGCCTCCATCTTCTTCTCTGTCCTTCAGTGAGATGCTGCAGAAGTAACGGGTGTGCTGTTCTCCATCACTGGCTCCTTATGACATTACAGTCTGTACCACAGGTGCACATGGACAAGTCAGTAAAAAGCTTGAGAAGAAACCCCAGGTAAATACAGAAGTGCTGCCCTCCCACTGTTGATAGATACATGGTGTTCAGTCCTGGAAGTGACACTATCATTCCTGTCCCTACTGCTTGATACTCACAGTGCCACACCTGCCAAATCACACAGCTCTCCACTGACTTGACAAAACAATGAATCCACCCACAGAACCACAGAACCGTTGAGGCAGGAAGATACCTTTGAGATCACCAAGCTGAACCACTCACCTACAGCTCACAATCCCACTAAACCACTACTATTAAACCAAGTCACTCAGCACCACATCCATGCATTTTTAAAACGCCTCCAGGGATGGTGACTCCACCTTCCTGGGCAGCCTATTCCAGTGCCTGAGAACCCTTTCTGGGAAGAAATTATTCCTAATATCCAGGCTGAACCTTCCCTCGCACAACTTGAGGCCATCTCCTCTTGTCCTATCACTTGTATGTGAGAAGAGACTGACCCCTACCTGCCTCCAGCCTCCTTAGAGGTCTCTCATCATCCTCCTCCTCTCCAGACCAAACAACCCCAGATCCCTTAGCCCTTCCTCACAAGACTTGCATTCAAGGCCCTTCACCAACTTAGTTGCCCTTCTTTGGACATGCTCCAGCACCTCAACAACCTTCTTGGAGTGAGTCACCTGAGAGCCAACTAAACCTATACTAAAGGCTAAAGAGTCTGAGCACACCAGGCCAGAGCACTCCTTACAGCTTTTCCCTCCCATGGCAATTTAAAATCCTCCAAATCAGCTTGGTCAGTTGGATTCTGGTCACTTAACTGAAATAACAGACAGATGCTCAAGTGAAGAATTCAATGTATATTTATTATTCACAGTTAATTACTATCTACCAAATGCTGCTGCAGAGTTAAAGGATTAAGTACATAGGCCTTTTTTTTTTTATTTAAACACTGATTTTTTTTAATATATATACACACACAAGACATATGTCTGCAAGGCTGCATGATATACACCAATTCCAAAATAAGGAAACAATCAAATGGTCCAGGTGTAGAATGCCATAGATTCCTTTTTCCAATCACTTTACAAAGAAGGAAGAAAGTGAGTGACAGCTAGCAAGGAGAGGGGGGAGAATGTAATGCTCTACAGGATAGCTCTCTCTTTCATCTGCTGGAAAATTAAAAGTGTAAGGCAAAGTCCATCTCAGGAAGAAAACATTTGTAACACTTTAGTACAAAAAAAGGCACCCTCCAACAAAAGCTTGCCCGTGCTTGGGCGGGGCGGGAGGAGATCTCCGCTGCAGGTTTTGGATTCGTTGGTGGGGTGAAGGGGTCCAGCCAAACGGCCATCAAAAGGAACAAGAACACAACTGAAGATTGGCACAAAGAGCGCTGAGGCTTGATTGCTTTCCTGTCCATCCAATTTAATGTCACACACTGCTCTGGTGGAGGAGCAAATGGCCACGAGAAATGCCGTTACGGTGCGGGGTGGGGGATTACAGTCATCACACAGCCTGCTGTGAATGGGGAGTGGGGTGGGGGGGGGAAAAAAAATCTGCTTCAACAGTAACACTGACCTGAGGAGGGAGGAGAAACTGGAGAACAGTGATGCCAACCCCACTTTTCAACAGTAACACGACTGCAAATATTCCCTATCCAGGCCAAAGAGACAGGCTGATTACATGCATCACATAGAAACATTCACTAATAGCATAAAGTTTTTTTTTTCAAGCACTATTTCTTGAGGTTTCTCTGCATTATAAAGTTTTCCATCAAAGGAATGTACATTTTACAGGACATCTCAGGGCTATTATTTTTCAAACACCCCCCCCTCCCCCCTTTACCCTCCCTTCCCCAAAATATTCTTCCTCATTTTCCCTGGTCATAACTTCCCCCCTTCCTCTTACTTATTTGAAGCTCCTGATTGCAGTTCCTCACCTCTGAGCAGCCCAAGCAGCCACTTGGAACACCTTGATTTTACTTTGCTTGGAATAAGGGAAGTTCACAACAGTAAGACAAAATCTTAAGATGAAAGCTCCATTTCTGTGTGAAGATTTTGCTCAAATGTCCATTGATAAAACCACCCTCCTTTACACCTTTTTCCCCCCAAAAGTATTTATTTACACATAGGCAGAAAAAATCCCACTGAAAAGCTCTGGACTGTCCTTTTAACTTAAAAATAATAATAAAAAAAAAAAAGAAAATAAGGGAAAGGCACTATGGAAAAAATTACAAAATGTGCTCAACCGTACACCTTTAAGAAAAACCAAAAGAGCTGTCAGCACAGCATCAACAGACTTCAATTGTACATTGGAGTTTCTCAAAGCAGCTCTGTGACTCAAAAGGAAAACAACAAAGAAAACAAAAACTAAACAAAAAGCCACACAACTCTTCTCCCTTCCCCTGCTTGGAAGCTGCTGAGCTTCAGAAGAAAGTGCCAAAGGAGAAGAGACAAAAATTAGATTAACACCTCATCTTTCCCAGGCAAGAAGAGCTGAATGTTGAAGGCAAAAGCAGAGACTGGTAATTTTTTTTTTTTCCCCTAAAGGCAGGACTGTGGATTTGGTTCTTCTCTCATGTCCCTTCATGTCAAAATGAAGACCATTTGCAGAGAGAGAAAATACCAGCAGAGTTTCTCCCTTTTCCTTTAACTGCATGGCTAGGACTTTATATGGCATTAAAACTTCATGCACTGATGGGACAGAGGAGGAGGGGAAAACAAGAAGAGTGAATGAAAGGGGGTAACCCAGGAGCAGCTGAGGAAATTTGTTATTTTCTTTCTTTTCTTTTTTTTTTTTTCTCCTTTCTCTCTCTCTCTTTTTTTTTTTTTTTAAAGACAAGTTTTGGTGTGTAAGTTGAACTCTTACCCCCCCACCCCGCCCCTGAAGTTCCGTACTGAGTGAAGGAAGGATCACCTCATGGAGAAAAGGTGACTCAGGTTTTTATCGCCGTGTGATGTTAGGTCACTGGCTGCAGTTAGGCTCTGTATGTGTATTTACTGTTTCTCTGGTTTCTTTAAATAATCTCTAATATTTCTCTCTAGATGTTCCGGTTCACTGGGGTCACGTAGTTGCGTGGAAACATGCCCGTCTGTCCGTGGCAGGCTCCCTTCCACCAGTTGGGGTCAGAATTGTCAAGGACTTGGATAAAGTCTCCACGACGGAAGCCCAGCTCTCCTTCCTCCTGGGGATCAAAATCAAACAGGGCCTGAACGTATGTGGGTTGCTGAAAGAAGAAAAAGATACACAAAGTGAGGATCATTCACAGCACTCCAGATGCCTCCTCCCTCAGGCAGGAGCGTAACAGCAAACGTTTGGGCTGCTTCATTTCATTGGGCTGGAAGGGTTCTCAAAGACTGGAACAGGTGGTTGAATCCTCATCCCTGGAGGTGTTTAAAGCCTGAGGGATGTGGTGCTGAGGGACAAGAAGGATGCAGAGAAACTGTTTACAGAGGCCTGTAGTGATAGGACAAGGGGCAATGGTTTGAAATTAGAGAAGAGCAAATTTAGATTGGATGTCAGGAACAAGTTCCTTGCCAAGAGGGTAGTGGAACACTGGAAGAAATTGCCCAGGGAGGTAATTGAAGCCCCATCCCTGGAGACAGTCATGGTGAGGTGGATGAGGTTGACAAGGCTCTGGGCAACCTGATCTAGTTGAGGATGCCCCTGCTTACTGCAGAGGGGGTTGGGATAGATAAGAGCATGATGAGAGTTGGAAGGGACCTCTGAAGATCATCCAGTCCAACCCTCCTGCTAAATACACAACATGATACACAAAGCTCCCCCTAAAACCTGGATGTTGGCATTAAGACTCTCCAGGATCAAGAAGTCATAGCTCATTTTGCCTGCTCAGCAAACACTTCCATTCTTACAGTAAAGCTAACGGTTTATTTAAAATGCATCTGTACTCTTAAAATCATGAGGCTAAGACGGTATCTTCATGCTTGTCATTCTCAGCCAGCTGTTTTCTCATCCTCTCTTATCACTGACCAAACAGTGCAGACTGGTTACACAGACACACTGGGACAAAGGGTGCCCACAGCACCTGGAGAGCAGCATGAATTCCACAGCCCTGGACTTCAAGCTAGAATTAGAATGCTGCACATAGAAGGCAAGAGGATTTAGCCAAAACTGACCAAGAAAAAAAAAAAATCCAGTTACATGCAACATAACATTCTGATTGCCCTGGGAAATGGAACAAAACAAAGAGCTAGATAAGCACAAGCTGCTCTGCTGGCACTTAGCATAGCTTTTGGTTTCTCTTAACACTAACTAGATCCAAACCAGAAGGCCTGAGCTGTTCCATATGCTGCTACCTGTAAATACCTCTTCAGGAAAGACCAGGTCCAAAACTTCCCTGGCTGCTGAGGGATACAGTTCTGGCTATGAACCAGTGTAATTAAACTGTCCTTTCTTACTATGTCCTAGAACCCATTTGTAACTCACAGGAATCAGGTATTTTCCTGCAACAGTATCCATAAACGTGAAGACAAGCCGAGAGTTCAAGCAGCAGCAATAACACTTTGTCAGAACTGAAAAGGAGACCAGGGAATTCTCAGGTAGGCTCTGCACAGACATCCAGCTTATTTACCAGTGGAGAAGTGAAGACTGAGAGGAGCTGATAAGCTCAATGCTTATCAACATCTAAAGGGAAGGGGTCAAGAGGATGAGGCCAGATCTTTCAGTGGTGCTCAGTGACAGGACGAGCAGCAGCAGGCAAAAACTACAACCCAGGAGGTTCCACCTGAACATCAGGAAAAACTTTGCTGTGAGAATGCTGAAGCCCTGGAGCAGGCTGCCCAGAGAGGCTGTGGAACCTTCTTCTCTGGAGAGATTCCAAACCTGCCTGAACATTGTGATCCTGGACAGCCCTGCTTTAGCAAGGGGTTTGGACAGGATGATCCCCTGAGGTCCCTTCCAACCTACACCATGCTGGGATTCTAGCTGCAGGTTCTAAAGATACACTTCCATCCCTATCAATTTACTCCAAGATGCAATTGAAGTTCAGAGCATGGTTGTAATAGTCTGAACAGGGCACTCTACAAAGACACTTCTCTTACCTGTGGCACCTGTTCAATGTCCCGGAGAAATATTTGCTGGTTCCTGGAGACAGATGTGGATCTGTGATAATCTACCAGCTCGTTCAAAGAATTGAACTTCACCACCCAGAGGAAATACTTGCCAGCCCCATCTCTGAGCACCTTAAAGTGCTGCACATCATTTCCAAATCTGTATGGAAAGAACAAAGAACACAAACCAGCACACTCTTAGTCACAGAGTACTTCTCCCCCTTGGGATCATCAGCACAAAAAGGTCCTTCAGGGCACAATGAAAATTGACAGTGACATTGGTCATATAAGTACCAGTTGGCTGCTGTAAAAAAAAACAGATGTCTGAAAACCACTTGTCAACTGCATTTTACAGAAATCAGTGATCAGAGATAGAAGCCAAGAAGTGAATGTAGTTTGAAGCAAATCCTGCAAGCTTCACCTGTCCTTTTCTGACAACAGGACTTGGGTTTAAACCCATCCTTTGAAACCACTCTGAATCTGCAGAAGTTTGAGGTCTTTTCATAAAGGATGTGTCACAACACTCTACAGCTTGGATGACTTGAACTATTTCAGCTTTTTATTTCACACAACGTTGTCACATAGCTGGCACCCTGTACATGGGCTTCTTGAGGTACATATGCAGCCACCCGAGTCACTGAAGACAGTGCAGAGAATTCCCAGGGGACATGCCATGGCCTTTGCAGTACAAATCCAAGGTCACATTGATGTAGCTGTTCCATGGTGCCTTCCAGTTCACATTCCCAAATACAAGCCCTTGAAGTCAGGCAGCATAAAGGCTTCGGTTCAGCTCCTCACACACAGCCATTTCCCAACTGACCTGAGGCAGTTCACGTTTGTGCTGCTCTTGCTACAGTCCTGCACTTCTCAGTCTCAGTCCTTCCCTCACACAGCACCACTGGCTCTGTGACAATGCAATCCATAAGCACCAGTCCCATTATAGGAAAACACTGCCACAGGGAAGGTAGGAGTGCCTCTTGTGGCAGCCAGTGTGGACCCCGGCAGAAGCCTGCCTTGCAGAACAACTCCCCCTAAGGCCCCCAAATGTTCAGAAGGTGATGCAACTTCAATTCTGTGGCACCAATTCTTTCTGACAAATGATGGCATTCACTAGAAGCTACTTGCCCAACATTTTATCCTGAATATAGAGGAACTCAGAAGAGGTCCATTGGGAATTTCCAGGTGAATAGCACATCAGTATTTTCACTTCATTCAAAACCACTGAAAGCAGAAGACAAACGCTCCCCACTTGGCATGCACAGCTTCTCTGTTGGCTGAAAATGCAGACACTATCCTGGCTGCAAAGGTAACATGAAACATCTCCTGAGTACCACCCCTGCTCTCCTTTTCTCAGCCTGAAAGCTTCTGACCATTTCAAATCCTGCAGATCACTGTTTAGGAGAAAGACTTTTCTAAATCAAACAAACAAACAAAAAAAATCATCTGAGAAATTACCACCAGATGGCAATGCTAAGCTAAGAGGCAGGCAGAGCTTTGCTCTCACAACTGTTTCTTCAAGGAATGCACTTTCTGGAATGAAGCTTTCATTCATATCTAGAGTTCCAGCTCTGATGATTGGATCCCAGACAGAAATACAAACGTCTCTAATAACCAGTGGCTTTAATCCAGTTTGTTGGCATGACCCAGTGCTGCTGCACTGAAGGACAAAAACTTGGTTGCAGACCAAAGATGACCAGGAAAAAAAAAAAATCCCAACCAAAACAACAAATCACTGGTAGCCACAGAATATAGAGAAAAGTAGGACTTGGCCATAAATAATCAAAAATTGTTGTTAGGGCTCTAAAGCAAAATATTTTTCATTTCTGGTAGGAAAGGGGAAGATTACAGAAAATATTTTAAAAGCTAACATCAGCTGCTGAGGATAGAATCCCTCCCACCTCTAACTCACATTTAATTATGTCATACACCCTTTGAAGTTTCTAACACCTCCGTTTCACTGTCACTTCAGATGGGCAAGACAGGTAGCATGGCACTGTGTGGGCCATGGCTACCTAGCAGCAACTCCTGCTGGTTAACAACCAGTACTTCTAGTACTTATTATAAAAGATGAGAACTGCTCCTCCTCACTGCTGCTATTAGACTCTCTGCCAATGTGGAATGCACCTGTGAGAGAGGGAACAGCTCTCTGTTTCCACAGCTCATGTCCCAGTGCTAGGTAACATGAATATGCCCAAAGCATGTGCCAAGCAGACACGAAAAATATACTTGGAGGTGGTGTATTACCCAGTGAGAAGACAGCACAGGAACTTACCACTGCAAGAGAGGAATGAAAGAGGAGAGCAGAAAACAAGTGGCTGTAAAGACGAGGAATGGGATCCACAAGCAAACCAACAAACCAAACCTGGGATTACATGAGCCAGACAGCAAGGTGCCGCCAGCTCAGCCCTGTAAGATCCTTACAAACAGAGCGTACACAGTTGTTCTATTTGAGAAGGAATAAATGAGTATCACTGGAAGAACAGGAATGCCACAGGGCATCTGGGAGAAGATTCCTGCTCCTCAGCATTGACAATCACCTCAGAGTCCAAATGAACGGTAGATGGCCTGATTACCACACACAGTTGCTTCGGGGCATTACTTACTTGACTGAGAGGGAGAAGTCCCCTGGAGCGCTCTCACTCTCCCTGATGAGGAAGGCACCATCATGTCTCTGTTTGCCTAACATCTCCTCAGCCTTCGCTCGGGGGATCTTTCCAAAAAACCACCTGGGTAGTGAGGAAAAGAAAACAAGAGGGAAAGGTAAGAATGTTCATCATTTCATGGAAGAGCCCTGGGTATTCACACAGAGATGAAATTGTTTCTAACACAAATAACCACACTGCACCTCCCTCCAATACAGGCTGATGAACCATGCAGTGTTTCACAATGTCTCATCCTGGCAATGAAGCAACTATGACCTGATAAGCAGGCATTTGCACTAGCCCTATTTCACCTAAATTAGCAAAGCAGAGATGTGGTAAGAGAGAAATACTCTCTCTCAGGATTTGCTTTCAGAGGTGGAAAAATCACGCTCAAAATTTAACACATTATTATGCACATTGTTTTGCACCCAACTGTATCTGTGGGTTAGGACAAGAACCTACTGTAGGCACACAATTGCTTCACAGCAAAGTGCTGCTTTAGGACACTAAGACAATCACTCTGGCAACTGGCTACAACCTTGGACAAAGTTAAAATGTCTTCTGTGGTCTGCACTGTTATCTTCATATTCAGGCCTTACAACCTAAGGCCAAAGAGATTAATGCCTAGCTCAGGCAAGAAACTCAAGTCTCTTCCTCTGTCACTAAGGAACAGTCTCATGTCTCTACCTACAAAGTTTCAATTGTCCAAACTGTATGATGCCATCAACTCAGAGACAAAAAAAAAAACAAACCAAAACTAAAGAGCCCTGCACTGGTGACTGGTCACTACAAAACTTCTCCAAGATACAGCAACATTTATTTCACCATTAGTACCTAAAGATAATCAGTGGAAAGTAATTACACAGTCTCCTTATTACTTAATGTCTCCTAAGGAGAAGCCACCCTTGTTTTAACCACGATCTGCAGAGCAGAAGATACAGAAAAATGAAGTTATTAAGGACTAAGCACAGAAACAGCACTATTTTAGTGAGCAGAAATCTTGTAGTATTTGAAAAATGCTAAGAAAAAAAAAGTGGTATTTGCAGATTGAAAGGGAAACACTGGGAGTTCACTACCAGGTTTCTCTTCAGAAACCTCACAGCTGTAGAAACAAGATCCTGTTTGATTAACCCATTCTGCACAAATGCAAAGTGCACTTTATACCAAAACCAATTCCTAGTCTCACTTAGAGCGAGTGGCAAGGCACAACTGCTTCAGCAGAGAAGGAGTGGCTGCATTCAGCAGCTGGTTGCTCTCACAGCCCCGAGTTCAATCTGACCTCCAACAAAGCACTGTGGTCCAAGACAGGTATCAGATGTCAGACAGCTAAGGCAGGTGCTAGGAGTGGAGTTACATGCAGACCAAGCAAGAAAAGTTCCCTCAAGGTCTCCCTGCTTCACTGCAGAGGAGTGCTGAGCTGGGCATGCAGCTCAATTCTAAGAAAGCTGCTGGTAATTCTTGGGTCAACAGCCCATTTTCTTGTCTTCTCCTGCAGTCAGGACAATCTCACAGCTTTCACATAAGCTGTCACATGCAGTAACTGCACTATGGAAGCCACATCTGAAATTTTGAGGCAGCTGAGCAGAAGTCCAAGCCACAGGCTGACCACCTTTGTGGCACCAGGGGGTGAATGTATCTCTGGCAACCAAATTATCAGCACTGACCACCAGCCCCTGGTCATGGGATTCTTACCCACATTTGCATTCGCATTTCCAGACTAATCCAAGATTAAAGGCAAAAAGCTGGGTGGTAGGCCACACGGTGTGGGAAAAGCAGAACCCTCCTCACAACCAAGAAAGTACAGCTTTCAGTTCTGACTAACAGATCACACAGGGCAGAAGCTCTTACCACAGCCTATAACCATGGAGATGACTGACCTTAGAGGAGAATATTTAATAACAAGAGCTCCACTCACAAACTTCACTTCCTACAGTGAGGGTTTTGGTGCAGCAAGAAGAAAGAAGCTGCCTGAAACAGTCGTTCCTAGGAGGAGCTGAAGCTTTCACCTTGTCACTAGACCTTCGTAAGAGGACAACAGATTACTTGATTACCACTCTGCAGCTACTGGCAAGCCCTTGCTCCTCTCACTGGCTGTCTTCAGTACCTGCTAACCATAGAAGGCTACAGAGAAACACATCCCTGTATTATATCAAGGTTGATGAGGCTACACATGAGGCTACTACACGCAACATACTCATTAAACAACCCTAGGACGTCCCCCTGTAAAAGAAGCATCCACTGCACATTTACCTACACAGCTCCACTTTGGCACTGAAAATGATACATCTTGTTTACAGATTCCCTTTCCATGACCACCTAAGACATGTTTTACTCCCTTGCAAGTCTTTTTGTGTACTTGCTATCCCCTGGAATGGAAAAGGAAAGCTTTTCCCCACAATCATCCTATTTCCAGTGATAACTTCATGGTATTTGGTGCTTTCCTGGAGGGGTCTGGCAACTGTGCCACTTCTGGGTACCTAAGGTGGTGATAGAAGCTGTGTCTACTTGTCTCTCACTGCACTCTGTTGCCTTCAAAAGTCAACCAAGAGACACCATGATGTGAAATTCATTTGGTTTCCTGGGCTGTTGGTCCAGTTTTCAGAAAGCTAATGATGTCTTGCATTTTGTCTCTGACCAATGCTACATAAAGCAAGGTTTATATTATGACTTCAGATATTATGCCATGGTTCTTGTTTACAGAGTGTTTTAATTCTGTTTAGTTCTCAAATAACTCTCAATTACTCACATGTGACTTGGAAATGAAAGCCTCACCTTAAAAAACAATGAACACACCTCAGTCACGAAGGAAAGCCTCAAGGTGCTCAACAGAACATCTATGATTCTTCCTGAAGCCTCAGAAATATATCAAATTTCCCCTCTAAATTTTACTGAATCACTACAAAGTACAAATGTACACTTTGATTAAAAGAAATAACACTTCCAAACACTTTCATCAAACTCTTAATGTTTTCTGCCAGCTGTTCCTGAGTCACTTTAAATAGAAAGTCTACAGATCTTTCACAGTTCTTAAACTCCCCTGCACTTTTAGAACTTCACTACTGCTTTAGACCTTCAGAATAAAAGGAGCCTGAATTCTAAATAAAAATGAGATGAAAAAACCCTTCAACAGATGAAGGAAGTAGAGTTCCTTTTAAAGACTACTTAAGACCACATTTGTAAAGCACCAGAAATCTTGTGCACGTACAAGTCTGCTACAGAATGGCTGAAAAAAACATCACCAAGAATTATCAAAAATCCCACATGCAGAAGCAGGCCAAAGAAATGGACCACAATGTTCCCACAGCTTCCCTGCTGAAGAGCTCAGCTTGATAAGAGGGCTCTCCAATTAGCTTTGCAATGTAGGTGAAAACTCATCCAGTCAGCACTGCCCAACCAAATCCAGGCGTTGCTGCTGATGCTGCACTAGAGGGAGATGCAGTGGCTGCCACAACACAGAGCTCTCACTGCTCTCAGGCTCACTTCAACTGGCAGTGTGGCAACTCCTGGTTTTACTCAGCACAACGTTTTAGTTTGGCTGACTTCCTCCATGAAGTCACAACACTGCAAAGTGAGACCTCAGCAATACCTTCAAGAGAAGCTGATTAGGAACACAACCACTTCAGATCCATGCACCAGGTTGCTCCATGAACAGCAAATCCTTCCCCTGTCCCTTGAAGGGGAAGAAGAGAAGCAGTCCTGACACTGAACTGCACTGCTCTGCCTTCACAGGAAGCCTCCCTGCCTAGAGCTTCCTGCAGCTCTTCTGAGTATCATGCCTATGTCTTCTTACATATTTGCTTTGTTAATTGATGTGGCAATTCAGATTAACCCTTCAGAACCCTGGTGGTTCAGCTGGTGACTGTGAGCCCCCCATTTTCCTTTCAACTCCATTTGCTAACAAAACAAACTGGAAGATGTGCAAAACACAAGCAAGAAGAAACACTGCATTTAAGACCAGCTGTGGGGCTGAAGGATTTAGGGTCAGATCTTAGGACAGGATTTAAAGACATTTTCAGTTGCTTTCTTTCCAAATCCCCTAGAAAAGCTCTTCTGCCACAATCTAACAATACAATTCGATACTAGTCTGAGAAAAGGAACATTCTCTTTCACTCCTGGTCGGCTGCCTGCAATTTGCCTTTTGTATGACTACTCAGAGAGCTCTGCATGACAGCTAAACAAACACTATGCTATAAAAACTTTTGCATAATTTCCCAGGGTTGTTAATGCACTTAGTTAAGGCTCCCAGTACTGCTGACACATGGAGCTAACTCCATCCAGCTGCCATCAGCAGTTTAAACATCTTTAGAAAAGGTCACATCAACTTTGCTTGAAAAATCACTACCAACTTCACCCACTTGCAGGCTCAGACACTGTCCATCCCCTTTAGATATAAAAAAGTGAAAACATGGCAGCTCTATCCCTGCAAAACAAAATACCATGGGTGATTACAGAACAAACTGAGCAACATCATATCACAGAAGACATCACTGCAGAGTAACTCAAATGCCTGCAAAACTGTTTCAAGAAGACATGTGATGACTCAAATCAATGAGAGAGAAATTGCAATGTACATTTGTGATCCCCAGTGGACAGAACCATCAGGGTAAACCAGACATGGTACTGCAGCAGACAAGGCTTGAAATGATTTCAGAATTTCCTTGTGCATCCTTGCTTCATATCTTGCTTGGCTGCACTACAGAAGTAGGAGCTCCTCTCCTCGGGGCACAGTCCCTCAGCAGCTTCCTTCTGCTATTTCAAAAGAGCCCTTAGAAAAAATAATTCTTGATTGAACTGCAGTATCTTCATGATAATTACAGCCAATTAACAAATCAATCATCAGGTTTTGTGAGCAACTGAAACACTATAGCTCATCATCAAAACTCTGATTACAGGTTTTGCTGCTTTTCTTCACTTTGGATCTGTCGCCCAGACCTTGCTGTTTTCTTGTTCAGGTGTTGACGGATCTCAAAGGTTGGCAGAACCAGAGTTTAGTAGAAGACAACAAAAATAACATGAACTGACACAAAGAACATACCCAGTCATGAAATGCTGCTGTTTTCATATGCTAGATTCTTTGCGTCTAAGGGGAAATGTTCAAAGCAGTTCTTCAAATACAGCTCTCTGGAGCTGCAAATCAATGCAACTATACTTGTGTAAGAATGCAGACTGTTTTGTGAGGAAGGTGTTGGACCAGATGACTGTAAGAGGTTCCATTTAAACAATTCTGTGATGTAACTCTCAGGATGCAACACAGACATACAAAGAGTTCAGCCCAAATATCCTTAAACATTTTTCTTGTGAATGCCACAATTTTTCCTCTTATCTGCTACACTAAGGAAAACAGAATTATCACAAGAACACACTTGCATCATCACAGAATCATAAAACAGCTCAGCTTGGAAGGAACCTTAGAGATCATCTACTCCAACCTCACTGCCATGGACAGGGATGCCTCTCAACTAGACTTGGTTGCTCAAGGCTTCATCCAACCTGGCCTTGAGCATCTGCAGGGAGGAGGCATCCACAACCTCTCTGGGCAACCTATTCCAGAGCCTCATCACCCTTGTACTAAAGAACTTCTTCCTAAGATCTTCCTAAACCTACTCTCCCTCAGCTTAAAGCTACTCCCTTTTGTCCTGTCACTGAACACCCTAAGAAAAGTCCCTCTCCAGCCTTCTTTCAGGTTCCTTTCAGGTACTGGAAGGCAGCTCTAAGGTCCCCGTGGAGTCTTCTCCTCTTCAGGCTGAACAACCCCAACTCCCTCAGGCTATCCTCATAGCAGAGGTGCTCCAGCCCTTGGATCATCTTTGTGGCCCTCCTGTGCATTCACTCCAGCAGTTCTCTGTTCTTATGATGGAAACACCAGAACTGGATGCAGTCTGACTAGCAGAACACCAGAGCAACCACCAGAAAAACTTCCAAAGCTTCAGCTGTGAGCTGAGTTACAGCAAACAGTCATCCCCTAGCCATCCATGTGCATGTTTTGGTAGATGTAGCAAGGTGCACCTTGAAAACTATTCATCAGAAAACCTTCCTTCTGTTTGAGAGGACGTGAAAAGCAGTATTAGAGGTGGATCATCACCAAAGCTCTACTCACGGATGTGGTTTCATTTCTATGTAGTTCTTGGGAATGAAGCCATCTTTGCCATTGAGCTCTGCCTTGTACCAATTCTGATCACATTCTTCATTCAAAACCTGAGGGAAACAAACAAAACCAATAACATTATTTCTTCCTGTTCCTGTTCCTAAGACTGCTCTTCTAAGATGAACTTCTGAAAAGCTGCTAATCATCCTGCTCCACTGCATCTCATGGGTGTGCAGAGCTGTGGGGAGCAAAAAGATGGATGAGTAATTTAAGACAACCAAAGGATTTTAGTGCCAAATCCCCACACTTGAGAAGAAAGTCACTGTAAGTCCACAGGCACTTTTAACAAAACTAGACTGAGATCTGTGCTAAAGATAAGCTGGCTGCATAAGCAAAAAAAAAAAAATATCTTTGAAATCTGCAAGCCAGGAAATTCTGACTTTTTTTTTTAATCATTTCTAACGATCTCTTTTTCCTGACTTCAGCTGATGAACCTGGTGCTTTCACCCAGCTTTTCTGCATCTGCACTGGTTGCACACTGGGTTATGTTAAAGATTCCAAGCAACATCTATATTGGAGAGAATCACAGAATTGACAACATTAGCACAGGTCCAGCTGCAGATCCAACTGTCTGCTTCAGCTGGTTTTGCTGATACAAGTTAAAAGCAGGTTAAGTGGGATGGCAGAAACTGCCTTGCCTGTGGAGCATTTTTATGCTAACAAAGCAAGTCAGGCACAAACCAACACAAAATGCAGGTGAAGAAAGCTGCTTCTTTGAATTGCACCTCGAATACTGGATTCTGTTTGGGGCCCCTCACTCCAAGGAGGACACTGAAGTGCTGGACTGGGTCCATGGAAGGGCAACAAAGCTGGTGAAAGTTTTGGAGAACAGGTCTGGTGAGGAGCAGCTGAGGGAACTTGGGTTGTTCAGCCTAGAGAAAAGGAGGCTGAGGAGAGACCTTCTGGCTCTCTACAACTCCCTGAAAGAAGGATGGAGCCAGGTGGAGGTCGGTCTCTTATCCTGGAAACGAGGGACAGAATGAGAGGAAATGGCCTTAAGTTGTGCCAGGGGTGATATAGGTTGGACATTAGGAAAAACATTTACACCACAAGAGTGGTTAATTAAGCCCTGGAACAGGCTGCCCAGGGCAGTGGTGGAATCACTGTCCCTGGAAGTGTACAAAAGACATGCAGATGTGGTGCTGAGGGACACGGCTTAGTGGTAGGCTTGGCAGTGCTGGGTTAACAGCTGGACTCTATGACCCTGGAGATATTTTCCAACCTTTATGATTCTGTGATTTATTTTTTTCCCTTTTAAAGGGATATTTTTCTTACTATAACTTTATTCTAAAGATCAGGAGTCACAAGAGAGGAGCCACATAAATAGGCAGCTTTACAACACACAAAGGGATACTTCAAAGCATACTTGCTCTGAAAACTTCAAGGTGTTTTATTTTTCATTGTATTTCTGTCAGCTGGTAGAGTGCAACAGGCAAGCCTGGTACACTGCCTGAAAGCAGTCTCATCCTGAATGAAATAGTATTATGTCCTTAAACAAAGCCATGCTATAGCTTGAAACCACCTCTCCTCGAAAAGATTTTGATGGTATTGGAAGTAAACACTACCCCCTCTCCCCCTTAAAATTAAGCACCACAACACCACTTTTTCCCTGAGCACTTCCATTTCTTCTCAGCTTTCTGAGGCTTTTTTAATTTTGTGGCAATGGCCAAGAAAGAGCCTGATCTAAAGTTTTTAAAAGGAAGAAGAAATATACTTAAAGCCTCAAGTCACAAAAGTATCACATGATTAGCACTGCCTGAATGCAGGAAGATGAGGAAACATAAAGAGAAAGACAGTGTGAACACAGATCCAGAGATCACAGAGTTATGGTCAAGAGAGAACCTCAAAATCATCACAAGCAATTATTGCTGTTTCTGACATTTAGGGTGAGTTGGGTTTGGGTTTTGTTTTATTTGCTATCTCACTAGTTTCCATTTTTTGAAAGGGTGATGAGAGGAAATAAAAATTAAAAAAAGGAAAAATAGACAAGCATTTGCCAGTGCAGGCTTTAAATTCTTACAGCCCATGGGAGTGCTTCAGAAAATCAAATTCTAAAGATCCAAGTTTGCTGCCACATACCAACACCTTAACCTGCCTCATATGAAGGAGAAAAACTCATCACCTACTGAAAGGAAATCTGGTAAAGCACAAAGGGAACTGACTCAGTCTCCTCAGTGAATTCCAGTGGGTAGCAGCTACCTGACCACTCCTTAACTCCCAGCCAAAGAGGCTGATGGTGGATGTCCATCCTCTAGCTCCAGCACTTCCACTGAGGAACTAGCACAGCAGCAGGGCCACATCTACAGAACTTCAGCTGAGCAATGACATGCATTTTACAGCCCATTTCAGGATGTTTTCAGTTGAAGAGACTTTAACACTTACATATCCTAAATACTTTTATATAGATACAAGCATCTTCGGTGCAGTCACTACTTTGGGCTTCCATGTATTTATTTACAAGCACTGTTCCAGCGTGCACTGCAGCTCAGCCGTTTAGCAAGGATAATCTGAGCACGGGTCATGAGCAGTTCAAGTGCGGCTCTGTTACAGGCTGTGAGGTAAAAGCCTGCACATGGAGAGCCGACGCCGATCAGCTGATGTCTGCTGCATTGCCTGAAAGCAGGAAAACGCTGCCCATCTCTCACTGTCCTGACTGTGAGGCAGCACTCTGCTGAAACGTTCAACCCCACATCATGAAGATGACACCCGCAGGCAGCTCTGAGCAGGGAAGATGGAGATTTAAAACCGGTATGTAAAAAACCAAACCAACAAACAAAAAAAACCCCAAAACCATTCATAGAGATGAGGGAGACAGAGGGCACAGGTTGAAGCCCATGACTCAACTCATGCAGAGACTGGGGCACACAGCTTGAATGGTCAGGAAGTTTGGTTGTTATGTAGCTCAGCCACAGCCACTGGAGTCATTTACAATACAATGGAACACAAAGGTGACCCATTCTGATGTGACTTCACATAAGGCAAATCCTCTGCCACAGCCTGCATTCCTTTATCAAAGCCAGCACAGATCAAATCTTTGATAAGATTGTGTGCTACAAATTAATTTCATTACCATCAGAGACCAGGTAAGGGATATGGCAGGCTGCTCTTCCCCCAAGAACAAAAAAAAACTGGATAAATTGTAGCTTCATAGGAAGGATGTTACCCCCCCCCATATTTGTGCTTTTGGCAGTAGGTATTTAAAATGATCAGAAATTCTAATGCCCAAATGTAAATTACTTTAATGAGTTTTATCTCGCTCTGAAGATATGCTAATAGATTTGGAGGAGCCAAATCACACAGGGCTTGGGGTACTCATTAAAGCTTGGCCAGAAGCCAAAAACCAGCGAGGGAGCACTGCTGAGGCAGGCATTAAGCTTTGTGACCAGAAGAAAAAAAAAAAAAAAAAAAAAAAAAAGCTGGATAAAAGGCTTGGTGAGGTGAAGTGCCTACACACACGCATGTACAACCTGTTCTGGGGACAACAATGCATCCTCCCCAGCTCCCCCCCACCTTCAGTGGCTTTGTTTGCTCCAAGGACTTTTTCCTGCTTCACACCCAGACGGTGTCACAGTCGGTTGTCCTTTCTAGGGTCATTTTAACTAGCTGTCAGGGCTCCATTCACAGCCTGGCAGACAGCCAAAGTATCCATGCCCTATGTTATATACCAGAGAGCTTATATACACAGAGCCAGCATGTAAACGGCTCTGTTTTCCTCCTTCTGGGTCTTTCGGTGTGCACTCAGACAGCAGCACATGGCATTTTCTTTATGCAGCTCCACCTTCAAGAGGAGTCACCTCCACAACCCAGCTAGCTACAAACCCCTTTTTTTCCTGACAGTATTTCAGACACTGCTGGAGCTACTCCCAAAGCTTAGTCAAGCAAAAATGACTTGTACTGAAGAACCTTAAATTCAGGACAGCTTCACAGTCACGTGGCACAAGGGTGGAATTCTTGTGGCTACTATGAAGTTATGTGGCTATTATTTATTAAGACATAGGAACATAAAATGGAAGAGCCTGGAAAGGATCTCTGGAGATCATCTACTCCAACGCCCTGCTAGCTTAGGTTTGCCTAGATCAGGTTGCACAGGATCAATTTCCAGGTGGGTTTGGAATCTCTCCAGAGAAGGAGGCTCCACAACCTCTCTGGGCAGCCTGCTCCAGCACCCTCCTTAAGCTCAAGTGAAACCTCCTGTGTTTTAGTTTGTACCCATTGCCCCTTGTCCAACCACTGGGCACCACTGAGAGGAGCCCAGACTCATCTTTCCCTTTAGATATTGATCAGCATTGAGAAGATCCCCTCTCAGTCTGCTCTTTTCCAGGCTAAAGAGCCTCAGGTCTCTCAGTCTCTCCTTGTAAGAGAGATGCTCCAGTTCCCTAATCACCCTTAGGCTCTCCCCAGTCCTTCTTCTACTGGGGAGCCCAGAACTGGATACGACACTCCAGGTGCAGCCTCACCAGGGCAGAGTAGAAGGGAAGAGAACCTCTCTCAACCTGTTGGCTACACTGTTTTTAATGCAGATAAACTGCAGAACAGTGCTGTAAAAATCCAGCTTTCAAAAAACTTTTATGCCACTAACATCCAGTAGTGAAACAATTAGAAAGTGAGTTTGGAACACATGTGAGGACTCTGCACTGGTGTACCTGGCTCAGACACTGACAGCTGTAATGAAAAAACTGACTTAAGTAATTAAACCATTTATGCTGCAAAACATTTTAAGAAAAAGCATCCAGCAAACCCATCTATCTCCTACCTCCAACTGGCCTCCAAGCCATTTCCAGATAGTAATTAAGATTAAAATTTATCCCAACCAGTGCTATGCCTCTAAGAAAAATACAGATTCTCAACTGAACCAAGCTAAGATTTTCCCAGACTTACCCAAGCTATAAAATTTAGTTGAAGTACTGCATGTGTCACTGGATTTTGCTTTGAAAATTTCCCCAAGTACAAATAAACACAGATAAACCAAGCAACAAAATGAAACAAGTATTTGCTGCTCCAAACTGAGACAGCCTTCAAAGAAATGGAGAAGGCACAAACATTCATCTCAACAATTGTTAAAAGCTGCTGCTCCTGGTATAGGTCAACACATAAAGCATTCCTTTGCAGCCAATCCCCTTGTCTGCTGTAGATCTAATCAACTCCATGCCAGAGTGACTCTTCCTTTCACACTGGGGCATCTGTGCCTGAGAGGAGGAAGAAGGAAGGATATTTTTAGCCACTACATTTGAACACATACTGCCATGTGATGTCCTCAGTCTGCAGTCAGGCCTGTTTTACAGCAAGAGTGGCTCAACTGCTGTCCGTCAGTTTCCTAGGTTGATAATAGATCTCTTATCAACAAAAGCCCATCTGTTCCCATCTGAAGTGGAGAAAGAGGCACTGCTGAAGAGCCCAGTTCCCAAGTTTTAGCTGCAACAGCTCACAACATCAAGTACCCCCAGCCACTTTCAGTTCCATACCTAGCCAATACTCCTATGCACAGCTTTTCCACCTTCGTGAGTCATTGCACACCAGTTTTAATCCCCCTAAATCCAAACAATTTTCAGGAACACACAGGCACTGAACTGGAACATAAGAAGCAGATCTGGCATCTCAACTCTCAAGCTGACTCCAATATGCAAGCATGCAACTAAACATAAGGCCTCAAACATACTCATGTGCTTGTGAATCTAAGCAAAGCTCAGAATGCATGGGGCTTGGAGACAAAATCCAATAAACTCCATCAGAAAGAGCTCTGAGTTTTGGCTAAATCTCCCTCTTTGCCCTGAACAGTAAGGTTTGGGGATTCTTGCTGTGCTAACTGAAACAGAAGGTGACACAACCACTCCAGTACAACCTGCTAGCTGCCAATGTGGTTTTTCTCAAAGTTGTGCTAACGTTGCCACAGAGCAAAGCTCCTGACACGCAAACTAGGGCAGGAATTAAAGTTTAAAAAGTGAAGATGATTCAAAGGCAGCAGTTCTGAAACACAATTATGCCTGGAAATTACTTGTCCAGGGTTGAAACAGTGGTTGGGAGGATGCTTCTCACCCTCCTCAGAAGTATTTTAACACAGCTTTTTGTTTCAGAGAAAAATGCCCCCCTTTGCTGCAATAAGAGCTATGAACTAGCCACAAACCCAGCAAGCAGCCACTGCTGTAAAGGAAGCTACACCTGCAGCAAGTTCAACACACTCCATAGTGTGGAATTTTCCTTTACCACAAGCTGACTGCAAAAGGCACTGGAGGACATTGTAGAATGGTTTGGGTTGGAAGGGACCTCCAAAGGTCTAGTCCAACCCCCTGCAGTGAGCAGCAGTGACTTCTTCCACTTGATCAGGTTGCTCAGAGCCTGGTCAAGCCTGACCTTGATTATCTTCGGGGATGGGGCCTCAACTACCTCCCTGGGCAACCTGTTCCAGTGCTCTCATGGTAAAGAACTTGTTCCTAGCATCCAATCTAAATCTACTCTTCTGTAATTTCAAGACATTGCCCCTTGTCCTACCACTACAGGCTTTTGGAAACAGTCCCTCTCCAGCCTTCTTGTAGGCCTCCTTCAGGTACTGGAATGCTGCTGTTAGGTCTCCCTTGAGCCTTCTCTTCTCCAGGCTGAACAACCCCACCTCCCTCAGCCTGTCTTCATAGCAGAGGTGTTCCAACCCCCTGATCATCTACATGGCCCTCCTCTGGACCTGCTCCATCAAGTCCATGTCCTTCCCATGTTGAGGGGTCCAGAGCTGGATGCAGTACTCCAGGTGAGCTCTCACCTCTAGAGCGAAGTGGCAGAATCACCTCTCTTGACCTGCTGGCCACACTTCTTTTGATGTAGCCTAGGATGTGACTTGCCTTCTGGGCTGCAAGTGCACATTTTTGGCTTATGAACAAGTTCGTATCTTCAGGGTTTTGTAGAAGACAACCCAAGACCCTGCCTGGTAACCTGCAGCTCCCTGCCACATCCTCCTGTTGCACAAATCCCCCTGAGGAAATGAATCCTCCTCACTTTGGCTGCCTAATGCCATCAACAAGGAGGCTGCACAGAGGAAAAGAGCATCTTAAGGAAATCTAAGATAAACTAGGCAGCAAAATTGTAGCTCAGGTCAAGCCAAATCAGAACTTTTCTCTCCTTGGTGTACTCATCATGACACAGTACAGTTAAAATTAACTTCAAACATTGAATACAAAAAGGTACATTAGACAATGAGGGTGACTAGCTGAAGAACACACTGCTGCTAAAACATTTCAGGCTTTTCCTTTCATTCAATTTATTATCATCACACATAGGAAAAGCAAAATATTCGCATTTTTCAGAGCAAACCCTAATGCATCAAGTTTAGGCACACTTTAAGATTGTGAATACTTGCTCTCCAGCTGGGTATAAAAAGGTCTGAAAACACTTAACAACCATTGAGAAGTGTTACTGGAAACAATGAAAGATTGTTTCTTAAACTGTACTCAATTCCCCAGAATTGCAGTATCTAAATAATGCACAGAGACTGCAATACATCCATGTGTTATGGATACATTTTCATTTTCACCCTCACCCCCATATTCATTATCACTGTAGAAACCCTTCTCCCACCCTTTCTAATGGCACATAAAGACCACAAAGTACAAATTCCAAAAACATTATTTCAGGTCTTCCCACCATGACAAACCTGCAGTACAAGGGCCCTTCCTCCCTGCTCCTTGAGCAAGGCTTTTGTCACAAGCCTTATCTGAAGTGACAACTGTTACTTCACCACAGTGCTCACACTGACAGCATCTTCGGCAGGACAAGCAGCTGAAAGCATAACCCAAGAAAAGTAACTTCTGAAGCTGTGCAAATCAAAAGGCTAGTCTTTGGGTTACATGCTGCTGTCTCTAGATGTGTTTTCCTCTTAAAGAAACAAAGTAATTTCCATTCCTCTTGAAGGAACCTGGTAACCTAGTCCAAAATAAAAGACAAAGATGAAAGACAACAAAGCAAAAATGTCTGTGTAAGGCACTGCACAGCCACTCTAGGATCGAAGTTTCTCTTTCCAAGCTGTAAGTAATATTGTCCTTCAAGTCTATTGCAGCAGTCTGCTCATCTCTGGAATCCTAATCCGTCTAAACATTTGTAGGTAAATCCAGTATTCACCTAACCTTCAGAAAGGGCTGATGGGGAAAAGCAGCTGGGTAAGAATACAGGAGAGGATATTACTTTTAACTAGGTGAGATAACAGCAAGTTGCAATTACAATTCTATGCAATATTGAACTCCAGAGAAAGAGACAGTGGTCCAGAAATCCGTAACAACACTGGCTGGCAAGTACAGTAAAGACTGTCCTAACAAAACAAAGTCCAAAAAGAGGAATGCAGTTAGGATTTAGCATTCACCTTTCACATCAAAACCACTTGGATTTTTGTGTGTGTGCGCATGTAACACAAAAATACATGAGGCAACTTTAAGTTAACTGAGATACAATGAAGTCTAGCCACACAGACAGGACTCAGCACAGACTACCTTACCCTGCCTCTCGGGCCTTGCAAGTCTTGTGCTCTGGCAAAAGCCTTCAATTATGAAGAATTATTTATGTATTTAATAGGAAGGGAAAAAAAAAAAAAAGAGAGAAATAAACCAAGGGAACAACCTAGACAACTCTCCCTATGGCTCACCTGCTTTAGTTTTACATGGCACAAGTTGATGGGAGAAAATAATCCCAGTATTTTAAAATTGTATTTGCAGTGACCTCCAAAATGTCTTAATGGAGATCCTGGAAAGAGTCAAAGCTCAAGGAACTTTGCCATAGGTCCCCTCTTCGATTAAGTTTCCTTCTGTGTGTGAAGTTTCCAGTAGCACAAACACAGAGGTAAAAGGATAACAATTTCACCACTTCTGCCTGCACTGAAGGATAGTGAGCTGTCAGCCTCAGCAATTACAGATTATCTTCAATTTAGTCCTCCCACTACTACCATTTGTATAAAGGTTAAGCTCTAGCTACCACAAACCGTGTATTTCCAAGAAGGCTAATGCAGAAAGAACGAAAAGAATGGCAGTCTGCAGAGAAAAATCACTATTGGTGATTTTATAACCCAAACAAAAATAGCTTTACAGAGCTATAAGTAGCTACAGCTACTGTTTTAATTAGGCTTCCCTCATCTACGAGACCCCCAAGTGTTTCAGCAGCAGCAGGGACTCTCAGAAGTGAGATTCATTTTATGTTCAGTAACTTTTATGGTGCTGAACACTAATTCTGATGAACTTCATCACACAAGGACAACTGCTCAGCGTTTGGATGCAGCTGTGACTGCGCTGCCTCCTTTCAGTGCCTGATCAAACTGGCAGTGCAAAAAAAGGAAAAAGATTGGTATGGCAGCCCAAGCCCCACAGCTTGGCTTGCAGACAGAGAGCAGACTACGCTACAGGATTCACAAGAACAGTTTCTTAAAAAGAGGAAGGGGAGTGTTGTTTTTGCCCAACAGACAAGGGTTAGTTTACAGGACTAACGACCAGGACCAGCTTGCCTTTCAGAACGAGCTGTAGAGCTCAGGATGTTATCACGGAAACAGAAGAGAAAACATCCTTCCTTCACCTCAGACCCGATCCACATCCAATTTGGAACACTGAAGGGCAACAGCACTTTGTCAGTGTTCTGTTGGGCACAGTGGATGACTTTACTCAGGTACTAGTGGGGATGGCCATTTTGCACTCATTAGTGTCTTTCCTCATGGAGTTTTAAGAAGGGTCCCAACGGGAGAGCCATCAGTGAAGCACACAAGCTGAACAGGTCCAGCTCTGAAGCCTAGAGAGCTCTATACCATTCTCCCCTCTCTTCTTTACTGAGTGTGGCAGTTTAGGCTGGGTGCCCCCTGCTACTGCTGCATGAGATACACCTCTGGTGTCCTGGGTGCTCACCCAATAGGGGTGGACACAGGAAACGACGTATTTCTACCCATAAACCCTGCGCCCTATAAGGCCATCTGCAAAGTCATTCTCTTCCTCTTTCTTCCCTCTCTGCTCCCACGGGAGATGTCCTCTCTTATTGGGTAATGCCAGGGGAGTATCCTCAAGGCCTCTTAGGCCTGTCTAGGCCTAATGCCAGGAGGAGAACGGAGCCAGGGGGGGCAGTCTCAGACCTGGCCAGCCCGAGACTTGCCTAGCAGTGGGAGGGGGGGAAAGGAAGAGCCCTGGGGGTTTTGGGTAGACCCTCAGGTGGGAGGAGGGAAGGATTGGGAAGCCTCTTGGGAAGAAGGGAAGAACTGGGAAGCTTTGGGAATTACGTAACGGGCTCTGTACGCTTTGGGATGTTCTCTGCCACTATGCTTTGTAGTTTTCTGTAGCTTCACCAATTGCTTTTCCATTTAATCTTTCCATCACTCTCCAATCCGTTTGTGTGAGTCTCATCCTTTTGTCCCTTTCGGGGCAAGAGAGGATCTGTCTAGCCCCAAACCAGCACACTGAGGAAAGAAAATAACCTTGAATTCCAAGTTAAGAGCAGCTCTATTTGGGAAAGGTTCAAAACAGACCCCCTACACCCCAAAATAACCCAGATGCCTGAGCACATCTGTACATAAAGAAGAGAGTATACATCGCCTTAAGTATTTAATAAACCCTCAACTTTGAGAAGAAAAATTCTGAACGAGCTACTTTTTACCTAGTGGTCAGAGTAACATCTCCTGGTTTCTATTCATGTATCTGCTACTAACCCAAATGCTTGAAAATCCAGGCCCTCTTAAAAGAGAGGCTGTTTCCAGCTATCCCCTCAAGTTTAGGGGCATGAAACACATCTGTTATCATATGCTCCAAGTACAACCAGCTACAACTTTTCAGGCCATTAATGAAATCATAATGGCTTTTGTAAGAGCTCTTGGCACAAAGCTCTGACAGATGAAGGTCGAAAATCACTCTACCAGAAAATAATAATAATAAAAATCAAAAGCTCTCAAGCATTCCAGTGAATGCTTCAGAGCTGCCTTCAAGCTCCACAGTGAAACACTGCAGAAATGGCAGCAGTGGCCTTGTGGCAGTTTGCAAGTCTATCAAAATCATACATTTCTCACTTACACAACTTCTCATCACACTTGGCTCTGTTATAAACCATTACCTGGTGTGCATCAAAGAGAAAAACTGGAAAAGGTAATGAAGAACAAGGAGTAATAACATGTGCTTGCCACTGCAGCTGTGGTTGCCCTTTTAGATCTTTACAATCCAAATGAGGCTGGTCATACACAGTGAAAGTGAAAAATACCCTGGGGAAATACAGATGCATGACAGTCCATAAATCAGACTAGATTCATGGCTTGTGAAATCCATTCTTAATCTGTTTTGCATAACAATTTCATTTCACTACCCTATAGTTCCTATTTGCATGTATCTATTTTGTCCTAACCTCTCTTACTAAAATACACTGCCAGAGAATGTGTTTCTCACCATCTCTGAGGAAGGACACATACACCTAGTTCTCAGAGATAGGGACAATTCCCCTAGGCTCAGAAGGCAAAATTCCTTGCTAGACATCCCATGTGTTGCTTTTCAACACACTGCAGCAGTCAAGATGACTAAAATATTCACTAGAGGATGAAGAAAGGCTCACATTTCACTGGACAGGATATTAAAACAGTAACAACCAGCCCTTAATCATCTCAGGCTTGATACCCCAAACCTCAACAGACAATCCCCCAAACTCCTCTGTCAAGATAAGAAATGCCCAAATGAAGGCACTCATGCTCTCTGTTCCAAAAGGAGGACATGAACCTTTATCCCTGCTGTATCTCACTGCCCAAGAAACCACAAAGTCCAACACTCTACTCTTCCACTTTCACTTTTAATTACTGCTTTTCCAAGCACACCAACTCCAGTAATTTCCCTATCACTTTGAACCAGACAGGAACAGTTGTTTGTAGAGTGACATCAAGCAACTGCTCCATGGAAGAGGTTCTTTATTACAAACCACTCCAATGCTTGTACACCACAGAGTTGCTCTGATGTCTGTAAGTAATAGCAGGTTAAAGTCTAAAAGGATGTGTTAAGGAAGGCAAACTGCTTCTAACAGCTGTGCAGAGCAACCTTCAAAGCAGGTGACTGCAGCCTCCAGAGTTGAATACTGCTCAGCATCCTGCAAGAATGCCACACCACAGAGGGCAACGCTAGCCCAGCACTGGAAAAGCTGAGCAGGAGGAAAGATGATTCCTAGTGGAACAACCTGGACTTCATCTTTGAGCAGGAATTTGGAGTATATATCTAGAGAGCAGTTTTATAGCCTTGTGGACTTCAAACGACAGCCAATACTGTGCACACGCTCAGTTGAAGGATTTCATTGCTTGTTTTATCAGTGTCACAGCCCTGTCTGTACATCTCATTCCTTGTCTTCAGAGCATGACATCACCTCCATTTCAACCAATTTTCCACTGTGACATTTGGGGTAATTTCAGAGGAACTGATACCTAGCTAGTTATTCCCCATCCTGTACTGGTGCACTTGATTACTTCTGCCTGCATGTAAGGCTGTGTTAATTCTTGTTGAACATCTTCCTGGTTTTAGAACACATTTCTTCAAACCACCAAGATATTTTTAATTGGTATCTTCAGCATGCATAACTCCAACTCAACCAGCAGTCACCACAAACACTACAAGCTTGCTCTATTTCATCACCCAGGTCATTCATGCAACATTATCATACTCAAGATTACATTGTGCAAAGACACTCAGAGCCTTGAAGTGCAACGGTGAACTGCTGCCACCTAAGCCTGATTGTGGTTTCCTAAGTATCTTTACAATCCCTCCTACAGCAGGTTTCACCTAAGTAAGGTCTCCCTGGTTGCTCATAAAACATGCTGCTCATGTCACTGCACTACCAGGCTGGATAGCCCAGGGTGTCCTGGTAAGTATAAGTGTCTAACAACATCTCTAAAGGGGTATCTCAGACTGGAAGGGATCCCAAGCATCATTTGATCCAACCTTTCTAGGTGATAGTATAGTTTAAATGAGATGGCCCAGCACCCTGTCAACCTCAGCCTTAAAACTGCCCAATGTAGGGGAATCCACTGCTTCTCTTGGGAGATTACTCCAAAACTAAATACATCATGGAAACAACAGTCTTCTTGTACTTTGAAAACCTGAGAACAGGTAAAGAAAGAATGGCCATGCCTTGTACTGACAACCAGACTATTTGATGAGAAGCAATACAGACACCAATGCTAACTGCCTGCTGCAAAGCAAGCCAGGAGGAAAATACATAAAGGTTGCCCAGAACTACTATCACCAAAAATCAACTACATTTTGGTGAGAAACACTACCTGCTACATTGCAAAGCACAGCAAGAAAAGATGTAGGCACTAAAGGGCTTAAAGAAAAATTTCAGAAGTGCTCAAAACACAGATTTTTGGCTTTTGGTTTTAAATAAAGCAAATTAACTTGTTCTGTAGCTGCTCTGTCTGTTTTCTCCAGTGAAAATGCTGCCACAACCACATGAGCAAAAGGTCCATCATACATCTGAAGATTCATAGATTGGTTTAGGTTGGAAGGGACCTCAAAGATCATCTAGTTGCAATCCCCTTGCCATGGGCAGGGACACCCTCCACTAGCCCAGTTTGCTCAAGGTCTCATCCAACCTGACCTTGAACACCTCCAGGGTGGGGGCATCCACAACCTCCCTGGGCAACCTGTTCCAGTCTCTCATCACCTTCACTGTCAATAATTTCTTCCTAATATCTATCTTCCTAAGATCATGACAAGGGGCAGATCCTTGCTGGCTATTAGCAACATTGTGGAGAGGGGGAGAAGGCTTTCAGTGCAACTCATGTATTTACAACATAGATAATCTTGAAAATCTTTTTTTCCTTTAAATGCATGACTTCATTTTACATGTTTTATTATAGTATTTATTATGCATTTGTTTTACAGTGTGGACAGGTTAACAGAGCAATAAAAGCCTTAACTCTGCTTCATCTGGTTTTAAAATTGAGAGGCTTGAGGATTCTACTAGCAGAGATTCTTGCATTCAGTATCAATTGCTTAATGTTTTATTGCTTAATATTTTACAGCATTGTAAATGTTACCGAATGTGAAGCAGTCTTACTGAGCTCCTTACCAGAAAGGTATCAGTAATAACATTTGACAAATAACTATCTATAAGACAAAGTTCCCAAATGATTTACACCTGATTTGCTCTACTGAAAACATTCACATTTCAAAAGCTTTGAAACACTTTAGTTATTCTGCTAATACTGAACTTTTGTAGATTTCAAGTTTTTTTATTAACAGTGCTCAAAACCACAGTCAAGTTATGCTTTGAAAGGTGGAACATTTACTCAACTGAACAAAGAGCTACAAACCAAAATCCAGATGACTTAATCCTGGGACGAGGATGCTGACAGGAGTCTGTCAAAGCAGTCAGCAGTGCTACTGTTAATACTGATCTTGTAGGCTTCTGGATCTCAAAATTAACAATTCCACTATTTAACTCATACTTCTGAGTGTGAATTCCCACCCAGCTACAAACTGTGAGGCCACCCTGACCACTTTGTAGTGGCTGGCTGCTGGAGCAGCTCTGAGTTGGTTTCTGCAGTCACTGCAGGGTAACTGCAGCCTCCCACATGCAGCCCAGGCAGCACTAGCAGGCTCTTGTCTAGTTCAACAGATTGGGGAACTGATCTGACTGCAGGACAGCTCAGGGAGGTGGCATTTCTCACTTGTCTCAGCTGACTGGTTGGCTACACAGCTAGAGCTACCCCAGCAAGTGCAGGGTACAGCTCTGGGACTGAAGCAAGCAGCTGAGATGAGAAGGAAAGGAATAGGGCAGGACTGGGTGAGCAGGCTCTGCCATCAAGGAAACACCCTTCGTTTCAGTTTTGGAAGACACAAACCAGGTCTGCTCTACAATTCTTGCAACAAATCACCTCAAAACCTACATATGCAAGAATTAATAGTTCCATTATTAATTCTCCATCCATGCATTTCAATCCTTACCCTACTGGAAGTAAAGCAAACACGTTGAAATTTCATTTTGAGATGAAAAATGAACATTACTTTTAAAATGTCCACATAGGATTTTATGAGCAATTGTTGCAAATAGTTCCACTATTAATTCCACCAGTTCCACAAGGTTTATCTTGGTACTTAAACAAAGCAGAGACTGGGAAAAGGTGGACAAGAGTTCAAGCAGGAGCACGTTGGTAGTGCTGAAAAGGGGCAGCAAAACCTTAAGACTCAACTGACTGCTAGCAGGAGGAAGGGAAATGGGGAAGCAGGAGTGAGTGACTCAGGCTTACAGAGGTTTCTGGGTCTACTGATGACAGACTTATCTGGGAAAATATTAAGACAACTTTTATTTCAAGCTGTATACAAATTGAAGCTGGGACCTTAAATGGGTAAGATGGAAAGAAAAGTTACCTTCAGGTTAGCCAGCCAGGTGAAGGCAAGTCTCACACTGATGCTGGCAAGAGATATCTGAAAGTTTCTGCAGCAGAGACAGAAACAACACAGGCTTCATGCATGAAACATCTCCCAGGGTCAGGGACACTTAAAAGAAATACTGTTGTGCCGATCCAAGTCTCTTCTTCTGCTCCATATTTTTCAGCACTGACAGCTGAAAGTTTAATTCTTTACAGATGACATCACTGAGATGCAGAGCAGAAGTCATCCCTTCCATCCAACTGCACATTGCGAAACTGCACACGTGAGAAAGAGCAGGATTTGATGACTAGATGTGTAAAAATTGCATGCTCACAAAACTCAAACCTTTTACACTTCAGATGTCAAGTAAGTGTTAATTGCAATATCCTTTCTGCAACAATCAGTATTTATTATGAGCAATCCATCTTTACTAAATCCTTGCACACCTAAGACAGACATGTACTTTTCTGCCAGTCCCTAGAGCACTCTGCAATTTGCATTTCAAAGTACAGAAGAAGGAAAAGCCCAGGTTCCATTATCTTGAGCTAGCTGCCCCAAATGCCATCACCAGTCACTTCAGACCTCAGCTGCACTTTGGGCAGTGAAGCTGAAGTTGCCATTTCCTGTTAGCACCCAAAGGGGTGCCTTAATGGTCTAAGAACAGTATTATCACCAGCTCTTTGCACTGCGTTTCCCCCAGCTTCAAAATACATCTAACACTCCCCATCCACGCATTTCAATTCCTGTCCTACTGAGAAAGAGAAGTTAACAGGGTTGAAATATCTTTTTGAGATTAAAAATGAAAATTACTTTTTAGAAGTTTACATGGGATTTTATGAGCCACCATTGCAAAGCAACATCAGTGCACTGATCGGGAGAATCCCTCCACGAGCAATGCCAGTCCACATGAAGAAGTTGTATTTTCTACTGATGTTAGGACAGGCAACAGCAGCTGTACCTGCACCTTGAGGAAAACATAACTTACCTCTGGCCATAAAATTTACCAGGCATGCTGAGGAAGAACAAAATGATCTAAGTGTTTATGGAACAGAAGACACAGATCTTTAGTAAGCAAAATGGAAAAGCCTAACCAGTGATAATTAGACCAGAAAATAGAACTTCAAAGCCCCTCTTCTACTATGTTATGAAAAATCAGCCTCCCTTCCCAAGGTTATGTGAATCTTTCAGGTGTAAGACGTTCCTTAGAGCAACAGATACCACAAACTGACGACCTGCCTCATTAATGCAGAGCTTCCACAACTCTGTCTGCTTATGCAGGAGTCATGGTTCATGTTTACAGAGACAATCCTTTACTTTGACTGCAATCTGTCCCCCACTTTGTCCACACTGAAGCCCTGGGGAGGAAAATGAAAAGTTTTGCATTGCTATAGAAAGAGTTTGCTGTGCTTATATGAATTATCCTTCTCCTACAATAAAGATATGACTCATATCAAGTGTCAAAGTCACTGAATCCTCAGCATCTCTCATTTTTCCTTCCACCCTTTACAGCTCCTCACAGAAGTTATTACTGAGGGAGTGTCACAGCAGCAGCCCTTACATCACCATCTATTCCCCCTTCCTCCTCTGCTACCCCAAATGGAACAGGCATGCTATCACTAAGCCAACTCATGCAATTCTTTATTCTTTGCAATTTCCTACCTCTCATTTGAAAAACAAATACTTCACTGTTATCTAAAAATACATTAAAACTCTGCCAGCAGCTCAGCATTCGAAGCAAAACAACCATCACCACCCAGTGCGAACGCACAATAGAAGCAGCAGTTTTGGTAAGGCGAAATTTTAAGGAGTTCTTGAGAGCAGCAAGAAAAATAACTCAAGTTGTTGAACAAAAAGAAAAGGCTGCTCTATAATCACCGAGAGAACACTGCTCTGCCATCAGCCAAACGTATAGCCTGAGGGCAGGAATGGAGGCTCCAGTCTTGCAGCAGCAAAAGCCTTCACAGCAGCAGTGCCAGCTTAGGGTATGCTGATCCAATTCCCATGCCAAAGCTGGTCTCTCCCCAGTGCAGCCAGCACAACTACTTTAAAGCAAATCAAAGACAACCTCAGCTAAAAAAACAAACAAACAAACAAAAAAAAAACCCACCACCAAAAAAAACAACCCCAACAAACCCCTCTCACTGCTGGCTCTCTTCCCATACCAGTTCACAGTGCAACTCTACAGATGCCTGCATTGCCACAAGTACCAGTGAGACACAAACCCCAATATCCTGTTTATAAAGCAAAGACATGTCCCCAGGGCAGCCATTCCACAGGTGAGGTTTGTGACAGAGCTAAGCCAAGCTTCTCCCAGTACTTTCTTCCCTCCAGCCATTCATTCTCACCTCTGCACTCTCCATCCCTACCCTGTGCTGGACCAAGTGTTTGAGTAGTTAAGACTGACCAACAGGGTGAATTAAAACCATCATTTGCAAGGGCTCCTTTCTGCCAGCCTGCTCAGTCCCAACAGAGCTTGGCCACTCGGGTGAATTTTCCATGAGAGCACAGGAATTAGCAGCCAGAGGAAAAGCTCAAGTGGCCCCTGTACTACAAAACAATGCACCTAATTAAGTTACACACTCAATGTACTCTAGAGAGCTGAGGCAACAACTTTAGTGGTGTCCTTGCATTGTGTGCTTCTCTCCAAGCCACCCCAGATGTAACAACACAAACCATTCTATAGAATGTGCCACACAGGAGGAACTTGCCTCCTTCTATTCCAGCTTTGATGTACTAACATCTCTTTTCCTCTTCCCTGTCCTCCAAATGCAACTTCAGGATGGGAACTGGAAAATACACGTTCAAAGATGACCAGCAGAACAGCCACAGCAATATTCTAATTCTGAAAGCTTTCCCTGCAGCAGCTAATCTAGAATGCCATCAGTACAGGACAATAAAGTCTCCAGCATCCAATCAATCTGTTTGAACATGAGCTACAATAAAATACAAATCTCTTAAATACAGAGAATCATATTTGCTTTTTAACTCTCACAATCAGCAGCTGTCATTTTGCTTTCTTTTCCTTTACAGACCTGAAGAAGCAGTAACACTTGTTTCCTACCTGGTGCCTGAAACTCTGCAGAAAGACCAGAGCTTCCTCCACAAGTTTAAGACAAAGACCTCTTGTAACCCTCAAAGTCCACCTGACAATGTTTACATGAGTGTTCTCAGTAAAACATATTAGCCCACTGCAAAGAGTCCCTTTCTTCATCATGGACTGGGAAGTTAACCCTTTCCAATCAATTAAATCAACTGACCTCCCAGTAACAGCAGAGCTGTGCTGTAGATACTAGAAAGATTCTGTGCTCCAATTCACTTGCCCCTTCTTTATTTATGTGCTAGCTTAACAACTTAACCCATGACAATTTCAAGTCCTCAGCTACAGATTTTCCAACGTCTTGCACTAACTTCTGTGTAATGAGATCAGGAGACATTCTATTAAATTTTCCTTTTTTGTGTGTCAAACACTGGAACAAAACTCTGGAAAATTCCCTTTTCAGAAAAGCTAGGAAAAAAGAAAAACCAAAATAAATCTGACCTATCATGAACTAAAGATCTCCAGAAGGTGCTCTTATTTTAGATTACCCAAAGTATTAAGCTGAAAATGGAACCCTTAATAACCATTACTTTTTTGTTATCATATATATAGGAGGAATTTTATCATTTGTAAGTGAAGGAGTTTCTCTCTTCATCATTTTAGACAGTTGATTTTGACAAAAAAAATATAAAACCCCAAAGTGTATTATCAGTAAGTCAGAAAGTCTTTAAGGGCTTATTTCAGGATGATATAAACATTTAATCAGGAATTTACAGAACATACTCAACTAGCTTTTCACTGATTTTTTTTTTTTTAGCTGTTGAAGAAAGGGTTAAACCCAGGACATTTTCAAACCTAGAGACTAAGTGTAATGAGATCAGAATAATAAGATTACCATAATCTGCCTCACACACATAGCTAGGATCAGCCCTAATCTCTTCATTTTGAGACAGATGGAAAAAGCATGAAATCAGAGATAACAGGAGGCCAATTTCCTAGAATAGGCAGCTTTTCAAGGTTCCCCATAGCTGTAAGTCAATATTTTGCTAGATTTATACCTATTTAACCAATTCTAATAGAACATATTGGAAGGAAGAATCAGGCATCTCCAAATCTCTACTACACAAACAACAACAAAAGAAAAGTAATACATCAATGCAATTTTAATATGCTGCAGAATATTAAAGGCTAACTAATTTACTGAGACTCTAGCCAATACCACTCCCAGATGCTTTAACTGGAAACTGTGAGCAAAGAGCCAATCATGTGAAAAACAAAGATCTCAAAATGTACAACTAGGGACTGCTTATTGATTTTTACTCTAAGGTGGATAAACACCCTTAAAATAGCAATTTGCATCTGTGACCAGTTTGACACAAAGCAGCTGCAGCAAGAGGCAGTTTTAACCTTGCTTTAAGATAGTATATTACAGGGGTGCAGCATGGAATGACCCTTTCAATCTTCTGTTCTGCAGGATATGAATATTTGGAGGGGGGAGAGGGCAAGCATGAAATAGCCTCAGATATACAAGATAGCTGAGAGTGATTTATGGTGGCCACTATCCAGCTACCTCAGTGGAACCTGGCCAAGAATCAGCAATAGAGAAACTCAGAGGCAAGAAAAAAAAAATCATGCTGTATTTTAGCACTAAATAGAAGCAGGAAGATGCCTTGAGATTAAGTAACACCATTAAGGGAAACAGAGGTAAGCAAGAAATCATCCAAGGAATTAAAAACAGACTGGTGGTTATAAGATAAATGGAAAATTATTTTTTCAAGCAGCTAACAGCTCCTAACTCTTTCCAGAAAGAAAAGCTCTGCCCTGTAGGTCAGCAAAAGCCTCAGGCACTCCAAATCAAAGCCTGCAACATGAGACCTTTGAGGTTGGATGTGAAGTTTAGCAGCACTGTCAGCTAGTTAGGCAAAGACCTGAGAAAGGGAAAAAAACCCAAACCCCAAAACACCACAAGATCCAATCTCTTCCTGAGCAGGTTCACCTGTCAGCTCAGACTAATTACTCTGGTAACTCTGGGTATGTTAGCAGTTTGTGTGCATCTGCTCTTAGCCAGTAATTTTACAACATGTCTTGATTCAGCCCACAAAAAGCCTGTTCACACTCCTGCAGCCCTCATGGCTTTGTATCATAATGTATAGACATAGCCACAATTAATTATTTGGTTTTTATCTGCACCAAGCCCATTCTACTGCCTCAGCCCTGTTTGTACACATTCGTAATTTGCTGCCTCACCTCTTATCTGTGCATTTGAACCCTTAAATTTAACTCTCCTTTGTGGGAAGACATAGAGATCTGAGAAAAGCACTTAGCACTCATTTCATTTGGGGATGGTTCACTGAGGAAAGCTAGAAGAGGAGATCAAATGATCAGATCAGTTCCGCAGGGCTGGTCAGACAATCCTGGCCACATAACAGCAAAATCAACAGCAGCTCAACTTCAGCCTCCTGGCAGGGCTGAGATTTTGCTCCCTATCAGAATCTTAATCCACGTGAGTGTAAACAAACCCTTACTTAAAACAAGACACCTTCCTAACTAGATTAGAAATTCATCTATAAATCAGAATTGACTAAAACGAAACTGATCTTTCCCTGTACAAATCAAGGCAATTTCAGGGCACACAACTAAAAATATTTTGGCTCAGCATGACCTAAAAAGCTTAATTTTCCACAGTGTAAAACCCACCACTTAAAAGGTACCCAAAATACTAATTTATCACTAAGAAACTGCAACTGTATTCATCAGAGATTTGTCAGCTGCAGAGGGGTGGTTTTAATTGGCATATTTTTGATGGATGCAATTTATTTAATATGTTTTTACTGACTTAGTGTCTAGCCACATCATGAACTGGAGAAGAAATGTGCAGGCACTTGGTCTGGCTGATCTTTGGAGTAAGAATGCTTAAGAGAGACAGGAACTCTTCTTGTTTTCCAGTAACTGCAAAGCTGCTCAGACTTCCTCTCTAGTGGGACATGCACACACAAGAGGAAGACTCTTGCAAATGGTTTCTGATCAGAAGGCTGAGTATCGTCTGACTCACTCCTGTCACATTTGCATCATGCAAAGCACACCCAGAGATCTTGCAAACCACTCTGAGAGCCTAAGTGTATGTATCACACCAGGCAAACTGAAGGCAGCTTCCACAATCTGCTCTAGAACATTATACCCACTTAAAAACATTTCACAGGATGTCTCCAGTCTCATAAAGCAGAACCAAAGGAGAAGTGAGATGCAGCTTTACTGTATGTTATATGAGTAGCAGTGATTCTCCTGCCCACTCAACACTGAATGAGAGAGAAAGAAGATAATAAAGAGGCCCTTTAATGGAAAAAAAGATTTTAGCAAAAAGATTTTAGGAGACTTGCTTTTAGAAGACCTGAGATGGCAGAGTTGCCACTTCCTTGCAGCCATGTTTCATGGGATGGGCACAGCTCACAGTGCAGCTTCTGGCAGTCATCAGCCAAACTTTGAAAAACAAACCAAAACCCAACCAACCTGGTTGGTTTAAAACACCCCCCAAACAACCAGGATTATGCTGCTGTTGCACTAATAAACTGAAGTTCAAAGACAGTTCAAAGAGTCCATTCTTTCAGACTCTTCAAGTCATCACTGGAGGTTGTTAGCAGCTGCAACACAGCTTTCACCAAGCAGCTTTGGTCATTTCTCTACCTAGTCAGGTACCTTAATATTTTTAACATTGCACTCTCAGTCATTTATGAGGAAGATTTGGGCAGTACACTGACTCAGGATCAATCCCAGCTTTTGCACAACTGCCAACACCACCAGCCTTTTGTGCACAAAGCCTCTTCAGTGCTTTCACAGCGCCTTGTGCCTTTATCAGATGTCAACCTCAACAGGCCAAAAGCACCAAGTTCTATACAAACACAGAGCAGGGCTGGTGTACTAACATCTCATGGTGATCTTTAATTCATGCTAATTTGAAGTTTAAGAAGAAATGTACGATTGTTTTCAGTCTGCTGCAGAATAATGAACTACTATATCCCAGAAATCTTTTAATGACGTTTAAGTTTAGCCCATTTTTGTGTCAGGCTTTAGTTAAAAGTGTTGATTCACTCCAATGCTAATTCTTCGTTCTTCTCCAAATGCAAAATTAGATTATGGTTCAATTTCTGAAGAACCAACAGCATCGAGAATGAAACACCCACAACTCTGTACTCACACAGTTGGAATAACAAAATTCAGAAATACAATGGCCTCAACTTAACCATGAAAAGCCCAACAATTTCTGGCAAAACAGGAAAGATCAGCCTTTCAAAAAGAAAACAAAAAACCACTCCATCAGAGGCTGTAAAAATATGCACTCCTCAGTAGACTCAAAAAAGAACATGCTTTGCTAACTAATCATAGACTGAGGAGCTGGAGAGAAGGAGTCTGAACCATGAACAAAGAAGCAACAGCTGAAGAATAAGGATCACTCCTTTTAAACAAGCTATCAGAAATAAATGGCCTACATCTAACTCCAAAATGAAGCCCGAGATGGAATGCCAGAAGCCATTGTGAGAGGCAAAAACTGGAAAGATACCAATAACCTCCACTTTGGAAAAAAGAGGAGGAAAGATGACCACCACATGGTAAGGACCACATGCATATGAGAGCTACCTGATGGTCTGGAACAGACTCAACCCAGTGCAAAAACAATGTTCCTGCTCTGACTTGAACTGGGAGGTGCAAGGCCCAAGAACTCCAGAGCAGGTTTAACTTGCAGTCTATGTCAGAAAAAGGCCAAACCCACAGTTGTGGGGGCTTACTGAAAGTAAACTTCTGAAGGGGAAGGGAGAGGGGAAAATGAGGAGCATAAAACCAGAATTGACATCTGCATGTCTAAGTGATGCTTTACAAAATTTCCCCTTATGTTATGAAGTTCCTCTTTCATTTCAGAGCTAATAACATTGCATTAGTTCATGTCCAATCCTCTCCATAAAAGGAAAGTAAAACATTTAAATAGAATTTGCCCACAAGACTTTAGAGTAGGAGAACTTTGCATATTTAAGAGACTACCTACAATATCTCAGAAGAACAGAGAAATAGAAAACTGAGAAATACTGACACTTTTTTAATGTACCATACTATTAGAAACACCAGTAATCTCTACAAGAAAAAAAGTCTATTGCTGCTTTCCTGTCTTATGGGCATAAGAAAAAAAAAAAAAATCAAAAAGTCTTCTTACATGAATAATGCAGAAATGCAGATACTAAATGCCAAAAGCAGTAACTTCCTCCAGAATCCTAAACTCAAGACAGCTGAGGCACCAAATTCTTTATGGAGAAGATCAGAGATAACTAAACCCATCTCCTAATTAGTGTCTCAAATTAGAAGAACTGATCCAGGTCAAGAACAAATTAAAACAAGAATAGAACTCGTTATGGCTCCGTTGCAATAACCTGGAAGGGATATCATAATGCAGGACACTGACACCCTAGGGTATATTATTTGACCACAGACTAATTTTAAGCTCCCAAGTACATTACAGTAGCACAATACCTCCATTGTAAGTCTCAGTAAAAGCTAAGGCACTAAAATTCTGCCTTACTGGGAGGTTCCAGTCAGAAGACCAATGCTTTGACCACAAAAAAACTCCCCCCTGGGCCCTGACAAAGGGTCAATCATTCCTACACAACCAAATGGGATTTATAGACCATGTGTCAGTTTGGATATTTACAAAACTTCCCCGAAAGTGGAGTTCTGCAAAGACCTCAGTATGTGGAAGCCATCTCACTAATGGACTCACAAACCAGGATCTGGTCTTATCTAAAGATATTAAATACATATATTGCATCATGACAGATGCCAGTTGGTCCCAGCTGGTTTGCAGCAATATTGCTAGTGTGCAGCCATAAAACCTCCTTGGAAATATGGCTATCCAATTAAGTTGACTTTCAAGCAGCTGTTTGGAAGCTGGGCTCTTCTGGCAAAGCTATAAAAGCAAAAAACAGTCTTCACCTCAGACCTCTATTTAATCAGTGGCAAGAGAGCACAAAAACATAACTCCAGATAGAAGACGGATGAAGCACTAACTGAGATAAAGTGGAACAGCAGCAAGGCCAAGACTCAGGCTTTTCTAGGGTTTATGGGGCTGCTTCACTTAAAAAAAAAACCCTACCCAAAACCCAAACCAGCTCATGTTTTCAGCTATTCATCTCCACAAATGTTCTCACATGTACTCACACTACACAGAAACCCACCATCAGCAGCTGAGTAAGAGACTAACAGGGAAAGCAAAGGGTCAGAATCCACAGGGAAGGGAGGCTGTACCACAGGGATCCCAAGAGGGGCTGTGCTGCTCAACAGCTTCACCAGAGATCTGAGCAGGCCACAGAGGTGAAGTGGCAAAGATCACCAAGACACTTATTGAACATACTCAAATCTTACAATTCATGAGCTGCACAGTTTTTAATACTAGAAGACCAAGCTATAAATGTCAGATTAAACACAATATACAAAATAACATCTAAGGAAGGTAGATATAGACTGGATATTAGAAATTCTTTACAGTGAGGATGGTGAGACACTAGAACAGGTTGCCCCAGGGGGGCTGCAGATGGCTTCTTCCTGGAGGTGTTCAAGGTCAGGCTGGATGAGGCCTTGAACAACCTGGTCTAGTGGGAGATGTCCTTACCCATGGCAGGGGGGGTTGGAGCTACATGGTCTTTGAGGTCCCTTCCAACCCAAACCATTCTGTGATTCTATGAGAAACTCAACCAATCACCTGTAGCTGTATGAAGTAGAGGTTTTAAAGTATTAATCTTCAGCAAACATCCTGGAATCTTGGGGGGTGGAATTGGAAAACATATTAGAAACATTACCTAACATTCTGCTTAGAAAGAACCAAACCAAACATTCTGACATTGTAAATCTGTTCTGTGCCAGCCCCTGAACACCCTGTGTACTCTCAACTCAAAAAATTAAAATTAACTGAAAAAGTTGAGAAAGGAGCATGAGGAAACTTAAAGTATGGAATGGTTTTGGGCTATAGGAGATCAGACTCCCCCAGCTGCCTCCTCAGAGAAAAAAAAAGGCAACAAAGAGGACATTTGCAAATACATTCTTCTCACGAGAAAAACAGGGAGAAATCACAGAATTATCAGAGTTGGAAGGGTCATCCAGGTCAAGGATCATCCAGTTCCAACCCCCCTGCCATGGGCAGGGACACTTCACACTAAATCAGGTTGCTCAGAGCCGCATCCAGCCTGGCCTTAAAAACCTCCAGGGATGTTACTTCTACCATCTCCCTGGGCAACCTGTTCCAGTATCTCACCACCCTCATAGTGAAGAGCTTCTTCCTAACATCCAATCTGAATCTACCCACTTCTGGTTTTGCTCCATTCCCCCTAGTCCTATCACTACTTGACATCCTAAATGTTTTCCTATTATCTCTTTCAAGGGGAAAGGGAAAGCAGAGGGGCAAAGACCCCAAATTGATAAAATTCCTAAGTAGTATGTTTCGGACCAACAATGGGAACACCTGTCAACATTGAGAATTTAATGCTGTAATGTACAGATGGACTAAAAATGGCTTTAGAAAGATGCACAGAAGGTGTGGTCATCAGTGGTTGCTGAAACAATAGCTCAGATACAGTTTCCAGCTGAGAAAGTCACTAAACCTTGACTACAGGAAGCCAAGACCTTAAACAAGGAGGAAGATGATGTCCAGTGCTAAATGTCTCATTTGACAGAGGCAGCACTCAAGGGGTCCATCTAGCCCTGTCTTTAATGGCAAATACAGCTACTCAGAGGAAGGTAGAGGAACATTATGTGTAAAGAGTTTTCTATTACTTTTCATCATGAAAAATGACATACAATGCACTTCAGATGGGAACTGCTCTCAGCATGATAAGGAACAGCATTTTGCCATTACAGAGAGTAGAATTTACTTCCATAGGAGAAAGTCTAAAGCATAATCCATTATAAAGGTGTAATAAACAGGATTATCTGTGGCAGTGAATAGTGAGTAGGCGAAAGCTGAGTAACACAGGTAGTTGGCAACACAGTACAAAGGCTACGTTAAAGGTCAGCTCAAATCTCTGTGCTAGTGCTGAAAAACCTTGCCAAACCCATGCACACCCCAGCAGTGTTTCTTGTTCCCTGCATTAGCACATGAGACTCAGCTCCATTCATTTGGATGATGGCCCCCTCCCCTCCCAACTAGTAAGTGGGGACCACGATCGAGAAAAAAAACACTGGGGGGTCTGCAGGAGTTACAGACATCTTTTTTTGGATTGCAATCCTGAACAAAAGCAGCTAGATCAAAGCAAACTGAGAAAATGGTGTAACTGCATTTGCTTTGTGAGGACTTCAAGCAGCCCCAAAGGGTCTAGAGTTAGCCCCTTGTGGGGTAGCTCAGACATTTCCACAGAATTTTAATCTGCAACTCACACGAGCCACCCCTGGGGAGACTTCAGGAGCTAAGCAGCTGAGCCCCTTTTATCAACATATTGCCTTACATTTAATAACTTCAGCTTTTTTTTCAAGTTTAAAATAATTGTTCTTCTCAACAAATAAGCTTTATGGGGAACTTATTACTCATAATGTAAATATCAAGTCTCTCTAATCTTACTGCAGCATCAAGCAGATGTTTGTAATCCAAACACAGGCAGGTGGAACAAAACCCAAACTTTTGAAGGAAAAGAAAGATCAAGACAGTTCATAGAAATATCAGAAGCCTCCTTTTACCTATGCTCTTCCTTATTTTATCACCCTAATAAACGGGGTGAAGATTGCAAGATTTCCAGACACAAGCTGTAAAGGAAGGTGTGGAGGCCAGGAAAGCTGTGTCAACTACAAAAAACTTTGCTTATCTCTGTTTACTGACTTGTTAGTTTTAGTCAGTGTCTTCCTAGGTACAGACACAACAGCTTTCATCTATTCTCCCTGGCAAAGAACAGTTACATTCCTAGCCTAAAAGGTAGTTTTCAGGAAAAAATTAAGGAATGTATCACTTTCTGCAAAGGAGTAAGGAAGTGTCAGGACAGCTTGGTGCTGAAGAAAGTTTAAGCACCCTGGTACAAAGGCTCAAAATAGACAAATCCACACATTTGTTTTTGACAAACTGCCCTGCAGCAGAGCAGAGGTGTCAGTGCAAAGCACATTTTAAGAAACAAGGACAGAAGTCAATGCAAGGAGGAAGCAGAAGTAACTTCTTTTCAGGAGTCTGAATTGCCAGCCCATGCTTTATCACTTCCGGGTCTTGACAAAGCATTCTTCAAGGGCATGCAAAACAAAATTTAGGTCTAGAATATTCACCACAGGTTCTCCTAGCGCTGCCTGAACAAGGCACACTTGTGAAGATGATGTTCAGCTCACCAAAATTCAAGTACCATTTTAAGGGAAGGTTGGTAAAAACATTTTAAATGCCAAACTTCACCTTTAGAAGTTTGCATTGTGCTTGCCTCCATTATGGCTTCCACTTCCTCTTCATTTTCCTTCTTGCTTTCCTCTGGAGGACACACTTTGAGCACTTGTTTGCCTTTGCTCACCAGCCCAAAGAATCTGGGAATTTTCCCTTGATTAGTTATGCTCCCACCACTAGTAAAGATTGGAGAACAAGATCTGAACTACACCGGAGTGCAAGAAAATACCTCTTAAAGTGGCAGATTTTCCAGAGGAATTAGAGAAAGATGCTGACTTCTGAAGCTTAAAATCCTTCCTTGTATTTTGAAACAAATCCACTTAAACTTAAGCATAGCTCTTCCCAATCACACCACAACCTGCTGTTAACAGCAGAAAGAGCCAGATCAAATGGTTAAGATATCATTTTCATATTTATGCTAAAGCAGCATAGGTAACAAAAGAATACTCAAAGCTTGTCTGCACATCAGGATTTATAATGGAAAAACCCACTCAAGCTCAGCAAGAGTTGCAAGAGTTTAGAATTTTGTGCCAATTTCTCACAAACCAGAGGGGCTGACTGGCTTAGACCAGAAGCCTTCTGCACCAGTAGAGCTGCTATGATTAGTGGAACCTGCTGGCTTATACATAACTCATGAAGAATTCCCCCCTTTCCTCCCAAGGGAAACAATTTTGCATAACAGCAGCATTTTTCCCCCCTCCACACATAAACCTGTAGAGTTTTAGTACAAGTCAGAGCAAGAAGTAGGTTGGCTCAATGCAGAAAGCATGAATTCCAAAGACAAATTATTTAAATAAGAGGGTTTAGAGACTAACAGTATAATTACAGTTCATTTCAACTGAAAAAAAAATAAAATTAAATAATGTTTTCTGCTCTCTGCAAGAGGTCCAGCCACAGTGGAGCCAACACACAGCTCCTGACAAAGCATGCAGGCTGACATGAATGCATGCAAAGCAGCTAACTTCAGCAGGTACAAACAGAATTAATCTCTCCTGTTTAGTATTCCCTTACTGTATTTTATTTATAAAGGTCAGTAACGTTTGAAGATCACAAATATTAATTAATTGCTCTACAGAGGCTGACAATCTACTTCCTGGACAAAAATAGCTGTCCTAACTTTTGACCTGCACACATGGGATCAAAAGCCCAAGTGATTTGATGAGTCTTCAGTAACAACAGGTCTGTCTGTTTTTACAACCTCAAACAACTGGAGACAAAAGGATTCAAGAGCAGGTACAGAAACTCAAGTAAGCAATCAGTCCTTCAGGGGAATAAAACTTTCTTAGGCTCTTCAAGACAGTTAAGACATTTTTAAAAGGGGCTTTGATTCAGTATATAGAGAAAACCACTATTCTTTTAGTAAAGAGAGAAATACAGGCTGAGGAAAATTATGAACACAACAATTTAAAATGCAAATTTCAGATGCATCTAGTAACTAATCAGGAAGTATTGTAGAGTAGCATCTGGGTTTCAAGAATATAATAAATATCCTAAAAATAATGATTGTGAGCAGTTTTGGAGACTGTCAGCTCACTTTTTGCACTTAGAGCTCAGCTGTATAGCCCCATGTGTTTAGCACATGTCACCATGAAAAAAAAAAAAACAAACCACATTCTTAAGATTGTTAAACCAATTCTCACTTGAGTTGTCAGATGGTGGCACCAATCATGCAGAGAAGACACGGGAACAAGTTCAGGCTCCACCACAGACAGTCTGCTTCACAACTGTTGCTTGGTTCCATTCGAACACCTACTCTTATGAGGTGTCACAAGATGACTTCAAAGTTGCAGGCATGTGCCACTCATGAGCAACGCTTGAAATACTCAGCAACAGGGCACGAGCCTAGAACGTGACAAACAAAGTGCAGCTCCAAGCTTGACAGATTGAGATCAGCAACAATATGGCATTTGGGGGGAAAGAAATAACTTTATACAGCATTCCCCAGGCTGTAGATAATGCAATCCCTCCCCTCAAAGTCATAGAAATTATTCTGTCTTATTTTCTCTCCCAAGGCCCAAAACATCTAAAAACCACATTTTTACTTCCTTGTACATATTCTAGTCACTGATGTTTGCCTAGCTTGGGAGATAAACATTAACTGTCACTGCAGGGCCAGCAAAGGAAATGAAAGAGCAAGAACTGCTGGGGGATAAAGCTGCAGATAAGAACTTGGGTATCAAACTGCTGCAGTATCAGTGCGCTGATCTGCGGAGAAATGCAGAGCACATACAACTCACCCACTCATTTGCATTTTGAATTTAATAGAACCTACAGAGAAAACTGGAAATTATAGAGATCAAAGGCAGCTTTCCTACTAAAATGCTAAATAAAGCAAGCAAAAACTAACAACACATCGAGACCTAGTGCCTCTTTTCACCAGTGCCCCAGTGGAATGGATTACTACACAAAAGCTCCATTTCCAAGTCCGAAAAAATAAATGCATCTCCTTGCTCACTCTTCTACCTTAAATTTACTCCACATGCTTAGAGATGACCTCCAGAATGAGCTGCTCCATCACCTTTCCAGGGATGGAGGGGAGGCTGACTGCTCTGTTGTTTCCTGGGTTCACCTTCTTCCGCTTTTTGAAGACCAGAGTGACACTGACATTACATTCACAAGTCACAGTTTCATGTCTAAGCAGCACCTATCCCACCAGCACTGAAAGATGGGTGAGGGCAGGGAGGGAAGAGAAATAAGATTACCCTTTGCTATACATCTTGCTAATGAATACCTCCAGAGCTGCTAGCTCAGACAGCAATCACATATCCTGTAACACAGAACTAAGCACAGGAGAAGTGTTCATCCAGAGTCTCCTGTAGGTTTTGTTAACGACGTTGAACCCCATAAGATGGTTCTCATTACTCCAGCTACCTGAGATCTAGCTTTGTCACAGCTACAAAAAATACACTCCCATCTCTTGACTACACAGTGCAGATGGCCCTGTCACCTCTGTGCAGAGGAGTGTGATACACCCCCACGCAGTTCTGCTTCTGCTTTAACAAGACTCTGCTGTCAAACCCAGAAAAGACACCTGCAATTCAGCACCCCAGACCAGAATTGTGATGCCACACACACAGCTACACAGAAAAACTCACCTCAGCTAGTTCATATATGTTGCCAAATCCTTTGCTGATGCTCATTATAGGAATGGTTTTAAATGTGCTTTTTATTTGTGTGGTAGGGGTGTTTGGATTTTTTTTTTAAGTTGTTTATTATTATGATTCTAGAACTAGCTTTGATTTTTCAAACCCTTCAAGACCTACACAAATCAAATCATTAACAATTTAGCAAAGGTTTTAATTCAGAGGTAATCAACAAGTAGATATGGAAATCTAAAGAGCCTTAAAAAACACAACAGCTCTGTCTCAGTAATGGTGAAAATGTCATAATGTTATCTTTAGTAGTTCGAGTTTAGATTTAGATTGTAAAATTCATCAGCTTTGGCAAATTACCTTTCCTTTTTGCTCCATATGAGATTGTAAAATCTTTGTGTCCAGTGCTGTTAGGGGACTAATTTATCATTTTCAGAGCAATTTCAAAGAATTAGTTTTGCCCAGCACATGTTTTCCCTGAGGTTTAGGCTTCAGTTATTGATTTCTAGTATATACCCACTGGCAACTTTAAAACACAAGGGATTTTATCAAGGGGTCATACAGTTCACTGCTTGTGGTAACCTGAGTACACAGACAAATTGGACTCCTTACCTCCCCTCACTTAGCTGGATCCTTACTATTATAGTGAGAGATCAGAAAAGTCTGGATTTCACTACAAATGGGATCCCTCCTCTTCCCTCAATTAGCAGGAACTTGAAAACTGAACACTATGTTTATGACACTCTCAATCCTTTCTACAAGCCAATAAAAGTCATACTCCCTCTTTTCTTCCATCAGCTGTGATCAGGCTTTTGCTATTTTCATTTAGATAAAAGGCTAAACCGAAGTTTGTCCATCAACACTCCTGATATCCCTCAGAATAACAGATTTTTATTATCTGCAATTCTTAAGACATTTTGTTATTGTATGTTGATCACCAGAGAAATGTCAACGAACCAGAGAGGAGAGGTGACGTTTTTGTATTGCCAGGGGAGAATAACAAAAGCACATCACACTAGTTGCAGTTTGACATGTCTTGAACAAGGCAGATAAATAATTTAGCAAGCCAACATTTGATTTGCTGCCATGCCTGTGCTAACATTTTTTAGACTGTCACACCAGTCACATCAAAAGCTGGACCTTGCAGAGAAGCTGTAACAGCAGTGCTTCCACTACACTGGCAAAAGGCAGCTGGAGCTTCAAATTAGCATAATTTCCCCTGGCTATAACAGAAGGCAATGCATGTTAAGTTCATATAACCAAATTAGCTGAGCTGACCACTAGCTTTAATCAACATCTTGGTTTGACGTTCAGAACTCCAGGAGGCTTCAGGTAGCACACAGCTCACAAGAGCTCATCTTTCCCTGCTTTCAGTGACAAGTTTAAATAATCATCACAAATAGCTACACTAAATAAGAACCAAGATGCTATTTTTAAGGAGGAATGTGTTTGCTCCTTGCTTGCAAAGGCTACTTTACGCCTTCTGTCTGGAATACTCCATATTTGTCTTCTGCAAAGATACCTTCAGCAGTGCAATCTTGTTCTAAGCACATCCAAGCTCTTTCACAAACACAGAACATGAATGCTTTTTTTGGGCACAGGCATCTTGTGGAGGTGAGGTAGCTCCTTCTCATGACCCTTCCCACTAATACTTAGAGAAGTTAGCTAATAAAACATACCCCACCTTCAGTTAACTATCATATGAAAGAGGAACAATAGTTGACACGTCTGTACTAAAAACACAGGCACTGAGCAGTTGGGTAGACAGAAGAATGCAAGCTCGTAGAGCAGCATCTCTTCATAACACAGATCTCCAACTGCCAGGGTACCAAATAACTACATTTAAGGTAATTGTCTTTATGAGTCCCTGAGTTTTGTATCCTTAGAATGCAATACTGATCACGTATTGATGACAAGTATCTTCATTCAAAGCCATTAGCCATGGAATATGATCTAAGTACATCTTTACAAATCAACCACCACATGCAAGAGAGTTGCAACTCACAGCTAAGTCACAGAACAACATCGGTTGGAAAGGCTCCTGGAAGTCACCAGCCCACCCTCATGCTCAAAGAGAGTCTAATTAGAGCAGAGTGCTCAGGGACTTGTCTGGGTATCTCTCAAAACTGGGAATTCCACAACTTCTCTGGGCAGCCTGTTCAGATACTTGACCTGTTTCATTACAAAGCACCCAGTGCTTGTGACTTGCCTGAATCATTAATTCAGAAAACTTTCTCACATACTAATTTTATCAAGATCGTGCTGAACCCAAACCCTTACAGAAAAAGGGGAAAGATTAAGGAGGTGTGAAAGAAATGGAGAGGAAATGTGACAGTGAGGATAATTTCACCCAAAACAGAGCAGAAGTCTTTGCACTATTCTTAAGTAAGCCATGAATTCTTTACAGTTATGGTGATGGAGGACTGAAGCAGGCTGCCCAGAGAGGCTGTGGAGTCTCCTCTGCTTTGGCTAGGGGATTGGACTTGATCTCTGGAGGTCCTTTCCATCCCCTAACATTCTGTGATTCTGTGGATTCCTATTCTCTAGCACAGATACCACAACATAACAGCCAATGCAGGTGAGGTCAAAGACAAAGGATGAGGAAGAAGAGAAGGGAGACGATGCTCCTCTCATTTATCATCCTCCTCCCTTCATTCCAAAATGTTTCTCTGTATCCAGACACAGAAAAATGGTTTTCATGCAGGAACTGAAAATGCCACCTCAGCATCATCTGTTTGCAAACACTCAATCCTCTTAAAGGCTGACAGAAAGAAAATCAGCCTAGTGGCAGTCACGTGAGCAGAACCTCTGGCGACAGTCAAGTGTCCGACCGGAGCAGGGAAACCGTCAAGTGGCCAACATCCTATGGAGGAATGCCTTCTTTTAGCACGTAGGAAAGCTGGTTTATATGTCACACAAAGTGAAAACCTCCAAATGAAGGATGATGGCCCTCTATTTAAAACACTACCTGAATAACTTTATTCATCCAAACACTCCATAAGTGCCCCTGAATTAACTATGCTGACAACTGAGACAGGAACTTACTCCTTGCTTCAGAACATCACTTTCCAGCTATGCCCCAACCCTACCCCAGAAACAGAAGGAGGAAATGGAGAAAAAAAAAAAAACAATTCTAACATTCAATATATTTATGAATGTGTTTAGTGCTCCTGTATTAACCATGGAGAGCACCACGGTATTAACTATGCTTCAGATTAGGTGTAGGAGGAATAGAGAAAAGAAACGATGATGAGATGAGAGGAAGGGTGATGATTTTTCTTCTCTTGTCCCCCTCCAGCTCCTGCCAAACCACCAGCAAGCATCAGCACACTCTAGGTCTGGATACTTGCCAGTTAGCACAAAGGCCAACAAAACCAGAAGCTGCTAGAAATACAATAGTTTTTGGGGACATAAACCCCAGAGACTGAGGTTAATGACCCCCCAATTTCAATTAATACAGCAAGTGAACAGGGAAAAGACTGAAAAAGCATCATGGCAACTGTCAACTATTCAAAGTGAAAAACAGTAAATGAAAATTTCAAGTAGGAATCCCTCAGTTTCCTTTTCTGACTTCTTAAGAACAGGACAGCTCTATCTTCACACCTCCACCAGGACACCAGTCACCAACAAGTTTTTGAGAAGCAATGTTCTGGTTTTGCCAGGACAGAATCATAGGTCAGGCATGGGCCATTAGCAGTTTGGAGACAGCCAGGACAGCTGACCTGAACTGGCTACAGGTGTATCCCAGACCAGAAACACTACACTCAGTATAAAGGGGAAAAATTTGCCAAGGAGTAGGGAGCCTCCTGCTACAGCTTTCTGCTTGAGCTTCTCATGACCTTGCTCCTCTTCCTTCTCCTGTTCTTCAGGACTACTTCCCTGTTTAGTGTGATCGCTGTACCTTTGTTGGGTATTGGGATCAGTTTTGTTGTTTCATTAAATCCACTTTCATTTCAACCCATGGGTCTCCTCTCCTTTTCCTGATTCCCTTTCTCTGCTGGTGACAGAGCAACTGCTGTAGTTTAGCCCTAGATATGGGATAAACTGAGACAAGCAACCACCAGTTCATAAAAAATTGTGGTATTAGAAGCTGCAGCACCATGCTGTAATCAGAAGACACAGAGGGAAGCATCAACCTTTCCTTTCTCTGGAAGAGGCTTGCCAGGGAGTATTTAGTCTGTTTAAAAAGTTGAAAGCAAGCTGCCAGTTTGCATCTCCTGCATGGCAATACCACACACTTCTAAAGAACCCTAAACAGGAGCGTAGAGGGGATCCAGTGCCCTGCCAGGGTTACAAAAATCACAGAAGCAGCTTTTACCATGTAATGCCCACAAAAGAAAAGGCCAAGCACTTTTCCTCTTCACTCAGCTGTTTTACAATTGCAAGCCAAAGGTCAACTATCCTCACTCACTTTTGGAAACCAGCCACAAGATTACTAACCACCAGCTTAATGGCCACAGTTCAAATGCTGCTCAATCAAGTCCTGACTATGTGGGTATACAGCAGTAATGGCACCATGACATCATAGGCAAGTTATCTGCTGAAATCAGGGAGCCTGCATCTTTGCCTTCCCTCCCCACAAAGAGAAGCACCAACTTCCACAGAGCAGGCATTAAAGTGATCGAGATTTGGTGCTTTCCTTCATGTGGCCAGGGCATAACATTCTGCTATGAAACAATCCTTTGCATCATCATGTGTCCATCAAACTAACTCTGTATTCAAGAGGTGCACCAAGACAGGTGTCTAACAGCTAGATTTGAAGAAGTCTCCACTACCTGTCAAGCTACGTGTGCATCTCAGCAATGGATATCTGAAGAGTGAAGCGTGCAGGTGTATTCAACGTGTGGCAAATTGATTTCTCTTCTCAATTCACTAAGAGGCAGCAGGCCTGACCTGGTTAATAAGAGATCATGAGGCACATTGTGGTGGGTTGAATGGGATAACCTGAGATTTCTCAGTCAAGAGAAAAGTACTAACAAAACAGATCTGGCATGTCTGACAGAAGTTAACCTCCACAACCTGAAACACATTTGAAGTGAACCAGACTCTCAAAATAACAAAGTGTCACTGAAGTTGGCCAGTTTAAGTGAACTGTAAGAATTCTAATCAGTTTTGCCTTATTTGTCTGAAATTCACCAGCTTTAGAGAATGATCCTTACCACTCTGCACAGAACTCATCTCACCTATACACTGAAGAAGGATTCCTGAAAGTCCTGGAATTTCCTCTAACTTTAGTAATAACCTTGAGCAATTCACCATTTCTGTGACTCAGTTTAGTCATCTATGAAGTAAATAAGTAACACTGGTAAGCATATTCAGAACATGTGCTGAAAGGAAATACAGTTTGAAGAACTGTTCTTCAGTGCTTTGAGGAATGTCCAGGCCAGCTTTATGGCAGAGTAGGAAAATCCCTGCCTGTATTCCAGAAAAACACAAAAGATTCATGTAGTGTAACAGCATGCACAGCACCAAGTTTCTCTTACTGTGACAGAATTTGTATCTATGGGATGACATCAATGGCTAAGACTCAGAACATCTTGCTATCAGCCATCCTCTTCAGCTGGAAGAGTTTTAGCACAAACTACACTTTCAGAAGTCTAAAACATTGTTTTTCCTTTAATTCTTAGAGAAGAAAATATTTGTCCATGACTGAAATTTTTGCCAGGCATTTTTCATATACTTTAGCAAACTTCTGCACCATACTAGGTGAAAATAACTACCAATACGCTTTGTAATAAACTATGTTTCATTGCACTTAATTTTTTTCCTTCCTGTTCAGCATATTCTACAAGCTGTCTTCAGCTATGCTTTCCCTCAGATACACTGTAAAAGCTGGAGGTAGCTAGCAGTAACCCAAAACAGAAGAATACAGCTCAGTTTAAGAAAAATAAAGGTAAGGTTAATCACAGAAGACTCCTAAAATTCTGAGTCTTGAATGTTTCGAAACAGCAAAAGGAAACACTCTGGTAATTCACACAAACACTGGCATTGAGGTGTACAGGTCTCACAGACATTTGTGGCTGATTATGGGCCAGAGTTATGCAGCATGTGAACAAATGCAATTATTTTAGTCTCACGATACATTTTTGGACCCTTTCAGTGGCCACCCAGTAACACTGCACCTTTAACAAAGCCTCAGTTATGTTATTGAAATATCAACTGTAAAAGATGCACATTAAGGTTACATGTAGAAGTTGTTCTTTCCATCTCAAAACAGTAGCTAAAAATCAAGCCCTTCTGTGGCAAAAATTTTAAGCAGATGAGTAATCCCACAGAGGTCTGCAGGACTTGATTTGTCAGCATACACAAAGTTACAGCCTTGCATCTGCAGGACAGGCACCTCTCAAAAGAGTTTTCACTCAGAGCATTTTAGAAAGAAGCAGCTTAAAATACTGTAACACTAAATACATCACAGTAGGAAGGTGAAGCCCATCTTTTATGCTAATAAAGAAACTGTGACTCTGAATGAAGAAAACAGTCTGCAACACAGCTCTTATTACTGGGAAGCAACAAAGCTCAGAGCTATGCTTAACTCAGCCCAAATCACTATGGGTTTTTGTATTTTACTCTCTTCCCCCAGCCCCAAATAAAATGTGGGGCTTATTCTGTGTGTCCAGTCCTTTAAAAATTTTAGAAATTCAAACATTTAAAAAATTCCTTTACCGTAGTCAAGATAAAGCCTAAAAAGCCTCCAATATATTGAAAGAACTATAAACCAAAATTCCTCTAATGCACTCCAGCATCCAGTTATATCTGCGCAGATCCATTAAATATTCAGCCATGAGCTTATCACTCGAGTTCATCAGGAGTGAAGATAAAATTCGGCACCAATATTTGACAGCCTGATGATAAAATATTATCTACTGAGAAATAATCTAATCACTGTTCTTTGATATTGGAATCTTTGACAGGAGGCAAAGGAAAGAAACACCAAATTGATCTTGATGACATTAAGGGTTTCCTCTTGTAGAAGGCAAATCAATGTAGAGATTAGCTTGTACTTCGGCTTATTTACCATCAAGTTTACGACTAAGTTTACAAATATTCCAATCCCAGAAGAGAGAAATTAAAGACTTTAAGATGTGTGTTTAACGTGGAAACGAAACAGCCTCTCCTGCGCTTGAAGAGGTCTGACCGCGATTGAGGAAATCTTAAGGTACCCTAGTAAAAGCAGATGGCGTTCTCCGGGGACTCGGAAGAGGGTCAGGTCTGACGGACAGGAAGAGACTCCGGAGAGAAGCTAAACAAGCCCAGGGCGAAAGTGAGCACTCCCGAGCCCTTACCCTCCACTTACCTTAAGGATATCTCCCCGTTTGAAGCTCAGCTCGTCGTCCGCGGTGGCTTTGAAGTCGTACTTGGCGATGGCTTCCATGCTGGGGCTGCCGCGCAGGGCGGTGCGGGCAGTGGGAAGGAAGCGCTCCCCGAAGCCTCCGCTCTTCCCGCGGCGGCTGCCGGCTCAGCACTCCCGCGGCCCGGCTCCGTCCGAGACGCCGGCCCCGTCTTTCACATACAGGGAGGCCGGGGGACGATCCGCCCTAGGGGAGGGGGAGGAGAAGGAAGAGACGGGCCATTAGGGGAAGTGGCACGGATCGATGGCCGGGACCGCGCCCAGAGCCGCTCCCTCCGCCCGGCGCGGCGCAGCGCGGCCGCCGCTTCCTCCCGCCGGCGCTCGCCCAGGCCCGGCTCGCCCGAGTGACACGTCCCGCGGCCAATGGCCGCTCCGGCCGACGGCCCCCGGGGGCGGGAGGCGGCCCCGAGAGCGGGTCCCGGCCCGCCGGGAGGAGCTGCCGGCTCCGCGATGCTCCGGGACTGGGGAGCCGGGCAGGCTGGGCCCGCCGCCGCTCCGCGCAGCCCGCCTGGCCCCGGGAGGGCAGGTCCGCTCCGCTCCCGCCTGGGAGCAGCACCGCCTCTCACGGGAAGCCACCGGTTCCCCGCAGCTCTAATAATCGCCGGACACGAGGGGCAGGAGGGCACGGTGAGGTGCCGCACCCCCGGGGCGGCCCATCCCCGCTCCCGGGACACGAAGGTGGACCCATCAGCCCCAGGCCACGATGGAGACAGGCGGCAGTGGAAGAGCGATGTGCTCCTGTCCCCTACACGGGGGAAGCCCTGCTTGGAGATGCAGCATAGAGAAAGAATTTGGGGTCGTCCCCGCCATGCACGCTGCTCGTATCAAATTAAATACACAATTAGACAAAGCAGAGAATCCTCCTGTGCCTCCTCTGTTACAGGACTTTCCTGGACTTAATACGTCTATCAAAAAATGTCCTAAAATAGTGCTGCATAGAGACAAAAGTTTGGGCTGACTGCAATGTGAAAGCACACATCATGAAACTCCTGCATCTTGATCAGCAATGCGTGTTTAAAAACCTTCGTAAGCACAGCAGGAAAATCTGCAAGTTTCTCTCTTATGGGGCGAGAGAAGAAACAGCATCAAATGTGGCAAAGCACAATCAGACACTCTGAGGCCATTGAAAAAGCTTCAATCTTCGTCTCAAGTTAGAATAGGAAGGATTTAATCTAACTCCATCTATATTTGATAGTGGAGACGGTGAGTGACCAGAAAAAAGTCAAGAGAATAAACCCCATCCTGAACACCCCTCTGAAGAGCTGGCAGAGGTACACATGTCAATGACAATTCCAGACAGCAGAGATCTGACAAACACCACTGAACCCACGCACCTGCTAATTCAGGCCCAGAAAGAACCCTGCTATAGCAGATGGCAATAGTATTTTCTCATTTCAGAGAAAAACCTGCCTTACATAAATGCAGTTCAGCAATTAACATGCTTATGTATTCCATGAGTCCCATGTTTGCCCAACCTTCAGCTCACCATGAAGAATAATGAAGCTCGAGGCAAACAGAGATTTCTATCGCAGAAGACCAGCAGAATGGGAGGAGGTATTTACAGGATTTACCTTGAGCAAAAAAAGGACCAGCTTAGTGAAGTCCTCACGTGGACTGGGCTTGGAATTTTTTCTGATACTCCTACCCAGCACTACTGGAATGTCAGCAAGACTGACAAGCCTGTCAGCAGCACAGCGATCACAACTGAACTATCTGCCTCTGCCACTGCAGCTATCAGAAGTAAGCACACTGGATCCAAGCTTTCACCAACACACATAACTACAGCCAGAGTGTTTCATCTTAGCTAGTTTAGCTTAGATGATTCTAAAATACTTTATTTTTAATGCAGATGAAATCTTTCTGATGTCAGTCTGCCACACTGCACTAGCACACTCAAGTAAGCACCAGCAGCAACTTTCCTTCACCAGGAACATTTCCCCCTGACCAGGCTCTACTGTACTTGCTTCACCATCTCCTCAACTTTCTCACCTGCCTTTTTTGGGTTTAATCACTGATGGTATTGTATTTATCCTTTCCTGCTATTACAGCAGAATGTGAAGGAGCAAGCAGGAATGATTGCACATGAAGCAGCAGAACATGCAAATTCAGGCATACCATCTGCACGTCCCGTACCTTTCATGGTAAACACCAGCCCTTTCTATTCCTTCTTAAAGGATAAATATTACTGGCAGCAAGATTTTGGTGTTTCAAACACAATGCATCATTACACGGGCATGCAAACACCTTCAGCTAAGGGAGAGCCCTCACTTACAAACCCAAAAATCTAACAGTGCATTGCACAGCTTCAAGAAGACAGCAGAGGCTCAAGACACATTTAAGAAAGGAATTACTGCCAACTGGTAAACGTTCTTTCCTTTGGGGTACCACAAGTGTTGCTGCCTAGTGCTGCATTAGCAGCTAAGAATGATTTTTTTTTTTTAACGGAAGGAATTAATAGTCAACTTTCTAGGAGAAATTGATGCAGCATTTCCAAGAACTCTACTGGCATTTCCCTGAGCCTAGCAATAATACAATGTTGGGAAATTTTCCAGCACAATTCAAGATGAAAGAGATTCATCAGGCAATTTTCTTTAGACATGCGTTCCCATTACTACCACCATCCCATGCATTGTCAGCACATAAAGCAGCCGATGTTTCTAGGTAACAATACTAACAACAGCTGCACTGTAGAACAAAACTTGAACCATCAGGACTTAGGCAACAGTGTAGCTGAAGTTTTGGCATGAAACTTACACGTTAGGAAAAGCTTTGAAAAGATTAAACCAAGTTACACAGCAAACTGAAAAAGGCAAACTCAGAACATGAATTCCCTTAAAGTCACTTAAAAGCATTTGCTGTTCACTAATCTTATTAAGTAACTTCTTAATAGAAGGTTAGACACATAATTACTAAAATACAAACCAACCAACTGCATAGCAAAGGGGAAAAATAAGCTCACTGGGGAAGTGGCTTGTGCAAGGACCCTGCCCACAGAGAGCACAGCTGTAGGTGTTTGCTTTAGGCAGACAAAACCGAAACAGGACACGTTGCAAATACTGGAACATACCCCAGCTCCAGAGAGCTCACATAGTATAAGATGGGTATGAATGGGTAACACTCAAAATATGAACACAGGTTACAAGAATTATCAGACAACTTTACCAGAGAAATGACTAACATTTCTCAGAATATATTCAATATGTTTTTCACCTCTTGCCTTACTGTAATCTGGGGCAAGATACCGTTTTCTGCTTTTAAAAAATCGGGGGGGGTGGGGGGGAGGAAGAGGAGAAGAGGAGGAAAGAATAAAAGGCAGCAGATGCAGCTAACAGTATGTTCTTATTAGCGACACAGAACTGCAAGTCAGGATAGAATAAAGTCATTCTAAATACAAACCACCCTGTTGCAGCCAACAGGAAACAATCCTCATGTTCTTCTCAACAGCTATTTCAAAACCACACAGGCAAAGGTAGGCTCTTTATATTGCTCATACAAACAGCGTTTTTTTTTTCTATCAAGCAAGAGCCTTCTCATTGTTCTTTCCACTATTTTACTGTTCTGGAAAGTGATATGGGCAGGAATAGGGGAACAGGCAGTTCAGAAAAGCCAAAGCCAGGGAAGAAAGAAGATACAGTCAGTGGAAGATTTTGCAAAGAATCAGATCCTAAGCTTCATCAGCTGTTATAGGACAAAACACTGCTGAGGGTGGTAGAAGGGAAAATGTGTGGATACATCATGAGGAAGACATGCAGAAATGTCAGGCTCTAGACAAAAGAATAGAAAGAAAAAATCGTAAGGGCAGAGCACTAATTCAAATTAGCCAAATAAGGAAGTATAACATAACAAATGAAGGAGGTAACATATAAATTAAATTAGCAACTATAGACTCTAGAACATTCAGGGTCATAAATGATACTCATGATCTATTAGCTTAATGTGTTTCAACTTCATTAAGCACATCTTGTCAGAGGACAACTCAAGATATCACCTACAAAACTAAGCTCTGGCACAAAGCACAGATAAAATTATTTGATCTGATAAGTATTATCAGGTAATTCAAAACTGCACCTCTGCCAAGTTTATTTGCCATGCTTTTTTCTGCCTTCTTATTTTAAACTCCATAAAGTAGACTTAAATAATACAAGCTTGCCTGGCATTATGAAATACTTAAAACACTACATGACTTCATAACAGATGACAATAATTGAGACATTGTGACAAAAAAAAACCCTCTCAATCTCTAAGGTTTGTGCAGAAATGGATTACAAACAACACTGTGTTGAACTGTGACCCTTCAAGTTTTGGCCACTGACCACAGGCATTTAATATTTTTGAAAGCAAGGAATGAATGTCCCTAAACACCGTACTTATCCATGAACTGCTCTCCCAGTTATTAACTGTGCTACATAATATTTTTCTCTCTAGGTTATAGAAGACATGTCTGAGTCAGATGTTGTGGGAGTTAACAAGACTGCATCCTTGTCTTCTGCAGGTTATTTGGAGCTATATTGGCAAGTGAAACCATAGCCCACAAAATCAACATCGAGCCTCATGCAGGAAGTTCAGAGGAGAAAGAAGAGACTAAGACAAAAATGTCTTTATCATAGAAACTCACGTTTGAAGCATGATCCAAAAGGTCTTTGGAGAAAGAAAGGTATGGATGTTAACCTGCCTACAGGGTAGCCACAACCTTTTAACCTTTGGAAGAGGCCTGAAATTATGGAACTCTTCTAGGGAACATTAAAAATAAGCCCCAAGAAATACCACCAGCCGAAACTCCACAGACGAACGGCAAAGACGAACGTGACCCAAAACTGAAGCCCGCCTGGGAGACCCCCGCACGGGGAGCTGCAGAGAGACTCCTGCCCGGCAGAAAACGCCCCTAGAGCACAGCACCTTGCTCCAACCCCCTCCGCCAGTCCTGCTCCGCAGAGCCCAGGACCCCGACAAGCACCCAGCGCCCCAGGAAGGCCGGGCCCTGCCGAGACGCAGGCCCACAGCCCCGGGGCGCAGAGACCGCGCTGAGGCAGCTGCTGCGGAGCCCGTCGGGGAGAGGCGAAACAGCCCATGATCCCAGGCCGCGGCACAGAGGACCGCCCGCCGCCGGGACTCAGCATGCGTCCCCCTCCCGCCCAAGACCCATGGGGGGCTGGCGAGCCGGAGCCCCGCCGTGAAGTGCCTTACCGCGCCGTAGTAGGGTGAAGGCTAGGGGGGGTCGGCAGCCCGCCGCCTGCCTTCCTCCCTCCTTTCCTCCACACACACCCCCTCGACTCACCGCGCAGCGCTGGGGGGCACCGCCCCGCCCGAGGGTTCTCGCCGCCTACCCGGCCCCACGCGGCCCGGCCGCCCCTCCAGCGCCGCCTCGGCTGCCGCTACGGCCCCGTCCCGCGGCCAGCCCCCCCCGCCCTCCGCCGCCTGCTCCGCCGCCACCGTTCCCGCTGCCAGTCTCGCGAGAGCGGCGCTGTCAGGCGCCCCCCGCCGCCGCGCCCCGCCCACGCGGGACGAGCGTCTGCGCGCTCCCCGCCCCGCGCTGTGGCTCTCCGCGCATGCGTAAAGCGGAAGACGCTCCGTGCGCGGGGCCGGGGCTGCTTTTTTTGACCCGCCGCTGCTGGTTACCTTTCCTGAGGCCAGCCTGACCCGGTCACCACGCCCCACACTCGGCTTGGCCGCGGGATTTGCGGGGGGAAGGAGCGGGCAGAAGCAGCAGCTGAAGTACCTGAGCCCTCCCAAGCACCGCTTTGGCACGAGCCGTGCAAAAAAAGGGATTAATCCCGCAGCCGAGGCAGCCACGATTTCGGGTTTCTGGGGCCGAAACCACTCTGGATTTGTCTGGATTTGCCTAATTTATCAGTGCCTCTGCTTGCCTGGGAGACAGCGTAGCGTACCACAACGCGGAGCTAGCAAAAATTTCGATTAGAAGCTACCTGTAGCTAGCAGGGAAAGCTCCACGCCGGCGTTAACACCGAGCTTGTGCGAGCAGTGTTTGAAGGGGTGCGGAACCGCTCACCCATCTCCTACGGCAACGACTATACCTGGTAGAGCCGCTACGTGACAACTACCATCCCTTCCGAGCACTGAGTAAGGCATTAGGGGAAAAACACAACAGTGTGACCACACTGTGCAATTAAAACATGCACGGAGGGCAGAACTCAAATGGCACAGGCGATAATTCCAGGGTTTAGATGACCCTCGTGACATGCTTTTAGCATGAACAGCCTAATTAGAGCAGAGAGTAAAACACTTGCTTAGGTAAACATCAGGCTGTGACTCCTCAATAAAGCCACTGAATACAGTTCCTCTGGCTCTGGAGAGGAAAGGTGAGTTTCTGAAGTACAGGCTTTCCACAACTACTGTCCTGCTCCCCTGAAAGGATGAGCCAATTACCTTTATTTTTCACTCCCCAAACAGGCTATTCCTGACCCCCCCATCCAGAAAAAGATGCTGAGACTGGGAACGTGGAAAGTCTGAGCACAGCATGTACCACAGTAGAGACACAGGCTGTAAAGTTCACGTCTAGGTTCATGTAAGAGTAGGGTTATTCTGGACCTAGATTACATCTAATTTAGACATAGAAAAAAAGATAATTTATGACAGATGCATATTTTCAGCCTCCACTTAAACACACTTAAATTTTTATCAATAAACCACCACATTGGTTGATCTCCCCAGCTGTACTTTGCAGGGCAGGGGGTCTATCATGGTTTCATCGATATCAAGATGAGAATAACATCAGAATATATACTGCTACCTCATGCACTCTGGCTTGCAAACCACATTCTGCAGACATTACCTGCTGATAATCTTAAGCAGCTAGACAGATTCCTGAGAGGTTATTTCTGGATGAAATTGTTGTTTAAACCCCTTAGCAAGATCATTTTTTCATCCTGATTGCATTGTACTTAAAGGGTTTTAGCTTGTTCCCAAATAGGGGTGTTAGGGAAGGTGTGAATTCCCCCAATGCTTCATTCAAAAATTGGAAAGGGTGGAAAAAGGGAGCTAAAGGATTTGAGGATGCTACAAATGTTTCAGATGTTCTGAGGATGCAGAAGTGATTCATCTCCAGTGACAAAGACTGATGAAATTGGAGATGGATTCCAAGATCCCCCAAGTCCCTGATACTTGTTCCTAGATCAGGCTTACAGAATCTCTGGTTTCATGTGTGACCTCAAAATGAGGATTTATAAGTTCTTAGTAAGCCTTCTATAAGTTAAATAATGTCTTCCCAGAAATGTTATAGCAGCTACTTTTAGCTGGACTTGAAAAGCCAGACATGGCTAACAGCTGCCAGTTGAACCATCGCTACTTTAAGAGGCTGCAGCTGCTTGACTTTAAAAGGGCAGACCTAGAAAATCAAACAAGCAATGAATTTTAGAAATAGCAGAGATCAAAGTGCTAGAGAAAGATATTCCTGATAAAGGGGTCTCTGAGATATACTTGCTTGCAAACCAGTTAGTGTAAAATATTCCCCCAGCTTGCAAACGAGTTAATGCTTTAGAAAAATACACAACTTACTGTGCAAACAGTGCAGCTTCACTATGGCGAAACCTGAAATCCTGGCAGAGCTGCAAGCAAGGGTGAAAAAGGCAACAGAGACATTGTTTTGCTAGAGGATCAATTTCAAATGCTTTTTAGTCTGGGAATAGCTTGAATTTTCTGTGACAGTTTGTGGTGATAAAACATAATCCCAGATTAGCTCTGAGTATTTTAAGGAGTACGAAGAGTAAGAAATGCCTGACATTTCTTTTGGATACCTTTTTAAACTTCCCAGAGCAGTCTGGGGAAATAAATGTATGGGATTTGCTAGAAACAGATCAGAGGAATGTTTGTTGAAAACTGTATTTTTGTGTAAGCAGCCACTCAAGATTTAAAATTGTGGCTTGGGATATTCATATGAATAGTGTATTAGCACCTGAAGTTACTGATGATGAAGTTTAGAGTTAGTAACAGCAATTCTGTTAGCACAAATCTTGCTGAAGACAAACCATAGTGATAATGTGCCTTATCTTGACGTGGTCTTCAAACTATTGCTCCATTACTGTCTGTGTCCTTGCAGTGGAATTTAATTATTATGGAAACTTTTGCATTATTAGGACTCAGAGCTCCAACTGTACGTCATCTGAAGATTAACTTTTTCTAGTGTTGTCACAGCAATGCAGGAACTTGGTGTATGTTGTCATAACATACTGCTCCAGGAGAGCAGCTCTGGCCTGTATTGAGGGATACACAATGCACATCTTCCTCATTTTTGTCACCATCTTAGTGCTACTGAATGCAGTAAATGTACCTCCTTGTAGGGCTGATGTAAGACATTTATTGCTAACTAGAAAGCTATTCTAGACTGTTTCTTTTCATTCAGAGGAATAAAGAAATGACCTCTCACTCCCACTTGCTGAGAGCATCAACACATGCAGCTTCAAAGGTGGTTTTGAAAACTAACCATCAGAGCTTAAATTGGAGCCCAGGGGCCTCTGCCTCAAACAAAAGAGCAACTAGGAAGTGTTGGTAGAGCTGTTGAACCTAGAGAGGGTTCATAGTCAGAAAATATTTGTTCTAGCTTTGATTCATATCTATTCTCTATTGGCAAACACAAGTTAAAAGCTTGTGAACTGACAGAGTAGTGAAAAAATTGAGCTAGTGTGGTCTCTGTTTTGTGTGCACGGAGAGCAAATTTAACTACAGCAGAATCTTTCTGGTGATAGAACAAGATACAGAAAGGGCCCAGAAAATTATCACCTCTCTTGAGTGAGGCAGAGGCTGCAACAAGAAAAAACAAAAGCGATCCCTGATTTGTAGTTCCTTAATTTGAAGATGTTAACTTGATGCAAAGTTGCAAGAGGGCAAATTCTTTAAGGCTGCTAATCAAGAAGGGGGAGAAAAATGTAAAATCTGAGTACTTTAGATCCTGTCAGTATCAAAACTAAAACAGGGTGGGTGTAATTCCCTTGAGCACAAGTAGGAACTGCACAGTGGTTGTGAGAGTCTTCCATCACATACCAGCTCTAACTGAAGGAACTGCTGTCCTTGAGTAAGTCCCTGCTTCACCAGCACTGGTGTTTCACAGACAGCTCACCTTGAAAAGCTTCTGAAATGTAATTTCTTTACCACAGCGTGACTTAACCCTACATTCTACATGTTCCATCTGCTGAGGCACATGCACAAGAAGCTTTCCTAATATAGCTTTCCAAGATGTCTAACTTCATCCTTTGTTTTTTGCTAAAACCACTCTAAGCCATGAGAATCTGCAATCATCATGAACTACAACATACAACTGCCAGTTTAAGGAGCTGTGTTTGTTGCAGTGATGTTTTTGAATGCCATCTGGCACAATAATTGTAATAATCCATTACTAGTTTTCACCTTTCTTACTCTCATGCATTTCCTGATTTCAAAGAATCAGAGTGACCCATTTTATTTTTAAAGCAAAATTCTGACAGGCTCAACACATCGAAAGATCCTCAAACGTTCACACTGGGATTCTGCACGACACTGCTGCAGTTCACACAGCACAACACTAAGTTATCCGAGATGTACCTTGGCAGCCTGATGTATGGACCAAGACAGAAAGCTTCCTCTCACTGAAAACAATTCAGACAATCTGCTAAGGGGAATGTAGGATAGATGCAGATGACTCAAGATAATCCTGCTCAATTTTCTTGCAAGCTGAAAATGTCATGCCAGAAGACTCTTCTTCTGACAGCTGTAGAGGAATTGACCTGCTCTATACCTCTGTCTGAGATGCACAGGAATAAAGTGGGTGCGGCAAACAGGGGAATGCCAGGAATGTAGGCACAGCAAGGAGGGAATCCTGGGAATGGGGCTGTTGATATTTGGTGCATGAACATTACTTTCTTGCCTTTTTCTTCTCACATCAACCCATGCTGGCCTCAGTGTAACAATCAATCCAGGGATGTTGGCCATAAAACCCAAACCTATTCCATTCACTGGATATTTGAGTCTGTCCTGGAGCAGAAGTTGCTTCAAAATGCCTGAGGCAACAAAAGAGCAATGAGTATGACCTAGCCCAGGAAGACGATAAACACCTTGACAAAACCCAGCATCTAGGTGCTAGTCTTAAAGTCAAGCCACCTACAATAGATCTGTAGATAGAATAAGATAGAAAAGGCAACAGATCTCCTTCATTCTTAATTAGTATTAAAATGGTTACCAAGCAAGCTGGACCCAGTGATGGAGTCTACAAGATTTAACTGGTATTACCGGAGTTTCTCTAACTCCCTAATTTAAGATCCAGGTTTCTAGTCTAGATAGGATTTCCCCATATGCCTATATCTGGAACATGGTGTGACAATAGCAATTAGAGAATCAGACAGCAAAGCTACAGTCAAAAACCTATCCACGTGTGTTTTCTCTCCTTACATAGCAGGAAAGTGACTGGATTGGACAAGTACTTTGCTGTACATTGACTACTTACTTTCATTTTAATTGTCAGCTTTGTGTTAGTGATAAAGGCAACACTATCAAGGGGCTATAACAGATGTATACATCTACACACTGTACCAATAGCCATATCCTGCAAACAGAGGCAGAGGACTTTCCCAAAGCCATGAAGTTGGCGAGCATTAGGAACAGAATTCCCAGTTCTTGACTTCCGAGCCTTGCTGTAACCATCAGGCAGCTCTCCCTGTTCATAAACTATCCCAATGCTCTGCTCTGGTTATCACAACTGCCTGCTCCTGTGAATCTGCCCAAGTGCAATAAATAAGTGTTGGTGCTTGTGACCCAGACAGAACAGCTGATCTGCCAAAACAGCTTCACAATTTTACTTATTACAGATCACAAGAGCACTTGTGAAGCAGCTTCATTACCATGTGAGACAAACAGGGACTGTTCTGACTTTTATAAATTAGGAGTCAATAAGATTTAGCTTAGCCTGATAACTAGAAGAAAAAAAAAAAATAGAGTCCAATACAAAGCCACTCAGGAGTCTTACAGTAAAGCTGAGTGAGGTAGGAAGAATGTACTAAGGCAGATTCTCTCCCATGCCATATGTGTTTCTATAGTCACAAAGAGAAGAAAGGAAGAGAGTGTTATAAACATGACTATGTAGGAAATGCTGCTCTACCTGCGAACTCTTAACAGCAACTGCTGGCATTAAACAATAAAATGAGTTGGCTGGGGTCACCCAGAGCTGCTTAAACTCTGAAAGAAACCTGTAAAAGGGAACCAGATCCAACTATAGTGTGCCATCTCTCTTTCTTTAGTACAAAAGAGCTTCTGCTTTCTTCCTACTCCCAATTCAGTCATCTGTCATTTTCAGGACAGCCTGGAATTGTCAGTTCAATTACCTTTCAGTTTGGAGAAAAACAAAGCAGATGCTGTTTGCTCCTAAAAGGCAGAATCTCTTTTGAGGAATATCTCCTCTCACTTATTTTTTATAATCAGACATTGAATTCTGTGCATCTCCCTTACTTATTAAAATCAGAGGAGCTGGGAAATAATATTCTTCAGCCACAATGAAATACTATCTGCCCTTCAGCTTTGGTAGAGGTGTTGGTCAATTCAGCTAGTGCTTTTCATTTTTAAGACTCAGACAGCTTTTGTAACAATCTTCCTCTTTTACTTTCTCATCACTACAGACACATTAGAAATCTGGTCAGTCCCCAGCATCTGTCATGAAATGTGCAAAGGGGTGGGGGAATCAGACATACAGCAACTGCCTTTTCTAAATAATACAACATTTTCCCACCAATTTAATTAGTTTTTAAATTATTGCTGCAGTACTGTTCAGAAATGCTATGCATCTATTGATCAAAATGTGACTTCAACATCTTGGCACAGAGGCTAACTAAGAAGGAAAAAAAACAAAAAGGCAAAGAAAGGGTTTTTTGCATACAATACCTGCTTTAAAGTGGTCCTACTCAAATCCTCATGTCTGCTCTACCCGCAGCAGCACACTGATGAGGACTGACTGAGAGGCACAGGGAGGTCAAATAGTTCCCTTGGATCCGTCGGGCAGAGGCGGAAGCTTACTGCAAACTGAACGTGTCTCTGCCCATATGTTGTGGTCCCAAGAGGAGAAAGCATATCCCTGCACTGAAGACATGGTGAGCATGAAATTAAGTGTTTTCAGACTACATACACAGGCTTGCAGTGTCTGTTTCATTTCTGTAAACTCACTTCCTACCAAAATGATAATAGGAGGCTTTTACAGAGTGAAACGAATCCAAACAGTACAAGGATGGGGGGAAAAAAAGCATGCAAGAAATAGTTTTTAATAGCTGTTTTGAAGCAAGCATGGGAAGGGAACCTAATTTGCAGGCAAAACTGAGCAATCTGAGGTTTCCATACCAGAATATTACATTATTATAACCATCTAGAATTAACATTATCTTGTTTAACTTTAGACCACTCATTCATAATTCTGTCACATCAAAAACAAGAGGCTGATGATGTAAGCACTTTTTATAGAGCAGGTCTTTACACCGAAGGTCTCAGATCAAAGAGAATCCCAGTTTAGTGCCTCTGGAGTAATCCACATCATTTGCCTTTTGAGTTTTCCCTTTGTCATCTAGTACCAGAATACATAGGAAAAGTGCTCTCTGGATACCTGTCCTATTTCTGAATCTGTAGCAATATTCCAATTAAAGGATGTTTCTACTCTTCCAATCAGCCTTGTAATGAGGCCCTTTGATAGTGTTTCTCACTTAATGTCAACACTCTCCAAGCACTAGGTGCCTAAACCACTCTGAGGTGAACAGAGGAGGAAATAAAAGCACAAATAGGTTAAAGGTCAGGGCTATCAGCCCCCAGAATTGCACATCTCATTGACAGAAATTCTATACACAACATACTTGTGAGTGAAAACAGGCTTTATTAGTGGCTTGTTCAAGACCCACAGGGAATCAGTGTCAGAGGCAAAATCATCCAGACTCCAGATTTCTGTTCAAGCTATATCTTTACTCTGACCTTTTAAATAAAAGCTTCTACTAATTAAGTAGATTTTATTAGAGGTGGAACAATCTAAAGAGGAACTAAAGAGCTACTCGTGCAGCACTAAGCATAACTCATGATCTTATGTTATTACAATTCCAGTAACACATTTATCCTCTTCCCCTTCCTCATACCATCTCTAAATAACACCAGAAATTCCCCAGACCTGCCATTTTATTTCTTTCTGTGACACCAAATCCAGTGTCACTCAAGTGTATTAGAATTGTGGGGTTTTTTTGTTAACTGATTCTAGGGAATTTTCTGGGTAACATGCAGCTCAGGAAAACCAGGAGGTTTGTGGCTTTCATTCTCCTCACTAAAACTTACATAGCATTTAAAAGAGCTAAAATCTCCCCTATCTCACTTGTGGAAATCCTGCACTGTGTGTACGCTGATACTGTGAAAGCAGAGTGTCTCAGAGGGACATTGAGTACACTCCCAAAACACCATGTTCACAGCCAGAACTGCATCTGCAGGGAAAACAGCTAAGAGCTGAAGTTCTTTGTACAATTTATCACCATAAAGTTGCAAACCAGGCTCTGGCATCTATAGTTTAGCTCACTAATGAACATCAGTTTTCTAAAGAAAAATCTCACGTGGGAACTGTTGCATCACAACCTGGGATAGTACAAACTCTGCAATGAATTACAGCAGTGGGGAAAAGAATTAAAACTAAGGGACATAAATCTCTGCAATTTAGCTAGTCCACTATTATTTCACAGAACAGTTTAGGTTGGAATTTTAAAAAGTCATCCAGTCCAACCTCCCTGCAGTCATTAGGGACATCTTCAAATAGATCAAATAGGTCCTGTCCAGCCTGACCTGGAATGTTTCCAAGGATAGGGCATCTATCACTTCTGGAAAACCTATGCCAGTGTTCCACCACCCTCACTGTAAAAAATGTCTTCCTTCTATCTAGTCTAAATCTCCTTCTTTCAGTTTAAAGCCATTACCTCTTTTCCTGTCACAACAGGCCTGCTAAAAAGTCTGTCCACAGCTCTTACAGACTTTTAATTACCCAAATGCTGCAATTCAGAAAGCAAACCCCAAATCTATGTACACAGAGGCACAGAAGTGAGCCATCTCTGCCTCACACCTCTAATTTAATTTCCAGACTCTACAGAGGCTTACATTTCTTAACAGATTGCCGGCTTTGTGTGCAGGTTCCCACCACAGCTTCCTGTGCTTCTAGCACCTAGTGTGTGCATTCGCCTCATATAGCTCCCATGAGACTTCCAGGCAGTTGGTTACTCTGCAGCAAGAGCGGCTTTTCAGAAGGAGATCTGCAGGTGTCACCCTCCCCTTGCAAAGGCACAGATCTGACAATGGGAGACCCTTTCTTCCTCAATCCTCCTCCGACTGGGGCACCCACCACGGCGTGCCCCTATGAAAGGGGTTGCAGCCTTAGGCCACACGCCGCTCTTGACCCTTCTCCCCCCCAACCTGGGTTCTTGTCACCCCCGAGTCACTTCACTGCCTCTCAGTACCAGCTCTCTGATGTCGTCCCGGCAGCCGCGGGGCCGGCCGCTGTGCCCGCCGCCCCGCTCAGCACTGCCGCTGGGACCGAGCAGCCACTGCTCAGAGCGCGGAGTCCGCTCAGGCTGCCCTCAGGGCGAGCCCCGACCTGCCGCCAGGGCAGATGGCTGGCTTCGCGCGCCACTCTGGCCAAGCCAATCACCGCGCGGCGTACGGGTGGCGGCGCGCGATCTCACCAACCAGACGCCGGCTTCTTGAGGCCGCTCCGAAGCGCCACTGTGGGTCTCCTGCGCCGTGGCGTCCCGCTTGCCAGTGACCCTGATGGCGGCCTCGGTAACGCGGGGGGAGGCCCGGCAGACGAGCGGCTTCCTCGCCGAGATTGCCCGGCGCGGGTGGTGAGTACGGGCCGAGCGGCAGCGGGGCGCGGCCGTACTGCGTCCCGTCGAGGAGCGGGACCAGGAGGGGCTACCTCAGCTGGAGGCTGCCCTGCCATAGCGGGGGAGGCCCGAGGCAGAGCCGGCGGCGGTCCCGCCGCGCTGCCCCCGCTCCGTCCCTGCGCCGGAGGTCCCGCGCAGTGCCATTCCCCTCACACCCCCTCCTCCCTTGACACCTCGTTACTGAGCGGGTTATTAGGGACAGGAAATAAAAAACGACCCAGAAAAGGCGCTCCCGCACGTGTTAGCCGCTTCTCCCGCAGGGAAGGACAGGCTCCGCCTAGCAGCGCCGCAGAGCATCCCCCGGCCACCGGCCGCGGGGGTTCCCCTAGTCCCAGCGAGGCTGGCAAGTGGAGGCCGGGCCGAGCCTCCGCGGTGCAGCCCGAAGCGGGGTACTCCAGCAGCTGTGGGTGTACTCGGGGCAGCCGCAGGTTTGTGCTCAGCATAAGGGGTTTAGGGATGCTCCCAAATTCGGACTAAAGCGCCTTCACAAGTTTGCCTTGATCCCGTACAAGCTGGGATAGCAGCCTCGGTTCAACCGGTTGTTTCATTGTGCTTTACTCCCGCGCCTACCTCATGGCAGCCTGCTGATCAGCAGAAGTTCATAGCGCACTTTTTTCCCCCCAGACATCCACTTGATTTGTGTCCAGAAGCTGTGGTCCGTGTAGTTCTCTGATACATCACCGCTGTTTGTTGTTTGGGAGCTTTCTCCTCTGAGAATGGAGGCCATGATTGCTAAGAAACGGCCTACAAATCCCAGTTAAAACCCATTCAACAAAGCACAAGAAGTTTGTTTTAGCTGATTCTATCTCTCTAAAAGATAGCTGGAGAGGAAGGGAAAGCCCACAGACAGGGGTGGATATGGTTTGAATTAGGCATTTAAGACTCACAAGAGTTTTCACAGGACACCTTGTGCAACTGAAGAGTTTGTTAGTCTTAACCAATCTTGAAAGTTACAAAGATAACAGCAGATGAGCCTAGGCACCCATTCATGCTCTTGAGGCAGCTACCAAGTAGTACAGATTTCCACCTTTTCTGAGAAAAGGAAGTTGCTAGAGGATACTTGTCTACAATACAATTATTTCCTCCAGCAATTTTAAAATAAAGTTCCTAGTTGAACAGAGAGCTCCTACACGATGAGATAGACTAGGATAGCAGTGAGTGAGCTCTATGAAACTGTTTAGGTTGCTTAAAGGAGCATGTTCCTATATATACACCTCCGTAACAGCTGCTGTACTGCATTAAACTACAGGGCTTGCTCAAATATAGCAAAATTTGAACAGCCTGGCAAGCAAACTAGATTCATTTTTTACAAAGCCAGCTTAATACAGGCATACATATAAATAGCTACACTGTGTTGGTTTTACACAAGATACTTGTTCTTTAGTGCTCTATATTTTGTTGTTGCCTTTTACTCAAGCACATCAAAACACTTCACATAATATTCTTCTTAACCATGACCCTTTAAATGAACACATTCCCAACGTTTTTTTACCTGATGAGAGGATTAAGATATTAGGGCTTTTAGTCTAGGTCACAGAACAAGTCAATATTGCTACTACAAGTACAACCATGAAAACAAACCTCCTTCCTTCATGCTACAGCTCTATCTGTTGAAGTCTCTCTGTCTTTGTGGCCATCCTTGCTTCTTCTTGGGTCCTAGCCAAGCTAGCTGCTGGAAGCCACAGCAAGCACTACAGAAACCAAGCTGCTTCAGGTGGAAATGCAGCCCTGAAAGGGAGGTGCTTTGTGAGAGTTTATATAGCCCTCTGCCTAAGTGGGACTGGCTATGAGCAGGGCCAGGGACCACAGCCAGGAAAGTCTTTCGGTAGGGCTGGCTGTGATGGTTTGAAACTGTCTTTTTAATTTTTCCTTGCAAAGTTCAGAACAGAGAAAGTGAAAGAGTGTAAATAAGTCACTATTGGGTGTAAGAAAGCAAAATACTGATTGTTCTAAACACTTCCATTGGATAGATAGAAATGTTTAAGAACTATTACCCAAAACAAAGTAGGCACTCTGCACATTCTGCGTTCTGCAGTGGGGGCAGTTGCTGGGCTGTCTGGCTGCTGTTTCTTCTTCTCTTCTGGCTGAAGATAACACACTGACCTTGGCAGCTAAGTTAACAACTTTCTGCTTAACTAACTCTGCTTCTCTGTCCAGGGGGGTCTGGGGGGAAGCTCCTGGGAGAGAGAGAGGCCCCTTTGGGAGGGTCCCCTTGGGATTGTATATATTTGTAAATGTTGTGAATTTTGTATATTTGTACATATTCATTGCATTTCATCGTAGATTTTAGACTCTGCTTGTAAATACAGCCTTCCTTTGCTTCCAGACTGGGCTAGCCTGGTTACTTGTTGGTGGGGGGGGAATTTCAGCTCACACCGACACACTGGCCAAATAGAGTCTCCTGCAGGGGCTTGGGCAGTGTTGTCCAGCCCTTAGGCCTGCAGGGAGCTGGATTCGTTATTATTAACGCCTGTAATAATGCATGGGATTGTTGGTACACCAAATAGGGCACTTTGGATCTCTGTGCAGAAAACTTTTGAGTGAATAGTGGAAATAAATTCTTAAAGAGCTGCAGAGAAGTTCTTAAAGAGCAACCAAGAGCTCCTCTGTTTTCCTTTCACAGTAGAGTGAGTCAGCTCATTGGCCTATTTCTAGACACAGCTCATGATACAAATGTTCATCATAAAACTTTCATGGAGCTTGTTGTGAGAGTAGCAAAACACAGACTGCTGTGTGGATCAGTGTCTTTTCTAGGCAGGGGCAGTGCTTTGCTGTGAATGAACTGTGAGCTCTGTCTGTTAATGGCCTTCAGGTACTGTTCTGCTTCAGGGGGCTCCCAGAAAACACCTTCCCATCACCACAATGGTTGTTAAATAGCTCCAAATGGCAAACGTTGTTTTAACCTAGTTTTACCATAAACCTTCCATGCAACGTCCTCAGTCACAAACTGGAATTAGAGAAAAAGCTGCACTTTTATCTGTGAGTCAGTGTATGCCAGCAAAAATCAATTTGCTAGAAAGTCATAGAATCATAGAATCAACCAGGTTGGAAGAGACCTCCAAGATCACCCAGTCCAACCTATCACCCAGCCCTATCCAATCAACCAGACCATGGCACTAAGTGCCTCATCCAGGCTTTTCTTGAACACCTCCAGGGATGGTGACTCCACCACCTCCCTGGGCAGCACATTCCAATGGCAAATCACTCTCTCTGTGAAGAACTTCCTCCTGACATCCAGCCTAGACCTCCCCTGGCACAGCTTGAGACTGTGTCCTCTTGTTCTGCTGCTGGTTACCTGAGAGAGGAGACTAGCCCCTGCCTGGCTACAACCTCCCTTCAGGTAGTTGTGGACAGCAATGAGGTCACCTCTGAGCCTCCTCTTCTCCAGTTTAGTTTGGGCAACTAAACTAAAATCCATTGTGTGATTTTCTTGCATTTCAAGATTTTATTTTTAAAGGGAAGTAGTTACACAATCCTGGTTACCATAATAACCAGTATAATGATGAATGACAGCTGTCACTTTTGCAGTGAATTCTGGCATACATTTGCAGTTGTCATTCAGGGCATTGTGCCCCAAAGCAGATGATGTCTTGTTGCTCTGCAGAAGCTGGAGGGGCTCTTACAATTTTCAGAATTGGGGCTTTGTTACATTTCTCACTTTGATCCAGACCATACAAATTGTCTTTTTCTGTGCCAGCCTTAGACTACCTGAATCAGAAAAGGCAAAGCAATTCCCTAACAGTCTCTTTTTTTTTTTTTTTTTAATAACCAAGCAAGGAAAAATGAGCATAACAAAGATCTTTCAGATTTACTGTACCTTAATTTGAAACAGAATCAACTTCTGTGAAAACAGTGAGGTGGTCTCCAGTAATTTGATCATTCTTCAGAACACATCCATTGATTGCTTTCAAACTCACAAGAAAAAAATTAAAACAAAAATGTATTCTTTCACTTGTGTAGCATCTTGTTTTACCAGTCTTAATCTTGCCAGTAAACCAGTGGTCTGACTCTGACAAGTGAGCTAAAGCTATTTCCTACTCCCCTTCTCCCTCCTTGTTGCTCAGCTTTTGTTTTAAGCCTTTACTGTCCTTTCTAACAAGTTTAGTGTGGAAGTCGTGTCTGAAGAAAGAAGGAAGGATTCAGAAATAGTTTTTATTGGACCACTCTCAGCAATTAAAAAATGAATTTCACCTCCAAAAGGCACACTTGTCAGTTGGAAGACAGATGTTGAGTCCATTTCAAGTTTCATCCTGTTCCTGATTCAAGATAGAGTAGATTCCTCTCTCTTAATTCCTGTCATTTGGCAAGGCAAGCTGAGCCTGTGTGAAATACACTCCTGATTCTTCACAGCCGTGCACAAATGAGCTATTTGACCACTGCTGAGTTGCTAATACTTAACACATACACAGCATCAGTTCAGAAGATCTCCCTTACTTCCCAGACAGTAATAAATTTACAGTTTCTCTCTGGAGCAGATAGGCCTGTGTCTATCCTAATTTCAGGTTATTGAATCAGAGAATATTTACTGGCCCGAATTTTGACAAGTTTTTTCACAAGCAGATATGGAAGCCAAGAAGTGTGGCTGCCAGCTTCCTTGCAGTAATTACTCTGAGCTCTCAGTGGGTCTCAAAGCAATTGACAGTATCATTTGATGCACCTGTGGAAGCCCATAGATCAGCAAATGTGCCCATGTTGCAAATTATCAGGCAGACATCAGCTCCTCATGAGTAGGAAGACTATGGTTCTGCTGATAGCAAAACAATCAGCTCTAATCTCAGCCATTTTCTCCAAGGCAGCAGCTTTTTTTGGTTATTATCTGTTCCCCCGTGTTTCTATTCTGGGTGACAGATCAGGCTTCTGTTCTTGAGGAATTCAGTTTTGGCAGCAAGAAATGTTCAGTCTCCCCAGCATTTTTTCACAGACTAATCTAGGCTGGGAGTTTTCACTAAACATGAAAGCATCAGTGATTGAACACTGTAGGGAAAACAATATCATTAGGTTGATTTCTTTTTCTCCCTAAAGACTTGCAGCTTCTGAAACACATTTTTCTTTGCCAGTGTCTAGAGGTTGTGTGGTTATCTGATCTTTCTGTTTGTTAGTGGTTTCAGAAGTTGTGTACGTAATGTGTCATGCTGTATAGCATCTTGTTAAATTTCAGCACTGATACCTCATGCTCATCTCGTGAGGTTTGGTTAAGTTGCTGAAATCTTTGGATTTCAAAGGAGGATCTCAAAGCATAGTGTTTATTACCTTTATAAATAGAGTGACTGCACAAGACAGTATTACTTGAAAGATGGTTAGGTAATTGAAATGGCCTCTTTTAAAGCTCTGCTCCTGCTGTTCAGAAGGATGTTTCAGACACTACAAGCTACAAGACTTACTCTTCATCAGGGCACTTCCAAGCAGGAATGTGTTTGGGCTGGTGGGAATGTGTTTTTCAGATTTGAGAAGGTCAGGGTATCAGATATACATGGCAACCCCAGCACTGGCTTAAGCATAAACCAAAAAGGGTACTGGTGAAACAGGAAGCTGGACATGGGTCAGCAATGTGCACTTGCAGCCCAGAAGGCCAGTGGCATCCTTGGCTGAATGAAAAGAAGCATGGCCAGCAGGTTGAGAGAGGTGTATCTGCAATTCTGCTCTGGTAAGACCTCATGTGGAGTACTGTGTCCAGTTTTGAGGCCCCCAACACAAGGGAGACGTGGAGTGGGTCCAGAGGAGAGCCACAAAGATGATCACAGGGCTGGAGCACCTCTCCTGTGGGGACAGACTGAAAGATTTGGGGCTGTTTAGCCTGGAGAAGAGAAGGCTCCAGGGCAACTTTATAGCGACATTTCAATATCTGAAGGAGACCTACAGGAAGGCTGGGGACGGACTGTTTAGAAGGGCCTGTGGTGATACGACAGGGGGCAATGGTTTGAAACTGGAGCAGGGGAGATTTAGGTTGGACATCAGGAGGAAGTTCTGCACAATGAGTGGTGAGACACTGGAAAAGGTTGCCCAGAGATGCGGTTGAGGCCCTGTCCTTGGAGACATTCAAGATTGGACTTAATCTGGCCCTGGGTAGCCTGCTCTAGTTGGAGGTGTCCCTGCTAACTGCAGGGGGGTTGGACAAGATGACCTTTGAGGGTCCCTTCCCTTCCCTGCAGACCTCTTCACATAGCTATGGGCTGACTCTGGGCTGAGTTTGGGATATAGGACTTCAGGAAAGTTATCTTGCTGTTAGACGTGCATGCACTGGATTGAGTTATTTGGTGGACCTCATGTTGGACTTCACTCTACCTAATGATTTGAGAGTATTTCTCAGGCTGAACACAGCATGATGGCACTTGAACCGTTGTCCAGCCTTTTCCAAGTTTCGTGGCCTCCTTTGGCATGAGAATCCTGAGCAGGATGGAGTATGCTGGGAAGGTGAAAGGGGTAGACTGGCTGCACTTGGAGCCTCTGGTGTCTGATTAGAGCAACCACAGCTTTAGGCATCTGTGATTGTCAGTGGCTGAATACTTGCTGCCCACTAACATGTTCCAGCAAAGCAGCCCCACTTCATTTCTGTCCTGCTATCTGGCAGAGTTTGACATGTCGACGCATGAGTGACTAATTGCCTGGGCAGACAGAGAGAGATAACAGGGAGGACAGAAGAAGGCAGATACTCTGGTGTGGAAAAAATAACAGCACACAAAACCCCCAGGATACATCCAGAGTGTGGTGAGTCCCAGCTGTTGGGTAGGAGTGATGCAGAGACACATCTGGTGGTGGCAGTTACAGGAGTCCCTGAAACAGAAGAGTCTGGGAGCGGGGCACACAAGGACCTTGTGGGGGCTGGAAGGGATGGATGCACAACTGGAGTCTCTGAAACAGAAGAGTCTGGGAAGGGGGCACATGAGGCCCTTCATGTGGGGTGGAGGGGATGGATGCACAACTCTGCAGATCTGCGCATTGCCTACAGAATTCATGAACTGCTTCAGCTTCTTCATGTGAAGCTGTTTTCTGAGTGTTTGCAAGCCCTCTGTGATGCATGTGAGGTTTTTAGTTGGTGTGACATAATTCTTGCAGACTTCTGATTTTACTAACTTATGTATTTGAAAGAAAGCACAGAAATGACACTTTGTGTGGCTCCCTGGTGCAGGAATTGAGGGAGGATGGTTTATGATTGTACCCTGCCTTTGCTTTTCTTTACAGTTATCCTAAGATATTCTGACCTATTTAGGATTAGTTGTGTTTGGAATTCTTGGTTCTAAATGAAAACCTTTTTTTCAAATGTAGTTCCCTTCTGAAAAAAATCAAACATTCTGCTTCAAACATCCAGACTGGCACAGGAAAGAAGTGGCCTCTCTGCTTTCTGTGTTTGAAATGTTTACAATCTGACCATTGTTGGCACCATAAATTGGGGATGTGAGTGGAATTAAACTGCTCTCAGTGCAGTTTGTTCCAATTTTGGAGGAAGCCCTGAGGATGGATGGTGATGAAGTAGCACTGCATGTACCACTGACTACTTCTGCAAGCCCCTTGCCATCCTGTCCCTTGTCACAGCTTTTGCCTTTCTCTAGTGAGGGAGTTTTCACTCTTTCTAACCAATATCTCATCTTTGTAACACCCTTGTTGTGTGTCATACCTCCTAGCACTGAAGCCTTCGGGGTGGTATGTATGTGGGTGATGTGCCTTGGACTTTAAGGAATGGTGTGTTTTGCACTCAGGATCACATTTCAATTTGCTGCCTAAAGCAGAACGTCTCTGAGGGCGCTGCTGCAAATCCTGCCCCTGCCCAGCTGCCTCCCTGCATGGCCCCTGCCCTCCAGCCAGAGCCACCCACCACTGCTAATGACTGGGGCTCCATGGGATTAGCACAGACAGTCCTGGATGTTTTTGCTTCTTCTGCCTTTGTGACTTTGGCTTCCCAGTTACCCATTTGTGTCACGGATAATTATGCTTTTGAAGTGCAGATCCAGTTTGAAATTCAGATGCTTAACTTTGGTTTGAACAAGTGAGAGCACGATGCATAAATCCTTCAGCAGCCCTGCTAAGGAATCTTCTGTCGAGGGGGAGTGAAAGGAAGAACTGTGGATTTATTTCTTATCCCTTTTATTGGTAGTGACCATTCTCCCCTTAAAATCATCTCCTCTTGCCCTTCCCTTATATGAAGTCATTCTCAAGCTGAAGGAGAGATGCTGAGGATCTAAGCTGCTGCATGCAAGCATTCAAAAGTAGATTTTCCTCCTTCCTACTCCCAGCTCTCGTTGTCAGCTTCGCTCCAGTAACTTTGTCTGATCCTCTCTTTGCAATTGCTAATTGGCCTGGCAGAGATAGGAATTGACTGAAAATAGCTTCATTCCCATGGTGTGTGCACGCTGACAAGAGTCACAGAACAGAAAAGTAGGGCAGAGTCCAGAGTTGTGGCTCATGCCAACCACCCAGCAGCCCAAAAAATGGCACTTGCAGGTGCTGGTTGCTGTGCTGCAGGCAGTTCTTGGGTAACCAGCAGTCTCAATACTGAGTGCTTGCTGCTTCCTGGAATGCAGGTGCAGGATGTGTCTGCAAGAGAGGAAATACTGACATCTAACTTTTCAGTGTGGGGCAGCAGTGGATTTCTGAGAAGCTTGGGATGTCTTTTGTTTTCCTTGAAATGAAGTAGCATCATGGAGAGCAGTGCTGTACTTGACTGCCTCTAGGATGGGATCTCTAGAATCCTTATTTGAAGAAGGCAGGATTGTATAGACCAGGGTAGTAAATCTCAGCTGGCAAAAGCCAGTCCTGTTGTATCTGGGAAAAGTGTGGGTGGTCTGGATTGATTTGCAGATTTCGCTGCTTCCTTGTTTGTTTGGTTCCCTGGTAATCTGCAATTGTCTTTATGACTTCTGGCCTGCTTAGTGGTGGTCAGATACATGCTCAGCCCAGCAGCATAGCCCTGTCAAGGAGTGGATGTGTTGTTCAGCAAATGGAGGAATCATTACTGCAGGCCCCAATAGAGATTAGCTGGACAAAGCTCCTGGTAGATAAGAATAGCAAGACAAATAGCCATGGGTGACAGCATGCTCCAACACCTGGTGGAATCCAGTGCTTTGTCAGCTTGTTTTGGAGGCCTGCCCAAAAGTGTGTCTGGGCTGCAATAATACTCTGACTCTGAGCTGCAGGGAACTTGACTCATCTACTGCTGCCAGATTTGGGGGGAACTTGAGTTAATGGGATCAAGTCTAAGTAAGAGGAGGGCTGGTGTACCATCAGCTCCCCAGTTCTCCTTTTCAAGACCAATCCTGTAATTTAAATGTTGTGAATTCCTTCACTTTCTTGTCCTAAAGGGAATGATATGGGGAAATTGACTGCTTCCTCTTCTGTTTCTACAGATGGTGATGTGATAAGTGCAGCCAAGCTGATCTCTATCTAGGAGACAATCTCCCTTGAGGAGCAGTCCCCTTTTGCTGGACATGCTTACAGAACCACCTAGCCATGGACCTCAAGGAGAAGTGTCAGGTAGGTTTCCTGATAAGGGTGATGCCCAAGATAAATGTTGAGTCCTTGTCATTGTCTTTTGTTATCTTGGATCCAAACTCACCATTTGGTGTTACAATGTGGTGATAGAATCCATGGTTAGTATCAAAATTGAGAGTTTTGTCCTTTTCACATTCCTAGGAGTGTACATGCTTGTATGAATGGGTAAGTCCTTTGCAGGGACTGAGACACCATCCTGGAACAACTCAGGTGAAGTATATGCTGTCACATCTGCTGTGTCTTTCTTGAGGTGTAAGGTAAAGCCTCAGTCCCCTAGACACTTAGCTTGGCTTCATTTGAGAGCCTGACCTTGCTCATAAAGGTAAGAAAACCATCTGAGTCCAGTTTTTCTGATAAGTGTGTGTATTTCTTGGACAATTGCATGTCTTTCTAGGTAGTGCTGCAGGACAGCATTTCTAGATCTGCTTTAAAAAGTCCCAGATAAGTCTGCATATTTTATGGAGGGGCAATCTGTCTCTTGCTATCTTGCCATACTTTGAGCTTCAAAGGAAAAAGAAGAGAGAGGGATCTTCATGAACAGCTGCTGTAGAAGCCAAAAAGACACAGCTGCTGTAGAAGCCAAAAAGACATATCTGCTGTGGCTGACAGGAGACTGTAAACTTGGCACATGTTACTACTTCTCAAAAGTAAAATGGTTTTGAGCTCTTCAGTGAGCACTCTGATGGTCACTTGTTTTCTAGCCATGTTTCAGCAGCCACCTGATATTAAACGTCTTTCTCACTCAAAAAAAAGTGAACTGGTGCTTGCTCTGTGTCCCAACCAGGACTGGGCCAGGTAGTTTGAGACCAGAGGAGAACATTGTACATGCCAAGCTGTCAGCTGGCTCTGGTAAGAGAACATTCTTGGCTTTCCTTTTTGGTGTCCCTCTCTCCACCACGCTGTAAGCTTTGTCTGCCATCTGGCATATTTGCTGCCTCGCCGTTAACTCTGCGTGGGTCCCCTTCTTGCTGCTTTGTTTGTAGGCTTCCAGCATCAAGAAGTAGGTTTGTTCATTAGTGCAAAGTACCTGTTAGATAATCACCACAACTCAGATCTGCCCTAAAAGATGACTAGAGCAGTGTAAGTGAGTTTAGAGGTACTTAGATTTTCACATCAGCTCTTCGACTTGCTCTCGACTTCTCATTTACTGCCTTCTCTGTTCTGAACCTAAGCTTCTGTGTGCTGGTGTTCTTGGAGGAGTTTTTAATATATCAGATTGCTGTATTACCATGGAGGTAACATCCCAATGAGGATAATTATCTGTTTATTCTCTTGTTAATGACATCTCATGCTAAGCTGCTGTTGATGACTTGAAGAGATGACGCAGTTACCGTTTTCTGCAGGGCTGTGTTCTGTGTAGGCTGTGAAAGCACCAGCAGTGCTGCAGCCCTGGCAGCACACACTGGGGACACTTTCACTGTGGGCCACTGTCTTTGGTTCATCTTACTCTTAGGACATTCTTCATTGCACAAGGCAGGAAGAGTGCATCAAATTGCTGGGCAGTAGCACGCACAGTATTGTAACAGACCTTTAAAAGGCCTGCTAGGGAGGTGTCCTGCACAAGGAGATTATGGGGGATCATGGTATTCTGAACTCCTGGTCTTTTCTCCTGACTTCCTGAAGGGTGTTTCCCTTCCTTTCTGAATGGGGATTAAAAATGAGGGCAAGAGATCCATAGAATAGAATGGTTTGGGTTGGAAGGGGCCTTAAATATCATGAAGTTCCAACCCCCATTGTCTGAGCAGGGACACCTCCCACCAGCCCAGGTTGCTCAAGGCCCCATTCAAGCTGGCCTTGAACACCTCCAGGGAGGGGGCATCCACAGCCTCCCTGGGCAACCTGTTCCATTGTCTTACCACCCTCACTGGAAAGAATTTCTTTCTGATCTTCAGTCTAAATCTCCCCTCCTCAAGCTTCAATGCATTCCCCTCATCCTGTCACTACAATGCCTTGTAAAAAGTCCCTCCCCAACTCTCTTGTAGCCCCCTTCAGATTCTGGAAGGCTGCTCTAAGGTCTTCCTGGAGCCTTCTTTCTCCAGGCTGAATAGCCCAAACTCTCTTAGCCTGTCCCCATTGGTACACACAAATGTATTTTACAACTTGCTTTGGCTTCTGAGGAAAGTCCATGGTTTATTGTTGCTAGCAGTGTATCACTTGGTGTTAAGGAGTTTGCTCCATTTTTTTGTGTGTTTTGTTTTTAAATACTGCAGATCTTTATTTCATCCCTTTTAAGGTAGAACTCATCTTCATTGGCAAAGTGCTGATAAAGAACCAAATGAACTTGCTGTGTAACCTCAGTAATAAATTTGATGTGCTAAGGATTATTTTAAAATGCCAAAACCAAAATGAATCCAAGCGAAAACAGCAGTCCCAAATCTAGCTGAAAGCAATCTCTTTGCTCTGATATATGTGTGTGATGAAGAGTTAGCACTCCTGGAACAGAAGATGTGCTCAGGGCACTGCTGCAGCACAGACACCTGTCACTCAGAAGATGAGACCCCTGTCCTCTGGCTCCAGTCAGATAATGCAGCTCTGCTGTCAAAAATGCCTGAGGGTCAGAATTTCTCAGGTGTAATGTAGGCTGTCTTCCAATTTTTGCCAGAAGCCAGACACTGCAGAGAAAGGCAGAGAGTATTTTAGGAATGGTGCCAAAACCTCCTTAAATTGAATGTGCTGATATCTTGTTCTTCCTCATCTTCTCCTGACTTTTTTAATTTTCTCTGTGTTTCTGAAGTGAAATTAATACCTGTGAAAGGTGCCAGAAGCTTTTGCTCTGCGCCCACTCAGCATATACCAAGGCAGACAGCAGCACTGATTGCCACCAGACAGTGTGAGGCTCATAATTTTGAGTTTTTTTAGATGCAGGCTGTATTTGCAGCAAAACAACTATTAAATCTTCTTGACATCATCCATGCCACAGTAGTTACCCATAACAACTGAGCAGTGTAATTGCTGCAGCCTTGGATACAGCCCTGTGCCTCCGGGCCAGAGCCCGGAAATGTGCTCAGGGTGCCTGTGCTGTGCTCCACATTGCTCCAGCTACAGCACTGCTGCTTCCAAGCTATCTTCTCCCAGGATATCTAACAAGAGCTGCAGTCATACCTTTGGACTGAAAAGCAGCCCAAGTCCTTTGCCTCTTCTCATTTGGACAGTAGTTGTGTCTCTTTGTTTTTATTCCCTGCTCTTCTCTAACACCTCATCTCTTCTTCCAAGGGCTTTTCACAAACTGGTCCTTTTTCCACAGAAATCTTTATGCTATAGTTTTTGTATGGGTCTTAGTCTCTGCCTTTATACTCAGCCTTTTATTTCAAGCCCCAGTTTTATCTTCAGATCTCAAGTTTACAGCTTCTGCTCTTTCATTCTGTTATTTGATGCACAAATGTACGTCCAGATGCAATTTTTGGTACCAGTTGGTGTGAGAAGGAATCTACATAGTACAGATCACTGCCCTGCACAAAGCACTTCAGAGCAAGGTCTCTTAACAGTGGAGTAAACAAGAAGAGACAATTTGATTCATTTCCATTTATGTTCACAACCAAAGCTTTACTTCATGAGCTGGAAGAAAGCTGTGTTAGGACTTCTCAACTGCATGAGGCACAAGGGTTAGTCCTGGTGTTGCACTCTCACCAGCAAGTTGTTTTGTTCACATTCATTCAAGTCTCTAGTAGGTGCAAAGCCATGGGAAACAGATCTGGGGGGGAAACAAAGATCTGCCATGGGAAACAAACAAAGCACTGTGGTAGGAGGAGAGTGTTACATGTGTGTTGTGTTGAGGGTCTGTCCATTCTTACCACATGCTGTTGTTGTTGATCCTTTTTTTTTTTTTTTTTTTATTTCTCCTTACTTTTTCCTTTATGTTGAAGCAAGGACGTGAGTAGTTTCCTAGCAGGAAAAGAGGAAGGAAGGAAGAATTGTGCCATTAGGACATTTTGTTCCTCTCTGCAGTTTAACATTGTTGTCTAGGAAACACAATGCCCTGCAAAAGGATGAAGGATGTCTTGCCTCTTTCTCCCCCTGCTTTCTCCTGAAAGCAAATGCAGTGTGTGCTCACCTTCAGCTTTAGCTTTAAGAGCTTTGTGAGGTTACACACCAGTGTGTAACTCTGTGCCAACTAAGAGGTGATAACTAGACCCTGCCTTGGGTTTATTGTAAATAGTGAAAGCTCTTTTAATCTCTGCACTTCCAGCTTTAAACACAGAATATGGGCTGTGCCTCTTTAGGCATCTGAATCTCAGGGAAGGAAAGGAAGTGAAGAGCTTGGCCAGGGAGCTTAGGTGAGTCCTGACACCTTTATGTGGTCTTCAGAGCTCTGAGATGTGCTGAGACTGGAAGCCTTCGCAGTGCCTGTCTGTCAGTTCTGTGCTGGCCAGCTGTAATCCTTGGCAAGCTATGGATGTGGCGCTTGGCAGGGCCAGTTCTTTGCCCTTGTCTATGTGGAATGAAAGCAATTGGTTTAGTGATTGCTCTGCAGAACTGGGAAGCCCCAGACAGAATTGGGACAGCACTGAAGCAGGAGCTATATAAAAACTCACTTATAAAGGTGCTCTCTTGTAACAAGGAGAAAGCATTCCTGTAATAGATGAGAGGGAAGGCTCGTTCCTTCCTCAGCTCCAAAGGCCTTTTTATCCCATTACCTCTCGTTCTACCCAGCCCTTCCCTGTCTGCATTAATCCTTTGCACTCTCTGTGCCACTGCCCAGGTGTCAGTAAATGGTCCCCCTGGCACAGCACATGGCTGTGAAGAATTTATGTGCACCTTTCTCTTTAATTGTGTGCCTCTGGGTATATGCATACTGGATGCCAAGAGGGGCTTTTGCTGCTTTCTTCATCAACAAGAGAAGGAAGGAACACTTCAGACTGACCTGTAACCATCTCAACTTGCCTAAATAGCAAATGCTTATATTTTTAAACTGAGCTTTGATCCAAAGCTGTGGAATCACCTGAAAGACTATCCTAGATTGATGTAGGGGAGTTAGTATTGCTAGGTCTCTCTGTCTCAATTTAGTCTTTTCCCTTGCCCTGCTCAGGTGTTCCTTCCCCTGTAGTGTACTTGATAGCACTTTGTCCTGACTGATTTGCCATCTGCTTTTCCACAGCCCCCTGTCTGTCAGCACCAACCTTTGCTGTGCATGCATATGCAACTCTGCAGGCAGGGAACCCAGGGATTCTGGCTGTGTCAGCTCCATCTGATGAATGAACCATTCTTACAGGCATCTGCTGCTATCCTGGGCAAACTTTCTTCTCTCTCTGCCTTTTTCCTCTTCCCCCCCCTCTCCTCCTCTTTCTCATCCTCATCCCCCACCCCCATCCACCGCCTCCTTGCTGGATCTGCAGCGTGACTGGGAACAGGCTGAATTAATCAGCAGCCTGGTGCTTCACTCTGCTGCTTCTGTCTCACTCTCTGCAGCGCTGTGCTCTGCACAGTCTTGCTCTCTCTCTCTGCCTCTTTGCTCTCTCATTTTTTGGAGGGCAGCAGCACTGCAAGTTGCTGGGGAAGTTGCACAGGATTTTAGCCCAGATGCTCTTCAAGCAGGCTGATCTCTGGATCCCCCGCCAAGGCAAATGCTGCAAAGTAAGTTTCTCTTCCTTAGCACCTGCATTCAAAATGGCTTTCCCTCTCTCCCTCCCCAGCCTGCATCCTGCCTGATGTGATGGTGTGTGAACAGCTTTGAGGTTTTGGGCAAAGAGGTTATGGTAGGACATGAGGCAGTGAATAATGGTTTTAGCTAGGGAATGGCCTGGTGTTGGAGGTGGTGGGGAAAGAAAGAAAGAAAGAAGGTCTGCTTTAAAGTGCAGATTTAACCCTAGAACCAACAGGAGAGGCCAAACATGATTTTAGCTTCTGACTTCTGCTTTGCTGCCCCTCTGCCTCATGACTTGAATTTGTTTGTTTCTCCTAGGGGCTTTGATCTGTGGCTGTGAAAGCTCCTTATCCCCTTAAAACGTGTCACACAGTACACCTGCTAGTCTGTGTCGTAATTTTAGTCCCCAAAGTCTTCAGCTAAGTGGGGATAAGAAAGAAGCTAACAGGGTTTTGAAAGATGTGCTGAAGTTCTGTGGATTTCTGAGCATTGCTGGCCTCTGGGAGGGGATTAGCATCCTCTGGAGTGAGTTCTGCATTGGCATAAAGCAACATGCTGTGTGCTGAAGCCAGAATAAGTACAGACCCCTAACTGCTCTCTGAACTTGGAGGAATAATGTAACTGGATAAATTACAGTAATTAAAGCTTGGTAATTACATAGTACAGGTGAGCTTCAAAGCACTGCATAAACACTGCCTCATCCTGCCAGCAGCCTGGTGGGGCAGGTAACTATGGTTGGGGATTTGCTGCTGCAGACAGGACCAAAGAGACAGACTGAGGAATGTACAATGCAGACCTTGCTGTTACCTGGGGAGCTGTCGTCTCTCTCTCTGCTGTTGAGCTGCTGCTAGCTGAGGGAGAAGCAAAGTGCTGGGCTTTGCATTACCCATGTAGAAAGGTTCGTTGTGCCCTCTTCTCATCTTACTTTGTGCTTTATTTGGATGTCATTGGATGAAAATGGACCCTGCTCACACCAAAATGCAGTGGTGAGTCAGTTGGCTGATTAGTGTTGCTTTGGCCCAGTCTCAGAGATCTGTGCTCTTTCAGCCATGTAAGTCTGAAGGGCCTCTTAGTGAGGAGCTGCTGGGAGCCTCAAAACCAGTGTCCAGACTGGAGTCCCCACAGGCACTCAGTTATGCAACTGCAGGAGCTTTTTTGTCCAGGGGCAGGGGGAGGTCTGGGCTGCCTTTCATACTGTGGCTGCAGATGGAGGAAGGAGACAGCTGTTAACTGTTGCTCTGTCTATTAATTTGGGCACTGCTGTGCTGAAGGCTTTGCTTGTTTCATTTGATTAGAGACCACCAACAGCTGAGCTGTGGCTGCCAAGCTCATGTCAGGTGGCATTTAAACCAAGTTTGCTATCTGTGTTCATTGTATTTTCTGTACCTTTCCTGGCACATCCAGTTTTAAAGACTGTGATCCCCACAGAGCCATGACCTGCTTGATGGAGCTGCCTGAACGGTGCAGCTACAGACTGATACCTTCATTTCTTTCTTCTGTGCTTTCCAGTAGTGTTCAGATGAATATTGTAATCCTCACAACAACTACACTTGGTAGCCCCATTATAGAGGTGAGAAATTAGGGTGCAGAGGAGCATCCAGATTGCACACTGTCATGCAGAAATCTGTGACAGAAGGAAAACCAGAATCCAGCTGTCCTGACAGTTAGTCCAGAGTCTTAATCAAAAGATCATCCTGTGGAGCAGGAATGTGTCAGGGTGAAGGCCTGGGTCATTAGAGAAGCACTCTTGCTAGGAGTCAGACCTCTTTTCAAAAGGAACCAGGTGAATACTAGGGAAGGCAAAAAGCATAATCAGGACCAAGGCTGTAGGTGGTAAAGGGAAACTTTTGCTCAGAGTGGCCTATCCATGAGCTTTGCTGGCCACATCTGGATCATTCTGTAGCACAGATATGGCATTTCAGTCAGTCTGAGCACCAGCTCAGCAGCTGTGGTTGGACAGAGCTGTAGCATACTGATGTATGATTTGCTTTAGAAGAATAAATCCCTCTCTTGCACCTGCCTGCTAAGAAATACTGCTCCAAGGAATTGTGTACTGTCATGCATATGATCACAGAATGTTAGGGGTTGGAAAGGACCTCTAGAGATCATTGAGTCCAACCCCCCAGCTAAAGCAGGATCATCGAAGGCAGGTCACACAGCAACACATCCAGGTGGGTTCTGTACATCTCCAGAGGAGACTCCATAACCACTCTGGGCAGCCTGCTCCAGGGCTCTGTCACCATCACAGGAAAGAATTTTCTCCTCATGTTGAGGTGGAACCTCTTGTGTTCCTGTTGGTACCTATTGGTCCTTGTCCTGTCACTGGTTGGTACCCATTGGTCCTGTCCTGTCACCACCAAAAAGAGCCTGGCACCTTCACCTTGACACCCACCCCTCAGATACTTATAGACATTGATAAGATCTCCTCTCAGCCTTCTCTTCTCCAGACTAAACAGCCCCAGCTCTCTCAGTTTTTCTTCACAGGAGAAAGTGTTCAAGTCCATCATCCTTGTAGCCTTTGTTGGACTCTCTCCAGCAGATCCCTGTCTCTCTTGAATTGGGAAGCTCAAAACTGGGCACAATATTCCAGGTGTGGTCTCACCAGGGCAGAGTAGAGAGCTCTGCCATCCTCTCCGATGAGACTCCAAACCCCCCACTTATTCTTATCCTAAGCAAGAATCTGCCTTACCACACTAAATGCAAATATATTCGGTGGAGTCACTCCTTCTCACCTTTTTTTTTTTTTTCTTTTAAGTTGTGAATAATTCCTACATTTCAGGAGGTGCAGTACCTGAAGTAGATTAATAGCCAGCCAAATGTCGTTGTCAAAGGAGAAACTGCCTGCTTTTCCTGCTAAGGAATGCAAAGTAGCTCTCAGAAAAGGGAAGAACGTTCTGCTGCCCAGCTTCCCACCTCCAACTCTTTAAACCTGAAAAGCAATTGAGTAAAGGTGTTCAAAAAGGGCCCTAGTGAGTGCAGCCTGGAGAGAGGGAAACAATCTGACAGCTGCCTCTTAGGGGCTTTCCATACCATGGAATCAGAGGGGTGGATCTGCAGTCTAGGGAAATTGAAGCTTCTAGCACACCTTCTCTTATTTGCTTAAACAATCTTTGTAAAGACAATTAGATTTAAGTGTACAGCAGTCTGGGTGAGGAGCCTTTACTCTGCAGCAGACTGAATCCACAGAGGATGATTCAACTCACGTTGGTCTGTAAAGCAAAGAACATATTTGTGCTCCAGTATTATTTAAAAAAGAAAATAATCCTTGGCACCTGTGATATAGCAGCACATGTTATATCAACATTGACTGCTATAGCAAACAAATAGGCTGCTGGAGATGTGTAAAGGCTGCTTGAAAATCATGGAATCACAGAAACATTCAGGTTGGTAAAGACCCTCAGGATCACCAAGTCCAACCCAGAACCCTACTCTACAAGGTTCACCCCTAGACCATAACCCTGAGCATCACATCTAAATGACCTCTAAGCACATCCAGGGTTGGTGACTCAACCATCTCCCTGGGCAGCACATTCCAATCTCTGACCAGTCTTGCTGGGAAAAAATGTTTCCTAATGTCCAGTCTAAACCTACCCAGTCATAGCTTGAGGCCATTGCTCTCTTGTTCTATCACTAATTACCTGTGAGAAGAGACCAGCACCAGCCTCTCTACAACACCCTTTCAGGTATTTGTAGACAGCAATGAGGTCTCCCCTCAGCCTCCTCTGTTTCAAACTGACCATCCCCAGCTCCCTCAGTCGCTCCTTACAACATTTATTCTCCAGGCCCTTCACAGCTTCCTCGCCCTCTGTGCTGGCTCCAGCCACCTCCACATCTCTCTGCTATTGAGGTTTCCAAAACTGAACCCAGTACTTGAGGTGTGGCCTCACAAGAGCTGAGTACTAGGGGACAATCACCTCCTTACTCCTGCTGGACACAGCATTTCTAATCCCAGCCAGGATGCCACTGGCTTTCTTGGCCACCTGGGCACACTGCTTGCTCATACTCAGCTGCTTGTCTGTTAGAACCCTCAGGTCCCTTTCTGCTAGACAGCTTTCCTGCTAGACACTACAAGAGGATGTAGTTATGCTAATGTGTTGCAAATGTCTGTTTAGGGACCAATATTAAGACTTGGATTTATCTGTCATTGTGTACATGCATGTCACCTTAGTGTTTGTTAAAGGGTATATGGTGTAGTATCATCTATTAATGTAAAGTCAAGCCCTTGTGCCTCCTTTCTTAAGGTTTTCCTTTAAATTTCACATAGCTGGAAATTTCCTTTTTCCAGCATAATCAAGTATTGTGGAGATCAGCAACTCGCTTTAGTAAATACTCCTTAAAATGTCTGTGTTAAAACTTTACTCCCACTGCTCCAGATATATCCAAACAAGTCCAACAGGCTTCAGACCTCAGACTTGGAGCATGGGAGAAATTTACATTCCTTCCTCTTTCAATGTGACAAGGCATGGTGACAATCTGATTACATCACGACCCTTTGCCAGGGGATGCAGGAGAAAGAATAGCCTTGCTGTGTCCTATGCACTTAAACCTAAACAGAAACTGGTACAGTGATAAAACCTTCCTTGAACCCTCCTGGGTGTTTAAGCCTCTTCTTGGTGTGGAGATTGTCAGTAAGATTGCTGCAAACCAATGCACTGCTGAGGCAGAGCAGGCTTAGGCTGGGTCTTAGGAAGAAGCTCTTCAGTACGAGGATGGTGAGACTCTGGAGTAGGTTGCCCGGAGAGGTTGTGGATGCCTCCTCCCTGGGGGTGTTCTCAGCCATGTTGGATGAGGTCTTGAGTAGCCAAGTCTGGTTGAGAGGTGTCCCTGCCCATGGTGGGGAGGTTGGAGATGATCTTTAAGGTCCCTTCCAACCTAACCATTCTATGATTCAAATGTTTTGTGTCTGTTTCTGACCTGTACACATTTTGACCTCTGTTTGTTTGTTGCTTTTGAAGGGAGGAGCAAGACCTCTGTCTGTTATCAGATAGCAGAAAGTGTGGGAAGAGCTGATAACCTTGTAAGATATCCTTGAGTGATTCTAAGTGTAAAAGGACAGGTTGGGAATTTCAGAAGAGATCAGGAACCAGTGGTGATTTCGTAAGGATGTGTAGCCAGTGGTGAGTTGTGTAAGGGTGAAGGTGGGCTGCAGAGCATCACCTACATGAGTAGGTGATACTCAGGAACAACTTCACATTATGGGAGGAAAAATCAGAAGACAACAGTTCTTTACCTCTGCAACCCATGAGGAAGATGACAGAAACATTTTCTCTGTCACTCAGCATTTAAAGAGGCTTCTAGATCACTGGACATTTGCCCACTGATTTCCTACTGTCAAACCAGGGAGGGCAAAGAAAAGTCCACAGATTCTGTGGCTCTCTGTCGTTTAGCTCTGAGCAGCTTCTTGTCTCCTTCCTGAGGAGCCAAACTGGCTCCTAAACGTGGGTGTTTGCTAGATCTAGTTCAGGTTCCCTTTCCTGAACGTTTGCAGGCCAGCTAAGCAGTCATTTAACACACAGGATATTTACTGAAAGTGAAGAAATTCACTCATCTTTTCAGCTTCCCGTGCAATCCACACCTCCCTCTAGAAGACAAAATCACACAGACAAACAAACCCTCCTGCACTGGGTGGTTTTTCTGCAGATTACAGCTCTTGAGGGCTGTGGTGTTGTCCTCAGTGCAGAGAGTTGCAACCATCCTGTGTTTACCTGGCTATCATCACGCCTCTCAGCCCAAGGCTGTGATAGCCAGGGCAGGGGTCAGCTCCAGAGGAGACCTAAGTGCACTTAAGAGACTCACCAGCCTCAGGGCACAGGAAAAAGCAACTGCTCATTTTCTCCTCAGGACTTTCTCCCTTTAGGCACAGGCAAAAGGAAAGCAGAGCCTTTTAAAATGCTTCCTGAAACTCACCAGGGGTTTGCTTTCACTGTAACCTGGAATTTACTGTCTGTTTTCTTCTTCTATCTTTTCCTTTTTAATTTTTTTGTTCTTCAGAGGAAGTCCTCTGCTAAGGCAGCAGGGTGGGAAGGT